>NW_024609879.1:116604672-117006673 GCF_016920785.2 Ixodes scapularis | reverse complement strand
GTCTTGCCAACGAACCTGTGGAAGCACTCCTTTTTCAAGCGCTCTGAACACAGCTTGGAGAACTTGGTGGGAGTTGACTCTACGCATTTCATTTTTCTGCAGCCATGCCTAAAGAAGTTCTGGGTCGTTCTCAATGGAAATCTGCGCCAGACAGCAAGGTCCGACTGTCAAAACACCGAAACAACTGTCTTTCAATAATCCAAGAACATATTTGTGCGATTGCAATTATTGTTTGTTTGCCTTTTATTCTTGAAGCATATTATGATGTTGAACTACTGGTTTTGCCTCATTTATATGGCACTAACAATTAAAGTTTCTGCAACATCTGTTGCAAGTATGACGACCAGGTAATTTGAAAGCTTTCGAACCCAACATGAAGTAGTTTAGAATTTGAAAGTTCCACCACAGTGCAACTTTAAAATAGGCGCGGTTGTCCTAAATAAATGTGCAAAAAACTACTGGTTTAGGTCCTAACATTGTGGTTGATTGCCTATCGCGTATTTAAATGTTTTATAATGAGGCGACTTGACAATGCCGCTCGAAAATGAGGGTTAAGTTTAGCAAAGATCGCAACGCAGCTGGAAACAGTTGGCTGCAGTAATTTGAGAGTTAATAAAAAGTTTATCCGCGGAACATTATCGCCGAGAATTTTTTGTATCTGTCAACACAGTTAAGAGCCGCGCCACATTGCGGCATCGTTTTGAAGTGTTCTACAGGTGTTAGCAATAAAATGGCAACGGAATTGGACACGAAGAGCTGACAGCCTCTGAACCCCAGGAATATGCGCAGTTGTCTGCTATCTCTCGACCGAAAAATCAAGCGAAGCTTGATTAAAGTCAGTGTTGCAGATTACTATGTTACATTGTTTATAATATTAATAATAATAATAATAATTATTATCTTTATTCAGACAAGTGTCTAGGAGGATGGGGCAAAAGGCGATTTAAATCGCCTGACAGGGCTCGATCTCACTGTACAGTCAGCAGCACAACGTACAGAAATATAGGAACAAAAACAATCAAATACTATTAGTGGGATTACACTAAGATACAGTGATATAACAAAAGAAATGCGGCCGGAAACTTTAATAAATCATGTTATACCTGAAAGATACGTTTTCAGTGTTCGTTTAAATGTGTATATTGTGTTGGAATTATTTATCATGGACAGTATTTCAGGGTGGTTGTTTAATAGTTGTGCGATCTGATTAAGTATTCTTTGTTTACCGTAGTTTGTGCCTACTCTGGACTGAGTGTAGTGGGTATGGCGAAATGAGTATATTGATGCATCGTTGATGTAATTTTTATGTACAAACTGAGGGTGTGCTTTTATTTTGTAAAATATGTAAATTGCCAGTTTTTGAATGAGTGATTGTTCTACGGTAGGAAGAGAATACTTGATAAAATATGGGCTAGAGAGTTCCTTATATGAGATATTGGCAATTGACCGTACTGCTCTTTTCTGTAGAATGAGCAGCTTGGATATACAGGTCTTTGAGCACGTACCCCATACCAAACTGCAGTAATTTAAACGAGAATGAAAAAGATAAAGTATAACTGTCGTTTTAACCAAACCGGAATGATATACTCGAGCCTATTTATAATGCCTATTGACCGGGAGATGTTTGGCCGGATCTGATCAATGTGATAAGACCAATTAAGGTTTTCTTGAAAGTATACACCTAAAAACTTGTGAGCTTTTACATATTGAATTTCACTATTTCGAAATCGTAGGTTCAGTTCTTGATTAATACTTTCATTTTTTGCTAGAAATATCATATACTTTGTTTTCTCGGTGTTAAGCTCTAATTCATTACATGTCAACCATGCACTTAACTCTAACATCCAATCATTCGCAAGTGATTCAAGTTCATCTATGTTGGCACCAGAAAAAAATACGTTTGTTTCATCGGCGTATAGCACAATGTCAGGAGTGTGGGGAATGTTGACAATATCATTAATATACGCCAAAAATAAGAGTGGTCCAAGGATGGACCCCTGGGGAACGCCATATTGTATTTTACCGATTTCTGATTTCTCGCAACTTAAAGTCGTATATTCCACACGATCTGATAAGTAATTTTGAATAAGTTCTAGGGCTACTCCTCTAATACCATAGTTATACAACTTCTTCAGAATTATTTCATGCTTAATAGAATCAAACGCTTTCCTGAAATCTAAAAACATCCCTAATGTGTAAAGCTTGGTCTCAAAATTGGTAAAAATTTGTCCTTGATTTTCAGTAAAGCTTCCTCGGTTGATTTCCCTTTTTGAAATTCATATTGTTGTTCAACAATTAGGTTATTTTTAATGAAATGGTCCGACACCCTGGAGTTTATTATCTTTTCTATTACCTTTGAAAATACTGGCAATACAGATATAGGTCTGTAGTTGTTTAAATTATTAAGTGGCCCACCTTTGTGTATTACTGATACTCGGGCGGTTTTTAATTGAGCAGGAAATATCCCGGTGCTTAATATTTTATCACAGATTGCTGATAGTGGTTGACATATTACCCCAGCAATTGCTTTTATAGGTTTAACTTTCCACTCATCATCGCCGCATGCGCCGCTGTTTCTTAATGAATTTATTACGTTAAGCACTTCAGTCTCTGTAGTTGGTGACAACAATATAGACTGTTGTAAACATACGCGGGTATGAAATTCAAAGTTTCTTTCCTGTTGTAAGGAGTAGGTCGGAGCGCCCGAAAGCAAAAAATGAGCATTAAATAGATTTGCAAGTTCTCTACCAGAATAATCCACGTCATCTATTCTAAGGACATTGGGGATGGTATGCTTGACTTGGACATCAGTTCTTTTGCCGTCTTCCCTACTTTCCCTGGATTATGTTGAATTGTAATGAATTTATTTTTATAATAGTTTACTTTCGCCTTTTTTATGTCGGAGTTTAACTTGTTGCGTCTCTTTTTGTATTCAGCCAGTATATCGAGGTCTTTTGTTTTTATGAATGTGTCGTAAAGTTTATTTAGCTTATTAATTCGTTTGAGAAGTGTTAAGGTAATCCAAGGTTTCCGTGATTTCTTGTGTCTTTTGGCTTTCCTAAATGGGAACGCATCTTCATAGGCTTATTTTATATTTTCTATAAACATATCACACACTACAAAGCTCTACAAAAGTCGACCACTTTGTCAATACTGCAGTTAAAACCAAAATTACACAAAAAAGCGTGCGCCAAAATGCCGTCTGCTAATTATTGCGCGCCCTAGCTGCTGTTGTTGAATTCCATTAAATGCCGAAACCCGCATCTTCCACCAATAATACGAAATCGCGATACACATATCAAGCATCATATCGGAACTTCTATTCTCAGTAGCATGCATCAATACAAACGTCTGAGTAGTTAACCTTCTTGACAACAGTGCACATTTCAAAACTCCACTGTGCTGGAAGCACCTTGCAGGCACACATGTAGGATTTCAGGCATTTAAAACATGTATCAATTAGGTACTTTATTGTCGAATTCATGCTTCTGGGAATCGAAGTGCAAATATGGTGCTGGAGATGTGTATGTCGATTCAGTATTATCGTTCGAAGATGGGGGTTTGGGCATTTCATGCAATTCAGCAACATCAGCTAGGGTGCGTAAAAAGCAGCAGACGAGACGACATTTTTGGCGCGCGCTTTTTTTGTGTGATTTTGGTTATGACTGCAGTGTTGACAAAGTGGCACACTTTTGTAGTGCTTCTATCTAAGGTAACAGAGCAATCTGCAACATTTTTCTGCAGCCATGCCTACCGCAACCGCAAAATCAAGCTTCACTTGATTTTGTGGTCAAGAGATAGCGGTCGACTGTGCCTGTGGTTCAGAAGCTGTCAGCTCGCCATTTCCGAAAATGCTCTCATTCCTCCATCCCCTCCCCCTCCCCCCCCCCCCCCCCCCCCTGAGAAAAAATAGTGTGCGTGTATTTCTATTGTATAGGACGTCTTGCAATATAGAACTGGTCATTTTTATTGACAACAGCGCAACAAACGTTCTGCCATCAAAAACAAGCTTGTACAAAAAGCACTTGAGTGGGTGTTTTTACCCCTTAATAGGAGGCTGCCCTGCGGGAAGCTAGATACCAGGGTGTCGAACCGGAACCGAACCGAACTGAAAACCGGAACAAAACCATTATTTTTAGCCGAACCGGAACTGAACCGAACCGAAATCTTCGTCGCCATCTTGGAACTGAACCGGAACCGAACCGAAAAAAAATATAACGGTAACCGGTTCAAAACGGTTCAAGGTAATATTTATTTTTTTTTCTTTTTTGTTAGCATCACAAAATGAACATATGGGAATAAAAAATTGGCCGCTGTATTTCTATCGATCAAATCGTCATATACAGAATTCCAATGTATGAAATTGTGGGTTTTTGTGACACCTTTGTATTGCCACTATGATTAACCATGTGTCACGTTGTCAAATTACGTCATGGTGTCAATACATGTTGTCAAGTAATGTCACGTGGCCTCGTAACGTCGCGTGACTCACTGCGTCAACTCGGTTTAATTCGAGGAAGTCACTAGATGTATTAACATTGTTGACAGCATGACATAACATGACATCACGATTTCGCACCGAGGGTCACGTGACACCGTGACGTAAGCGATTTTCATAATCCCGAGTCGGGTGCTGGTGTTCATGACAATCAGCATGCATCGCCAAACATTCGAGTGACGGCTCATGTCAATTAGATATGATAATCAATAGCCCAACTCTGCCCAAACTTTTGCTTTCCAAACTCTAGCCGCCGAGGGCATGACTGTGATGAACGCTGGCGGTATATAATTAGGGTCAGATCACGTGGCCGCTTGTTCAAATTGCGAGTTGAGGAGATATCGACAGCTGTCTCTGTCCTTTATTTTTTCTGCATCTGTTATTAGAGGAAAACTAATGGATGTTTCCGCAACCTACCAACGTCACGGCTTATTTCTTGACACTATTTATTGAAAGTAGAAAAAAAAAAAGTGGCAAGACCAATTTTACATTATTGAGGCACCGAAACGTTTTTTTCGTTGTTGCTGAACTGCATACGAGAAGTGTCCTTGAGAATAGAAGTTCTAAAATGACTAAATGCAACTAATTATTATGACGTTACATAGAACTGCACCTGTGTACGGAAGGAATACCTAAAAAAAAATAAGATGTTTTAGCGACCTCAGAGGAACAGCCGAAGGTTGGCAGTCGCGATAAATCTCGCACGAGCGTTGTTCTCAAGATATTGCCAAAGTTTCGACCCCCTCTGCATTTTGCTTAAATGAGCTATAAAAAATATTTCTATACATTACTAAATACTACTCAGGATCACTCCCTAACGCTAATAACTGATTGAACTTGGCTTTGCTTATTTTTCTAGGCAATGGCAGTCGCCAAACAGTTAGAGAAATATGAGCATCGTTCATCCCCTCAACTCGGAGCCAGAAGCGGCCACGTGGCCTGGTGCCTATCTAATGCCGCCAACGTTATTCATACCGCCGCGCTGGGGTTTTAAAGGGCGAAAACGCGTGCTGAGCTCCAGGCATTGTTAAAGTTGGGCCAATCTCATCACCGCAGTGTTTGGACACGAGCCACTGCCCGAGTGTTCACCGAGGCATTGATTGTTACGAGCCGATGTCCAGTGCTGACGTAGTTCTCGTGTTTAATCCATAAGCCGCGCTCGACTGTCGACCAGGCGGGTGGTTTCAATCCCACAATTACGTCATCAAACTTTGGGACGGCAAGACTAAAAGAAATAATCTCGTTTAATCTTCGCAATTTCACCACGACGAAGAAGCTTCTGAATCAGTGGCGGCCTGTGCGAGTACACTTGGGCCAGAGGACCAGTATACGCCTCAATAAGGTCATGAACATTCCAACCTGATTTCGTTTCGACCCCTTGGAACTTCACAGGGTGCAAAATGAAAGCAATGAAGGGTTGCGGTTAACAAGTGTCAAATAAAATTGTCAAATTAACAGACACAAACGAAGGAGGTAATTCCTCAGGAATACTTTCAGTCTTTCCACTCTGGTGATGACCAATAAAGCTGTACTATGGTGGGAATGAAGTAATGGCCGGCCGTAAGTCGGTAAGCCAGAGAGGAAAGGGTGGAGGGGTTGCCACCCTCTACGCACGACGGCGGCAACCAGACAACCGGCAAGCCGGTTGTCTGGTTGCCGTCGTCGTTTATAGATGGCGGAGTTTAGTGTCATCATTTGTTTGCTGACGGACACGACACTGGGAAACTAGCCCTTAACACCGACGCTGTACAAAGAAGTGCGTCTGTGTGTGTGGGGGGGGGGGGGGGGGGGGGGGAGGGCGGAGTTTTAAAAGCATACTGTGTTGTAAAGGTTCCTCTTCCCTGCATCTTTGGCGCAGACCAAAAGCGTGACCCCGGAAACCACTTTGTTTGCAAACGCGCTCTTGCGAAAAAACACGTTTTTGTCATGCCGGACGCTCGCGCCGTTCCTCACGACGATGCACTACGAATAATAATACGTGCCTTTCAAATACTTGGCTTTCACTGAGCTTGAACCTCCTGCAGCGTGCCTTTTGCACCGTCGAATTTGATTTTCTCAACAAGAAAAAATCAGAATGACCACCAGCCTGCAGTGTAATGACATCACGTGCATACCATGCTGAACAGCTTTCTGTTGAAATGTGATGCTCGCAACACTATAAATAAATGTCCTAATTGTAAAGTTGTGCAGTATTTATAGCAGTTCGCGATGATATACGGCAGCCTAGAGAAATGTTAGAGAACATGACTACTCTAGCATTGTGTTGTAAAGTGAGGGCCCAATACAAGTGCAGGTAAAACCAAATATAACATTAGCCTCCCGAGGCAGTATTTCGCGAAGTTTCGAGCTCATGCAAGCTGATGAAATGTGATTTATACTAAGATTTTAAGAATCTTTGTCTGTCCTTCGCGATATTTATGCAAAATCATCAATGCCATTGCGTGCATCTTCACGGATCTCTTTTTGCAGTGAGGCGTTCTGCAAGGAATTATTTGGAAAAAAATAACACTAATTATCTTTCTCTTTTTGAGCACCTCGTGTATTTGACTTCCAATCCATTATGTGAGCACAAAGTCCTTTTTAGCGAACCCTGCAATCCGATGTTTCACAACGGCCAATCAGCCAAGCAGAAAAACACTTTTACGCAGACTCCACAGCTCGCGTAGTTTCGAGTATCGTCCTTCAGCGTCGGTCTCAAGCGGTTATGAGAACTTCATAAAATAAAATTTATTGATCAATATAAAATATATTCAAATACTAACTGAATTTTTGACAACATAAGCAGAGGGCCGACCACTCTAAAGCAATACCCACCAAATTATTTGAAAGGTGTTTCGCCAATCTTTTCCGGCGTTTTTATCTTCGACAGGCACGCTGTAAGTGATATGGGGCGGCCTTACATGCATTTCTGATTTTGAAGCTAATTTAAATAACTATGCGTTCCTCACACATCTCAAACATATAGAAGTCTGTTATTGCCTCTTTTATGTGGAGAACATTACTTTTATGGGTCTGTGGGCTGGACAAAAACAAAGTAAACAGGGGCGCGCGTCGGAACTATGACGATTACGCACGCAAACCGTCGAACTGCCACGTCCAGTAGAACGTGATATACTACTTCGTTTTACTTATCAAAAAAATTTTAAAGGACGCTTAAGCTTCGTCTTTAAAAGTGGAACGCGATACCGTCAACGGGCCTCGTCTGCAACGCATTCTCATTTGCCGCGCAAGCGTGCCTCGCGTGGCGCCTGACTCGCAACTAAAAGGTCGTGGGTTCGAATCCCGCCTAAAATTCTTATTTTTTTTCTTTAAGGCAAAGAAATTACTTTCAAAAGTAAAATCATTTGAAACATACGGCGACCTTTAATTCACATTACATGTCATGTTTTAATCACTCATTCCACGCGTGATGTCACGTTTCACGTAAGCATTGTGGGTTGTTTGAAAATCTTGCGCGAGGATATGTAGCTCTGACGTCATGAACTTATCAACCAATATAGATTTTCTAGTCACGCCACCGGCATCAGTTTTCCTGCGATATGAGCTCCTTAACGCTATCGTGTAAAAATCATCAATTACCAAGGGTGATGCTCATTTGCAAATTAAATTGTCCGGCATCTTGTCAAGAACAAGCCTCAACAGGCAGGCTATGCCAGCTTATTCTGTATAAGAAAATGTTCACTTGGGCAAGAGCTATTTTGGGCCAGATTTGATCTGAGTTCAAAGGTGCCTATAGATTAGAGTCACTTCTTGCTGCATGATTAGTTGCATGCGTGCGGTGCTGAGTGTAAACAATGTTTGGTTAGAACAACAGGCATTTTGATTGCCGCTCGGTGTTTCTATAAAAAGTGGACTGAAAGGAATTGTCCTAAAACTTTTGTTACATTTTGAAAATTTCATTGCTTTTAGCTCAGTAGGGTCGTCATCATATACATATATATTGTGAAGTGCATTTCGTAAACCTTATTTTATGATATATATGGCCACGAGGTGCTCATTTCATAATTTTATGTGATGTAATTAATTCCTTAGTTCAAGGACACGATTTCACTTTTAATACTGCGACACAAAGTTGTACCAATCACGGGTATTTTAGACGACGTATACCTTACTTCGCGACCACATTTTATACCGTGTAAATAGATCAGCTTGAACTTTAGAATTTTACTTAAATACGAAGAAATGACAAGAAAATACAGTATAGTTCTAAATTAGAAGCTGATCTATTCACAGGTATGTACCAACAAGCTCAACTTTTTACTCTTGTACTTAAACATTTCGATTCAGGTAAAATATATTTTACTCGTAAGCAAAGGGATGTATGAACACGACGTTATGTATGTTAATGTAGATTTTCTTCTACTCTTGCGTCCAAATTAAATAACTGAAATTAATATTTTTGGTACCTAAAAACAAAAGTAAATTGCACGGACGATCGAAGAAACTATATAGTTAATTGCTTCACGGCGTAAATAGTGTATATTGCCAGAACAACGCCGAAAATATAGTTTCAATTTAGTGGTTCAAAACCGTTCGAACCGGTTTGAACCGTTATTTTTTGCTCCCCGGAACTGAACCGGAACCGAACCGAAAGCCGTGAACCCGAGCCGGAACCGAACCGATAAAAGTTTCGGTTCGACACCCTGCTACATACACATAATCGCGAATTTTACTCCGGGGGCTCTACTCTGTAGAGCGCTGTGAGAAGCGTACTCAACGGAGCTAATTAAACAGCCCAAACGGGCCACAAATAATAAGAAATATCGCAAAATTTCTGAGCACAGTAGTTCTCGCTCTGGTTTGCAGTCCATGCTGGTATCGCCATTGTTCTTGCGGACGTGGTCTGAAAAGGTGATGCAGCGCAGCTGGAAATGTTCACGGGACGGCGTCCTTGGCCTAACAAGAGATGAGCTCCCTGCCTTCGACAGCTGTGCGCGCATCAGTATGCTGCCTTCTCTTTTCACGCTACACAACTAGTCTTAGAACGTTTGGATTGCGCTTCGTACAACTGAACCTGCAGAAAAACAAAACGCAATAGAGGTAATGGTGCCGTTTCTGGAGTAACAATTCCGACGGCTGATGTTTACAATTAATACAGATGGCTTCATCCATAAACTTCCTTACGTGAATGAACATTTGACAGGCGGAGAAGCATATATGACGAAAAAGAAAAACTGCATTCTGCACACACCATTTCTAAATAATGGATGTCACATATCTCCGACTTTTGAACATCCTTTTGATACTCGTTTAAGCGACCTTCCTGACTATAATTTTCTTGCAGGTTTTGCATGTGAGGGGTCGTTCTCTATTGTGGGCTGCCTCATGCCTTAAAGGGGTCCAACGATTCTATTTAAGCCTCTACCTTTTTTCTTTTTTTTTTTGCGGTTCGGGCAACCCAGCGGGCACGGAGGGAGTCACTCAATATGAGTGCGTCATATTTTAACCGGACGACGCGGAAAGCTCCTCCTCCTACAGGGGCGCCCCGTGGTGTCGATCGCGCGCCGCATGTGACGACATCGTGACGTTGATGATCCTGGTCCGGCGAGGAGAGGAAGCTGCCCCGTTCTCTGGCAGCCCTCTCTCCTCGGCCTCATCTCCTTTCCTCCTTTTCCCCTCCCTCCTCAAATTCCTCAGTCACCGCGATCCGCGGGCGCGGGAAAACGGGGGACAGAGGACCAAGGACGTTATGAAGACGGTTATTTTTTGTCTGTTTTTCTGATTTTATTTGGTCTATAACTTTAAAAATAAAGCGAATTTCGAGAAAAGAAAAAGTTCATTAAGTTATTACGTTTAGTGCGCTCAGGTTCGGTGAAAATTTAAAAAAAAGTACCGCGGAAATTCGATCCAGGGCCCCCTTAAAAGGGCAGACATTTGTGCAAATTCTTTCTCACAGGTGCCACTGACTCACTGATCTCTATGGCAATCGCTATATCGGACTTTCCCTTCCGCGACGGTCCTTTTGGAGCGTTGCGGAGGCTGGGCGGCAGTGTACTGAAGACCTGTTTTCTGCTCGTTCCTCGTAATTCGCCAAAGACGTTTTACAAAACATTGTGCAAACGGTGAAAATTGCCTTTGAGAACACGTGAAAATTATTACGAAAGCGCAGCTCCGCAGGAAAAAAAAAAAAGGCACAACTCGTCGAACGAAAGTCTCGCCAGTCTCCCGGCGTGATCAAAGCTTCCTTGGCATGTCAAAGTGTTGTATGTCTATGCCTCCGCACGCATGGATACTTATCAAGAATTGACGCCGTGGCAAAGTTTTGAAGGTGTGTCGCGCGTAGACGTCTTATCGATCGCACAGCTGTTCTGCCGTTCTTGATCACCCAGCTGTTCCGGCGAGCTACTATTTTCCCGTTTCCACAGGGAAAAAAATTAGTGGTTGCTATTATACACGATTAACCATGGCTATGTTCCAAATATACTCGAATGGATCAGATAACAGCACAAATATAGCAACGCTGAAGAGAAAGGTAGGTTTTAGAAGCAAACGTATGAAACGGCCAGATCGAAATTTTTTTAAATGCGGCCCATATGGTTGTGAGCATTCTGTCGCTGTCGCCGTACCCCCCTACCTCTCCTCCGTCGCCACTGGATCAAGCATGTTTCTGAGCAATACAGAAACATCCTTGATCCATCAGGCATGTTTCTGTATTGTCCTCCTAGCATCCATCAGGTAGGGATAAGCATCCTGTGCAGTCTCTAAGCTCATCGACGTCAACACATGTAGCCTTTGCAAGCGGTGTCATCCATTTGAAGGTCAAGCTGGCCTTCGTCAGGCGCCAGCTTTCGTCCCTCAGCACACAGCCACTGTTGGTGGGCTTCGAAGGTGCTCGCATCTACACCCTCCACAGGCAGGGTGACCCTCCATGATCTGTAAACACGAAATATGATTATCAAAGGTATTATTTGAAAATTCCTTTAATGTGTTGGCCGTGTAAAAAAATGTGCCTTCTATTTTCTAACACATCAATTATAAAATAACAAGGCCAGGTGGAACGGCCTGAGTGTCTATATTGATTGAAAGACAGAGGGCTTAACGAGGTACGGAAACAAAAATTGAAATATTCAAATTTCATCCGGAAATGAGTCAAGCATGACGGATAATAACCTTAAATGATAATCGCACGTTTGTATTTTGAACGACTGGCTATATTTATCGTTCCAATCGGCGCACTCGAGCAAGCGCTCGACGAGAAGCGAACGGAGAGCGCGATGCGTCATGGGATATCCGGCGCAAACAAAAACAGAAAGAAAAGATTTCCCGCGTTCGTAGCGTAGCAAGGCTGGCGTGGTTATGAGCTTTGCCCTTGGTGGCGTTGTCAGCGCTCTGGTGATGTCAGTAGCGTCAACGCGTTAAGGCCCGTTCACACAGTTGCGTTCGGAGCGACCACTACGCTTACGAACGAATGCAACCGGTTGGAACGACGAGTTACCATAGCAACGAAGCGCCAAACGGTCGTTTCGGTCGCGTTCGTTCGCAATGCAAGGAGTTGAGCCGGGCTGAACTTTTTCGTTAGGTTCGGGAACGACGGGAGCGACAGACCAATCATAGGTCGAGGAGCTTGGTCGCGCGCGTTGCATGCCGGTCGTGCCAGGCTCCTTCTATTTGCAAACATGGCTTCGGTGGTGATCGTCGACATGGACGGCATGGTAAACGCTCATCGTTAACCCTAAAAGCGCTATCCTTGACTGCGAATTTTCGTCGTGTGTCGTTATGATAACCGAGCACGTACTAGAAGGGAAGATCCACCTTCTTGTGCGGCGATCTCGTGGCGGCACTCTCAAGACAGCAGAAACGCCCGTGCCGTCGTGTTTGTTTACTTCGACTACATTGGTGCTTTCTTAGCATTTGTGTACTCAAACATCATCCGGATTTCTTTTTTGGCGCATTCCTTGCGTGTGCTCAAGTTCAAGGTATTACTGGTGCGTACCGTACAAACGATGCGAATTTTTTACTCGTTTTCATCGCCCGAAAAAGGTGATTAGTGTTAGCAATTCTGAACGCTCGCATCGGCTGTCAAATTATATTTCTATGTTGCTATATCGTTCCTAAGATTACATCGTCTTTTATAATCGTAGAAAAGGCGTGTGGCGAGATTTGTACTGTTGGTAAAGTCGTGTATTAAAGTCGTGATCGTGCAAGATGGCGTACTGCATCTTTTTCTTTTAGTGCACTACCCTTCAAGCGTATTCTGAAAAAAAGAGTAATAAAGCTTGAGGTCATAGAAGATGGTATGTCTATTCTCTGTTACGCAAGTGAGTGGCAGCGCGTCCCCTTCTTTTTGGAGGCACCGCTGAAACAGCTGACGGCAACGGAGAGGCGGTCGCCGTGCTGCCGACCCGCTGCGCTTGTTGCAGTGGTAGCAGGAGTGTACGCGCGGCGCAGAGCGATCGTTCCGGTCGCTCTGGTCACAACGGACGCAGTCGCGGATAATGGGTCCGTTTTAGATGTCTGAACCAGCCTTTACACAGCTATTGTAGGCGCACAGCAGATCTTCGTGACTGTACGAGGTAGCCGAAACCTCGGGCTGCTCCGGTGAGGACCCCGCTACCCCTCGTCGGGCACGAAACCGTCCGTCATGTTTGTAAGCATAGCTGGGTTGCTTCCTATTGGCTAGGAGCAAGAGCTGAAGCTCGTTTCTTATTGGCTGTTGATTCGTGTGGTTGCTTGCAGTTGCATGTATGTGTACACGTCGCGCACAGTTGTCGTTGAAGTCGCAGCGGTTGCATTCGTTCGTAAGCATAGTGGTCGCTCCGAACGCAAATGTGTGAACGGGCCTTTACAACCGAGCCGTTCGAAGCACCCGCGGGGTGACGAGCGTGTGGCTGACCCAAGGAACACGTAGATGGCGCAAGCGGTCGCGACGCCAACTGGCGTCAACGAACGAGCAGACTACGCCGAGAGCCGGCATAATTAGCTGACAAGGATGCTGCTCCTTGTTGTTACCGCGCCTGTTTTTGCTTCTGCGACTGTCGCCGCCCGCGGAACGCGCGCCGCTTTTGAGTCGAAAAGATTGTCTGCTAAACGCTGGCTCTCGGCGCCGTATGCTCGTTCGTTGGCGGCGTTCGTTGCGCCATCTCTTGTCTCCCGTGCAAAACGGCGTCGTGTTGTTTGAAGACCGGTGGCGTCGCTGCGTTTCCATAGGAGCTGAGCCTTTTTGCTTTTTTTGCTTTTTCCTCAGGTAAGTTCACTCTTTGCAAATTTTACAAAAAAAGAAAAATGCACCATCTGTGGGCAACGCTGCACAAAGTCGTAGCGCGATAAGTTAAGAAACCGAATTATGCGGTCGATTTAAAGAGCCTGGCGTCTCCTTGAATCACACTGTAGATCGTTAAATATGCGAAGTCGTGTCGGAACGGGTGGGGCAGGGGGGCTATATTCTCCATCCCCTACGTAATTCAAACTTATTCTAGCACACGTTTACACTCGGATATCATTTATTTTTATTTTTTAAAAACAGAAAGCACTAAAATTGACCTCCAAATTTCGGAGAATAGGGAATCCAACAAAAATGAACTCCAATAAACTCCAAGGTTTCAGCAAAAAAATAAACTCCGAAAAACACTTTCCGAATTTGACGAAAAAATAAACTTCGAAAACGCGGAATCCTATTTTTTATGCGTAATGATCTAGTCCCAGCGAAACTCGAACCTGGTCCGGTGAGTATCCCTGGAAGGATTAGGCTCCGGTCACGGCTACGGTAGAACGTGTCGGCGAGAGCGGCGGGACGTCGTACAGTCTGACCGCTGACCTCGCTGTTGCCTCGTATCGCGCAGGAGTACTCGTTCGCTTGGTATCGCCCTTACCTGCGGTGCACAATAAAAATTAAAAAAAATTACAAAACACAATGAATGTGGAGAGCTTGAGGTCACCATTTTGAAGAGTTTTTTCTCCGAACGAGAACTCGCTCTAGAAATGCACGTCTCAACGCCAGGAGCGCGGGCCAGGTCGCGCATGCAGCTTTGGCTGTAGTCTCAGCTTACGTGTGAACAGAATACGGTGTCTCGCACTCACCATGGGGCGCGCGGCGCACATTATGACCTCCCTGCACGGTCTTCGTTAAAGCCACTAAATGAGCTACGCTTAGAGTATCAGCATGCTGTTCCCCGATATTGTTGTGGGTGCCGCCATCTTGGTGCTTGTACAGAGCAGACGCAGCATCCGATCGACATGATCAAAACTGCGACTTCATCATTAGATTCGGTGTTAGGAAGCTTATGTAATATTGCTTTGCTCTGTCGTAAACTGTTTCAACATTTCTGGAGGACGGAAAAGCGTTTCCTGTGATTTCAGATAATGCTTCTGATAACTGACAATTACTATATTAAACCAGAAGATTGGTGAGTGCCCTTACTCTGAAGCCTAACGTATTTAGTGGCCTTAATCTTTGCAATAGCCCCTAGAACACAATGTCTACGCGTTTCTTCCTCGAAGCGTCATTACTAGTACGTACCCTCAGCGCCCTCTAGGAAGCCCGGATGAGCACCATCGTCCGTTACATCGTCTGCGACATCGCCTGCAGTGCTTCAGCGGTTTTTGTAGCACACAATGAAGCAATACTCGGGGTTATGTGGATATTTATACAGCCTGTAGTTGTTCAGTCATTTCAAAGTTGCGACGAGTCACTCGCTGTAGATGAGCAATTTAGCCAGTGCAGTACAACCGGGAGCCTGGGGTCTTTAACGTGCACCACGCAGTAGTGATACACGACCGCACGCCGGTACAATGTTCATTCTGATCGAAACGGGCGGGGGCGGGAAGTGAACCCAGGATCCTTGGGCTCTGCAGTACAAGCTTTCACACATAAGGAAATATGCACTCACGCCGAGTGTCTATTGCTATATTAGGTATTCACTGGACGCCATATTTGAGGGCGATGTTTAGAGCGCATGCTCAGAACGAGCTCACATTAATAGCCTGCTAAGACCGGCAACCTTGATGGTGCTAAATGCACGCTCCAAAAGGACTGCGGAAGCTCGCCGTCAGCACGCGCTCAGCAGGAGCGCACACGGACATGGCCGCCAGTGAATACTCCCTATAGCAGGCTATGAAGTTAGACCTTCACGTGGAGTGCACAATGCACGAGTAAAATTGCTTTACTGCTGTGCGAAGGGCTGCAAAGCCTTTGGCGGGACGCTGGACGCTGGTTAGAAACATTTATTTACAACAGTGGTGTCATGCCTAGAACAAAACCAAAAACCGAAAACGCGCTATGTACAGGCTGGCACTGGACGCCATATATGAGGGCGCTGTTTAGGGTGCATGTTCTGAACGAGCTCACATTCATAGGCTGCACCGACCGGAAATCTTAATGGTGTCGCATGGAGGTTACAAATGAACTGTGTAAGCTCGCTGCCAGCTCGCGCTCAGCAGTTCGCTCATAGCTATGGTTGCCAGTGAATGCGACGTAGTTGTGACGAGGCCATGCTCTCGTGAAGCCTCTAGGTGCTTGCCGCTTGGGGCAGGTCGTTGATCCACAAACGATGACGTCATGCACGGGCCTTGTCTTCTTGCTGGTATTGGTCTTTGTCGCATGATCAAATTAACGAGTTTCCTCTTTTTCCCTTTAGTTTCAATTAAGACACTTCAGAAGGTGAACAGTGTTGCTTATCGCAGACTATAGTATATATAATAATGTGTATCACTTGCCTTGCCTGGGCTTCGCTGCTTGCCAAGCTCCCCCCCCCCCCCCTTCTTTCCCCCCGCCGATACCCCTCGGAAGAGTTCTGCGTCCTGAGCCAGCTGGTTGAGCTCACATTCGTACCCCCCCTTACTGCTGCTTCTGTGCTTTATGTACCCACAGACTTCCAGGAAGGAATTCGTGTGGCGGACTAGAGACTACCTCACGGAGATTTTCGTTGGTGGAAAACACAAAATGTAGACAGTCGGAATCGAAAGTACATGATACAGGTACGCCGCTTCACGCCAGCATGAAACAGTCGCGCCCCACGGACGCTAGTGAAGCCGTCTCTCATTTTGTCGCGTCACGTGGATGCCATAGCGCCCCTTGGCCGACAGAGAAACAGGCCTATCAGAGTGCAACGTGGCGCTGGTACAGCGCACTCTCATTGCACACACTCCTCTGTGTAGGCAGGATCGCCGGACCGGCCTTGCCCGCGCGATTGTCTAGGCCCCTCGTCTAGCCCACCCTATGTGTGTGACTACGCAACACAAGTTGGCGGAGAATGTATACTATTTTAATGTCGCAAGACTCCCAGCAATGGTTGCTGGACTGTGGGTATCTGCAAAGAATTGCCGGGCTCTCCCAGTGTAAACGGCTCTAGATCGGCAGCGGGCTTCGCCCCCTCCCTCTCGCCTACAGCCGATTTCTTGAAGCAGACGATGCCCCATTTCCTAGACAACGAATTCACCTGAAGCTGGAACATAGCGCTCAAAGGCGGAGCGTTTTCTACGTTGTTGGCTTGTCACTGCTTATTTAAACTCAAGATATCGGGTTGCGCCATATACGCCTTGTTCTAGCTAGAGAAAAACAGAAAATGGCTGCCTTAATGGATTTAAGTCAGCCGTCCAAATGGTGCAGCTTAACGTATACTTAAAAATTTAAAAAAGCGTATTTGTCGAATAAAAATAAAGTAAAAGTGGTTGACCATGTTAAAGGGATACTGAACCGAAATTTCGAGCTCATAAAACAAGGCTGTACTGATAGGCGGGACGCTGCAAAGCCCAAAAACATCGTTCATACAGCGACAAAAATACGGATCGCCGCATTTTCGGAAAGGAAATGCGGGATTGAAAACCGCCGACGAGGCCGAGGAGACAAGTCACGTCACGATTCTCATTCCCTTTCCTCTTAGCTTCGTCCCGTAGAGTTGGTGAACCGAAGTGAGGAGCAGAGAAGGGAGGCTGCATACCCTCATTCTCAAATGCTCCAGGAAGATTGTGACGTCATAGCCATCGCTTGATCGCGCCTTTCTTTGCCAAAAGCCCGGCCATCCGTTTGAGATATCGACGTATGAGTGATGTTCTAGAGTTCGTTACGTATCGTTGCGTTTCCGCAGCCTTATTTTGCTAAATACAAATTTCGGCTCAGTATCTCTTTAAGCTTAGACAGGCTGCATATCATTAAACTCCTGGTGCGACTTGATAATTTTTTAAAGAAGTAAAAAGTACACATTTTCAAGAACATTCTGGAGATTGATTATCAATTTATTCGCCTTTTAATTTGTGCATGAATCTGGTTTTTCAGCATCATCAGTAGGACGCCTATCTTTAGAAAAAAAATTTACACTCTTCAATATCCTACCCTGCAGAAACGAGGCTCATTTTCGCATCCTTAGCGTCAAAATGAATTATTGTTTGGTTATGTGTAATATATAATAAATGATACGGTCTTGCTTCATGTTCGTACAATTCGAGAACTGAATATGTTTAAGCGGTAGGTTGCATGAATTATAGAAATCACCAGTCATATTTCCACAGATTCATGATATCCGAACCCTTGGTTCGATCCATGATGGCAGTCTGCATTTTCTCGAAGTTTTCACGAGTGAAATGTTGCTTCCAATCGCCTACCACTCCCTTGCGGAGGATCTGAATGTCGGTCGACTGATTAGACTCCTGGTTGCTGATGACTCGCGCAAGCTGCAGGTACGGCGAGTTCTTCTTAAAAACGTTGAGCACCTGCTTGACGTTCATCTTCATAATATTCTTCATAAAATCCACGGTGCTCTTCTCCAGAACTTGCTGAAGAACTTCGTTTTGTTCGAGCTCTTTCCTGTGATGCTCCCCTAGGAACTCGGCCAACCGCAGCACGACATCCTTTTTGGTCGTCTGGAGTTCCTCGTACGTGACAAAGAATACGTTTGAGTCTCCTCTGTGGTTATAACCCGAGAGTACGTGCTCAAAGTAGTCGCCGAACCCCACCCGCGCGTTGAGAAACGCGTCCAGAAAATCATCAAATGTTCCATTCGCGAATTCGGTTGAGGGAGTTCCTCGTATGAAATGGTAGCAAGACACGCAGCAATCCCAGGGGTTGCGTGCGACGTAAATGTACTTGGCCTTTTCGCTAAGGCGAAGTTTGCTCATGGAGGAATGGGTCCGGAGGAGTCTGGGGGATGCGGTCGTCTTGACTTCTTGGACTTCGAGGAAAGGCGCCTTCTCCAGGAATTCATTGAAGGATTTGACCGATTCTCCTTTGGACAAGATCAGCTGAATAATCTGTTGCACCCAGTGTGTCCCGGATCGGGGGTACGTTACCTGCATTCACAAAAGAAAAACAAAATGAATAAAAAGACGAGGTTGATCAAAATGTTCATGAAAAACGTAAACTAGAAGACAAAACAAAAAACCTGGAGTCACCAACAATGACTCTACGAGTTGATCATTCAGAGGTGAGCATGTAAATCATGGTTTAATAATTCGATTGTCAAAATAAACTCAAGCATAAAAATACAAGGACTACAGAAAGAAAGAAGAGGGGTCAAGCGCTCTTACTAGTCCTGTATCTCAATCTCCATCTCATTTTACAGGCTTTTTTTCCTTTTATTTGTTTTAAGTGCAATAAATAAGACCGTTAAGTCATTCTTAGTTAGATTGTTGGTTGTATCAAATAAATACCAGTGCAGGTTCCTTATCAGCGAAGAACCAGATATATATATTTTAATATACAAGTGGCACGCTAAAAAATAAAATCCTGCCAGCTTATTTTACGTTAGAATGTTTGTTGTATCGAATGAATTCCAGTTTAGGTCCCTCATCCGCGAGGAGATATATATATATATATATGTAAATATGTATATGTATTTTTTTTTCTAGCTTTACAGGCTTGTTTAAAAAAAAAAAACTTGTGAAAGCTACACTTACCCAGTTTGTGCAGGTGAGTTATAGGGCCGGGGGGACATAAAATAGGTGGCTCATTGTAATGATCTGCTTGCTTAGTTTGTAAGTAAAGTTTGTAAGTTAACTTTTTAAAAACATGAAAATAGACGTAGGGTTCCAATTAGAAACTTGATGAGCGTGATCCGAAACCACTAAATCAGTAATTTTCAGATAGACTTTGAGCGCGTGAGAAGCATAGTAGTGCACTAAAGGTACCACTCGTGGAGCAGGTACAAGGCTAGCGGTTGCAGTGAAGCGCCCGCGCAATTGTTCCACCTCCTATGAGAGCTCCAGCCTTGCATCTGCTCAACTAGTGGTGGCTTTAGCGCACTACTGCGCTTTTCACGCCCTCAGTCTTTCTCAAAATCACTGATTTAGGGGTTTTTGAAGAAGCTCCGCAAGTTTCTAATTGTAACCATCTGACTGATTTTACGAATTAAAAAGTTAATTAACAATTTTTACTTAACTAGCCGACTGCTCGTTACAATTAGAACCATATACAATGTCCCCGGCCGTATAACTCCCTTGTACAAACAGCACAAGTGTAGCTTTCAGAGCTTTTCTTAAAACAAATCCATAAAGCTTAAAGAAAACCCCCTGTATATTCATATTGCCGCGCGCGCAGTTGGCCAAGCAGGCAGCTCGCGCGTGGCCTAACGGTTATCGCGCTTGCTTTCCACGCTGAAAGCCAGGGTTCGATTCCTGGCCGCGGAGGCACATTTTTGTTGACTCTGAAAAGTAATGTTCTGGTAAATTCGAGAACCATGTTGGGCTTGTCCGAGGTCAGAATGTTCTACACGCCGAACCCTCTACGCCGATTATTCCAGAAGCTCACACGTGTACATAAGGGGCTCCGCGTGGCGATCTGGATTCAGTCTCGCCCCAGCGTTCGACTCTGCTGCTACGCTGACTTCGACGCCCGCGACGCTCCGTTGTTATCGTTTGTATCCTTTTATTTTTGGCACAAGTTCGCCACATTAAACGTTTATTTCTTCCTGTTTATTTCTCGTTAATTGGTCACCACCCGTGACATTTTGGTTGGTCTGCGGGTGGTACTCCGGTGGTGCGACGATGGCTGGTGTGGCTGAGACGAAGGACTTCTTGCGTCAGCTGAGCCACGAATGATGATCCACGGTCTGAGATCAGGACTTTGGGAGCGCCGTGCCGGAGGACGGTGGACTCGATGAGAAACTTGGCGACTTCAACAGCCGTTCCTGATGGAAGAGCTTTTGTCTCGGCGTACCGCGTGAGATAATCGGTTGCGACGATTATCCATCGGTTTCCTTGCGTCGACGGTGGGAAAGGTCCGAGTAAATCCATACCGATTTGCTGGAATGGGGCAGATGGCGGCGCAATAGGCTGAAGAAGTCCTGCCGGTCTCGTCGTTGACTTCTTACGTCGTTGACACTCGTGGCAAGATCGGGTGTAGCGGTGTACTGTCTTGGCAAGCTTGGGCCAGTAGTACTTTTCGCGTATCCTTGCAAGAGTCCTGCGGTAACCAAGGTGTCCCGCCGTCGGGTCATCGTGGCAGGCCTGAAAAATTTCTTCTCGATGACTGGAAGGGATCACCAACTGCCACGCCGTGTTGTTGTCGCTGAAGTTCTCCTTGTACAGCACGCCTTGTCGGATGGAGAAGGTTGGCAGTGTTCATACAGAACCGCAGGGAACGGCGCTTCATTGTCCCTCTAGGTGCTCGATGAGTGCTCGCAGCTCAAGGTCGTCTCGTTGGAGTGCTGCCATGTCGCTGACATCCAGAGCGCCGAGGAAACACTCATCGTCGTCCTCTTTGGTGCAGGCAGGGCCGGCCTCGACTGGGGCCCTTGACAGGCAGGCGGCGTCATGGTGCTTCAGGCGGGACTTGTACACCACGGTCATGTCGAACTCCTGCAGGCGTAGGCTCCACCGAGCGAGACGTCCGGAGGGGTCCTTCAGATTCGCCAGCCAGCAGAGCGAGTGGTGGTCTGTGACCACGTGAAAAGAACTTCCATACAAATATGGGCGAAACTTTGTTATTGCTCATACGACAGCGAGGCACTCTTTTCAGTCGTTGAATAGTTCCTCTCCGCGTTAGACAGCGTCCGACTTGCGTATGCGATAACCCGCTCTGCTCCGTCCAGCACTTGGACTAGTACCGCACTCAGTCCGGTGTTACTGGCGTCGGTGTGGATCTCGGTTTCAGCAAACTGGTCGAAATGGCCAAGAATCGGGGGCGTCTGGAGTCTTCGTTTGAGCTCGTCGAATGACCTCTGGTGTTCTTCTGTCCACTCGAACTTTACGGCGTCCTTCGTGAGGTGTGTCAGCGGTGCGGATAGCTTGGCGAAGTCTCGAATAAAGCGCCTGTAGTAGGTACAGAGTCCGAGAAATCTTCTCATGGCCTTCTTGTCAGACGGCGGCGTAAATGCAGCTACGGCGCAGGTCTTCCCGGGGTCAGGTAGAACACCCTTGTTGTTCACGACGTGGCCAAGGAACTTTATTTCCCCATAGGCGAACCGACACTTTGTTGGCTTGAGTGACAGGCCGGCGGTCTTGATGGCTTGAAGCACGGCTCGAAGTCGTCTGAGGTGTTCGTCGAAATCTCGTGAGAATACCACGACATCGTCCAGCTAGACGAGGCATCTCTGCCATTTCAGACCTGCCAGCACGGTGTCCCGCGCTGGAAGGTGGCTGGTGCTGTACAAAGTCCGAACGGCGTCACTTTGAATTCGTACAGTCCGTCGGGAGTGACGAAGGCAGTTTTCTCCCGGTCACGTTCGTCGACTTCAATCGGCCAGTAGCCACTCTTCAGGTCCATCGACGAAAAATATCGGGAGTGGCGCAGTCGGTCTAACGTATCGTCGATGCGGGGGAGCGGAGAGACGTCCTTCTTCGTCACAGCGTTCAGTCGACGATAGTCCACGCAGAACCGCAGGGTTCCGTCCTTCTTCTTTACAAGGACGACTGGGGACGCCCATGGGCTTCTTGAGGGTTGAATGATGTCATCGTCGAGCATCTCCTGGACTTGATCTTGAATCACTTTCCTTTCCTTTAAAAAGACTGGATACGGCGACTGGTGGACAGGAAGTGCGTCGTCGTCAGTAACAATGCGATGTTTCGCCATTGGTGTTTGGCGAATCTTCGATGTCGTGGCAAAACAGTCACTGTATTCGGCAAGGAGATCAACCAGTTGCCGGCGCTTCGTAGCTGGGAGCTCGGGGTCAATGTCGAGCGGCGGCGACGTCATGCTCTTCTGCTGTGGCGACGAGGTCTCCTCGGAGATTGCGGTGACCACGGCTGGCGCCTGAAGTTCCTCGACGTGGCCCAGGTTGGTACCCTTCGTTAGGTGCTGCGGCTCCTCTCGAAAGTTCGTCACAAGAACAGTTGTACGTCTTTCTTGGAGATCCGTTACGCCTCTTGCGACACCAATTCCTTTTTCGAGGAGCAGTTGGACGCTGCCTTCTAGAAGAGCTTCACCGTGCATGGCTGCGTCGGTTATAACGGTGACAAAAACACTCGACCGCGGCGGTAGGTTCACATGGTCGGCGATAACTCGGATCGCGGTTGACGTTGTTGGTCTGCATTGGCGGTAAAACAGGTTTTCGCAACGTCAACTGGTTTGCCCCGAGGTCGATGACGGCGCCATACTCGCAGAGAAAGTCCACTCCGAGGATAACGTCCCTGGAAGAGTCTTGCAGAACGACGAATTTCACAGGGCACGTTTCACCGTGGGATCTCGACGCGAGCAGTGCATCTCCCGACTGGCGTGATGAGATGTCCTCCGGCGGTTCGTATTTGGGGTCCATCCCACGGCGTCATGACTTTTCGCAGGCGGCGAGAGAGCCTCCCACTCAAGACTGAGTGGTCTGCTCCGGTGTCCACAAGTGCCGATGCGTCGTGGCCGTCGATTATAACGTTAAGGTTGTTGGACACCGATGCAGGGACGTCGTTCTGATACGTAACGTCGAGAGAGTGGGAGCGCTCCGTTGTTCTTGGATGCTCTTTACTACGGCCGTCTTCGGCAATGCCACCTCCAGGCGCTGCCGCACTTAGTTTTCCCTGCGACGCAGGGGAGACACGCTTTTTCGGCGGGGTCGTGACACTGGGGACGCTGAACGTCGTGGCGATGGGGAGCGGGCTTCACGGCGGAGAGACGACACTGGGGAGGGCGAGCGTCGTAGGTACTCCTCGATGTCGCGAGGGCGTTCGCCGTACCTCGGACGTGGGCCGTTCGTGTGGAACCCACGCGGGCCCATTTGCCGGTTAAGACAACGGCGGTAGATATGGTCGGCCTCCCCACAGTGGTAGCAGATTGGTCGTCGATCCGCTGTCCTCCACACGTCGGTTTTCCTTGGCGCCGGATGTTCTCGGCGGCCGTACTGACGCACTTCGTCGTTGCGTCGGGGGTACGCCTGCGTTGGCGGGTCTCGTCGTGGCGCCACCGGGTAATGTTGAGCAGTTGGCGGCGGTCGTCGGGCCACTGCGGCGTAGGTCACTGTCGGCTCATCGGCTGCGGCCACGCTGGAAGGAGTCTCCGGTTGAATTGCCCGCTGAACTTCGCGTACCACTTCGGCTATAGACAACGAAGCCGGCTGGTTGGCAGCAGGCAGCAGCTTCCTGAGCTCTTCCCGGACAATGTCGCGGACAATTGCACAAAGATTGTCAGCGCTGATGCCGCCCTCGTCGAATCGGGAATACATCAGCGTCGAAGCAGCAGGCGTGCCGGCGAGTCGGTTGTAGTGGGTGGCTCGGATTGACAGGGCCCGCTCGATTTTAGTTGCCTCGGCGACGAATTCATCGGCAGTAGTTGGTGGGTTGCGAAAAACGCCACCGAAGATGTCACTCCTCACTCCTCTCATCAGGACGTGCAGCTTCTTCTCCTCGGTGGACTGAGGGTCGGCGCGGCTGCTCAGGTGGAGGACGTCTTCAACGAAGCTGGTAACTGTTTCGTTGGGCCCTTGAGTTCGTACTTGAAGGAGGTCTTCCGCTCGCTGTCGTCGTGTCTGGTTCGTGAATGTCTCCCTCAGGCCAGCGATACAGGTGTTCCACAACGTAACCGACGCCTCGTGGTTCTCGAACCACTGCCTCGCGGTACCCTCCAAAAAGAAGTAGAGGTTTTGGAGGCGCTGCTCAGTGGTCCATCCATTATGGCGTGCCACACGTTCGTAGTGCAGAAGCCAATCCTCTACGTCTTCGTGGGTCTCGCCATGGAAGGTCGTCGGGGTTCGCTGGGCAACAGGCAGGTAGATGACGGCGGCAGCGCTCGGGGACTGCGATTGCTGGTCGTCCATCGTCGGCCTCGTTGGCGGCTTGGTCCTAGGTGGCAGAAGTCCGTATTCCGGGTGTAGATCTTGGGTGTGGCGACTGGTCCGAGCTTCAGGTTCCGCGTTGAGTGGTCTTCTCACCGGGCTTGGAATCGGGCTTGCACTGCGGGCCCTGGGAGGGGAACGCTGCACGGGCATGCGGTACCCCGCACCCCACCGAAATGTCACGGGTGGTGACCAATTAACAAGAAATAAACAGGAATAAATAAACGTTTAATGTGGCGAACTTGTGCCAAAAATAAAAGGGCTACAAAAGATAATAACAGAGCGTCGCGGGCGTCGAAGTCGGCGTAGCAGCAGAGTTGAACGTGTGGGCTTCTGGAATAATCGGCGTACAAGGTTCGACATGTAGAACATTCTGACCTCGAACAAGCCCCCCAACATGGTTCTCGAATTTACCAGAACATTACTTTACAGAGTCAACAAAATTGTGCCTCCGCGGCCAGGAATCGAACCCTGGCTTTCAGCGTGGAAAGCAAGCGCGATAACCGTTAGGCCACGCGCTCGCTGCCTACTTGGCCAGCTGCGCGCGCGGCAATATGCACAGGGTGATTCGCGAAAAGTGGACAAACTCGGTATTGCGTGAACTACGTGTCTCAACAAAGCAAGGCTTGTGTCGTTTTGGTTCTGGGCCAGGGGCCTACTCAGGAAAATTATTAAAGTGCGGGATAATTAGATTATTGATTAAAATTGCGTAATTAACTTTTTAATATTGTGTTTAAAGGGCAACTCCGCTTAATTTCAAAAATTTTGAGATAGTGGCCGATTTTGCTTTTTGAAGCACTCAAAAACAATCCCCAATCCTTTGTTTCGCGAAAAATAAAATATTTTTCGTGTAATTTTACTCTAGCCATGATTACAAACCGAAACCGAAACGGTGGCAAAGCCGGACAACATTGTACATTCGGCATCACTAAGCATGTACACCCACGTGATATACAAGGGAAGAAGGAGCTCCCCTCTTATCAGGATCCTCCTTTGTGCCTCCTGGATTAGCACAGGCGTCGCTATTCTCCTCCCAGAAGATTATAGAAGATTAACCTGTCACTCAAAATTCTTACAAAAGCAGCTTCCCTCTCCTCCTTTTACTTGGTGTTCAAAAGTATGGGATGTAACACAAGCAGCGCTCAACGAGGCGATCGGCTTATCAGTAGTATCAATAGTCGAGCGCCGGGCCGGCCGAGCGCGTCACTCACGTCTTTCACGGAGCTGGCGCCACCCGTGAAGCTGTACATGTTTGATGACGTCGCGGACGTGCCGGGGGAAGGAATTTGGAGGAAGCGGAAATGCAGCCGGGCAGTGTTGTCTGGCCCGCACGTCTCATCCAAAACCAGCGGATTCGTGCTTGTCAAACTTTGACAGCGATTTTAATGAACTTCTAGGCGGAATTCCGTCGTAATATTTGCTATGGGGGTTTTGTAGATGATATCAAAGAGTACTGTATAGTTTTGCACTACTGGAAAAAAAGCGGAGTTGCCCTTTAAGGGCTTGGTTTCAATTAGAAACTTGCTGAGCATCATCGAAAAACAGTAACTAAAAAAATGGCAGGACGATAGAAGGCACGCACGGCATTTTAAGGCTCTCTGAAAAACCGCAGATCCCTTCGGCGGGTTTTTAAGTTTCAGTTTGCAATCGGAGCGCTTCTCGGCCATGACGGCACCGCGCCCCGTGGAGGAATAGTGCAACCAGCCGCTGCTGCGTTGAGTAGGGACAGCGCAGCAAAGGTTGGTTGCACGCTTTCTTCATGGGGAACGGTGCCGTCGCTGCCGAGAAGCACTCCAATTGCATACGAAGGAGAAACTAAAAATTCTATGAAAGAGCGATTTTATGGCCAGAAGTCTGACATTGTAAATAAAGGACAAACACCAGTAGCTAAACACTTTGACTCCGACGGCCACGACATTCATACGCACCTAAAAATTATCATCGTGGAAAGCAATTTCAAAAATGATATTACGCGCAAAAATAAGGAGTCCTTTTATATATCTAAATTTAAAACCCTAACCCCGCTTGGTATGAACATTTCAAAAGGAAACTTATATAGGCTGTTGTAGGTCTTTAGTTTTTAGTTTACTACAGGCAAACCACCTCCCTCATCGCAGAGGAGAGCGGGGGAGAGCTAGAGCTCCTTGAGGGGAGATCTAGAGACATTGGGATGGGGGACGTCACCCGCTAACTTCCCTCCTTTTTTTTTTTTTTTTTTGCGGGAAGGAGGGAGGTCGAGTTGGGAGGCGTTTTAAGAAGTATTTCTCGGTATCCTGTTGAGCGGTGCCACCCACGTGTGACATTTCTGGTGTCCGTTTGCTTCGCCGTTATACTGGCTTAGGCTCACTCGACTTGACCCCTGTATGTTGTTATTTTTCTGGATCTGGACCTCTAACTCTAACGTGACGGAGGCCGTTGCCTGTGATATATTTTCTTGGCTCCGCTAACGAGAGCCGCGACCGTGTTCCCCTTAAAACTACCACATCTCTCTTTTTTTTGTGTGTGTTTGTGTGTGTGTGTGTGTTTTGTTGGAATGTTGTTTTTTCGTGCTCAAGTGTTTTTACTTGTACTATTATATATGACTTTTTTCTTTCGCTTTTTCCAATGTTCCTCCTCTCCTCTGGTCTCTCTAAAAGCGCTTTGCAACTGTATTTTCTGCACACTTGAAGAAGGGAAGTCTCTTCCCGAAACGTCGTGTATTAAATCCTTTACTGCTGTTCAAACATTTTTCTACGTGCATACCAAAACTTAGAAACCCGTCGAAGTTCTGTGGTTTTTCAGAAAGCCATAAAATGCTGCGCGTGCGTGTTCTATCGTTCTACCATTTATTGACTCAGTGTTTTTCGATGATGCTCAGCAATTTTGTAATTGAAACAATGTCCTTAAACACAATATTAAAAAAGTTAATTACGCGAAAACAAATAACACATCAATTCTCCCGAACTTTAATAATATTTGCTAAATGGGCCCCGGCCCAAGACCAAAACGATCAAGCCTTCCTTTGTTGAGACGTGTAGTTTTTGCAATATTGAATTTGTCCACTTTTCGTAAAACACCTTGTATATGTAGAGTGTTTCACGAAAGGTGGAGAAATTCGATATTGCGAAAATACGCATCGCACCAAAAAACGGCTTGTGTCGTTTTGGCATGGTTTCATTTGCAAACTTGCTGAGCATCATGAAAAAGCACAAAATGCAAAATTGGAGTGCAATAGAAGGCACACGCTGCATTTTACTCCTTTCTGAAAGACCGCATAGCGTCGACGAGCTTTGAAGTTTCGGCTTGCTATCGGAGTGCTTCTCGGCTAGAGTGCGTTCATACACACGCGCGCTTCTGCTTGAGTGGTGACATCTCAGCCATTTTTCCGCCCGATGTTTTTCTTATATGCATCTTGAAGTACACGCAATCCGGTGTCACTCAGCTCGAGCGCATAGCTTTGGCTAATGCATAGACGCCATTTTACCGCCCAAATCACGCACCGAGTGCGCGAGAGTGTCACGCGCTGGCACATTCAGGGCAACAATGGATGTCTTCACCCTAACACAGACAGACATGTAGGCACCCTATTCTCGGCGCCGACGGAGCGGCGCCTCGTGGAGAAATAGTGCAACCTGCCTCTGCTGCGCTGCACGAGGACAGCGAAGCAGATGTTGGTTGCACTATTTCTAGCACGTACCACGTGCCAGCTAGAGCCACTCTATGTGCCAGCAAGCGTCGTACCGCGTTTCACGCGGCGGCGTGTGCTTCCAGAACACCTCTGATCAGATACATTTCGTTATTTGTGCCTTAATAAGTCAGATAGGAAACGCCATAAAGCCAAAGGTGGAGTGGTGTAGTGGTCAGCACACCCGACCGGACATTGGGAGGCCCAGAGCTCGAATCCTGGCTCCGCTGTTTATTTTGGCTTTCGGCGTGTACGGAAAACATTGATTCATTGGAATAAGCACGATTCATTCATCTGCATATGTTCGTTTAGATACATAATTACTTTCTCCCCTCATCGTTTACAATATTACTACGGCTGCACTTGTCAGTCTTCACTCATTCATATATATATATATATATATATATATATGGTTCACAGGTGCGGCGTTTAAAAAAAGTGTATTGATTAGACTAACATGTCTGTCCTTCTTAGGCCACATGTCTTGAGCACCAAATAGACAGTCATGTGCGCAACCCTGCTGTGAAAGCCACCGGTAAAATAAGGACCCGCATGTCTCGGCTCTGTATATTTTGGAGATAGAGTAAAAGTCCTTCTGTAAGAATGTAGCCTCAAACAGAATAAGGGAAGCTCCAACAGCCGATAGCCACTCCACTCCGTTCGCCCGTAAACTGACAGTGCGGCGGGAGCTTCGTGATTGCCGGTTCAGTCATACGTTTCTGTTTCGTCCTGTTATCACGCCGCCGCCCATACCCACGCGCAAAGAGCGCGGTCAGGCGATTCAATGGTGGCGTTTCATTGGTTCAGAGTCCGCGTAGCTCCCCCTGCACCGTAAGCTTAGGGCTGAAATGGGATATAAGGTACCAGTCGCGTCACAGAAAGGCTGCGATGACGGCACGGGAACACAACATCACGAGGGAGGGGATTAAGAGTAGGATAGTACGCACATATCAGTGTACGAAATATGTAACCCTTGGCGAAAACAAAAAAAAGAAAGCCACGCACTATATGTTCCAGCGTCAAAGCATTAAGCGGCGCCAAAACGTGCATGATTATGAATCGGGGTAAGTAGAATGAATACACAATTCAAGTAGATACGTTGAGTGGCTTATTAGCAAAGAAGAAATATACTGGAAGTATACTTCCCAAACATTTTTCTTAATCACCCCCGAAAAATCAGACCGCACTCCTGCCGTACCGACACCTTTGCTTTTTTTTTTTCGTTCCGAAAACCCTCAAAGAATGGAATGGTTTGCCGAAAAATAGGCTCGCGGAATTTTTTTTTATTCTTCAATTGTGTAATGTTTTTTTATAGACAGTCTGCATAACTTCATTTTTTTTTCCTTTTATATTTGCGCCATAGAAAAGTGCTTTGCGTGTGTGTATGTGTGCGTGTGCGTGTGCGTGTGTGTGTGTGTGTGTGTGTGTGTATTTTGTGTTCTAAAAATTTTCGTATGTAACCCTCCCCCAGCAATAATGCCTCACGGCGATGCAGTTTATTTTGTTTGTTTTTTTGTGTAAATAACAAAAATACATGAGTATATTTTAGTACACAGCTTTCTTCGAGAACAGTGCTGAATTTAGTACATTTTGCAGCGAAGCTGTTATGCGCTAGGATATGGGGAAAAATGCGTCCGTGGATGTTGACAGGAAAGGCTCCATTGGTCGTGGCAAGTATGAATAAATAAAAACAAAAAAGGGGCCAACTAGCGTGAGTCACCCTTCCTTGGCATATCTAGAGAGTAAGGTTCTGATCCCTTGTCTCTAGGCACGCTCCTCGAGGTCGTCTTAGGCGTCGTCCTCTAAGTGTCGTCCTCGAGGTCGTCCTAGAAGTCGTCCTTAAGGTCGTACACACTCGGGTTTTCCTCTAAATTTAGCGAAACAATTGACGTCACGTGAAACAAAGTAGTGACGTCACATGACGTCACGAAACCGTGACGTCATTCCTTTTGCCGCACGCGAAAAATCCACGGGACCCTAGCCATAAATTTGGCGGGGAACGTTTCCCGCTACATTCGGCGGGCAAATTGACGTCATGTGACCTCAAACCAATTCAGTTTCCCCACTACATTTAGGGAAAAAAAGACGTCGCGACTTTGTGTCACGTGACGTCAATTTTCCCGCTAAATTTAGCGGGGAAAATAACGGCATGACTTGTAGTCACTACACCCATGAACAAATTCAAGGGCAGGAGGAGAGGAGGAGGAAACGAGGAGAAGAAGGGAAGCGCACCGCCCTCTCTTTGTCGTCGTTCCAAGCCCCCCGCTAGCGTGCCTAGTTTCCTTTTCTTCCGCCGGGTGGCGGTCCCTTCACGCGTGTCTAGTTTCCTCCGGCACCTCGGTGCGGTGATAGTCCACGACATGTGTGTGCGTGTCGTTCGTCACGATGATCACCGATTAAGACGATGAATGTTTTCCGCATATCTTTGTTCAAAATGCTGTGTCACGTCTGTGTCGTGCGCTAAACAGCTTCGCTGGTCGTCCACCTTCACAAAGGGAAATGGCTCATCATTTTTTCTTCTAAATACGCTCTTTGAGTTTATGGAAATTCGTCCAAGGATTCAGGCGAGGCGTTCATAACTGATATTTGTAACCCATAAGATTAGGGAAACAGCAAGGCGCTGACAACACGAATTTCCAAATGGAAATTTGTGCTGTTCTGTCCGTCTGTTTCCCCACTCAGCATGATTAAAAAAAATGTAGAGTTTTTTGGTTCTTTCTGGATACAAAAAGCAGGTTGGCAGGTGTATTTTTAGTATTTAGTATCAGGAATAGAAACCAAAAAACGCCTCTAGGAAAATTAAAATTATATACGCTATATAAATATATAAATAAAGTAGTTCTGTTGGGTGATACTATCAATTCCATCGAAGACATAATGATCCTTAAAATTTAATATTATCAAGGAACAATGACGCGCAGGGCCTAGTAAATCAACATTTAGGTCACGAACAGAGGTCGGCATTTTAGGTCGCCCTCACTCACCCTCACCCTCACAGCCACACTCACCTAAGCCCCTCACTCACCCTCACCCTCACAGCTACACTCACCTTCAGCCCCTCACTCACCCTCACCCTCACAGTCACACTCACCTTCAGCCCTTCACTCACCCTCACTGAACCTCACGGCCTTCACGCACTCACCGCCCTCACGGCCCTCACGGCCCTCACGGCCCTCACGGCCCTCACCGCCCTCACGGCCCTCACGCGCCTCACTCACTCATGGCCCTCACGCCACTCACCGCCCTCACGGCCCTCACCGCCCTCACGGCCCTCACCGCCCTTACCGCCCTCACGGCCCTCACGGCCCTCACCGCCCTCACGGCCCTCACGCCACTCACCGCCCTCACCGCCCTCACCGCCCTCACCGCCCTCACGGCCCTCACCGCCCTCACGGCCCTCACCGCCCTCACGGCTCTCACCGCCCTCACGGCCCTCACGCCACTCACCGCCCTCACGCCACTCACCGCCCTCACGCCACTCACCGCCCTCACGCCACTCACCGCCCTCACGCGCCTCACCGCCCTCACGGCCCTCACGCCACTCACCGCCCTCACCGCCCTCACCGCCCTCACGGCCCTCGCCGCCCTCACGGCCCTCACGCCACTCACCGCCCTCACCGCCCTCACCGCCCTCACCGCCCTCACGGCCCTCACCGCCCTCACGGCCCTCACCGCCCTCACGGCCCTCACGCCACTCACCGCCCTCACGCCACTCACCGCCCTCACGCCACTCACCGCCCTCACGCGCCTCACCGCCCTTGCGGCCCTCACACCCCTCACGCCCCTCACGCACTGATGGCCCTCACGCCACTCAGGCCAGCTTCAGATGGGGCAATTTCGCCCAGAAACTTTACGTCGCAACACCAGCAACACGGGCCGCCCGCGATCACACGCAGCAACGAATTGCTGCAATTTGCCATCGTCATCAAAAAATTTTATTTTTCTTGCACTATTTAGACACAATTACGCGTTATAAACGTGTTTTTATGCATTTCAATCTCGTTAAGAATACTAATGCACCTTTCTGAAACAGTTTATTTAAAAAAAAAACGATCCATTTAAAACCAGAACCAAGTCTTTCGGTGTCATCATCACCGGCACGAGGTATCACGTGAAAATTTTGCGTCCCTGATTGGATGCAGCCGCTTCAAACGCATTCGAATTGCTCCGAGTTGCATGGCCCTCACGGCCCTCACGGCCCTCACCACCCTCACGGCCCTCACGGCCCTCACCGCCCTCACGGCCCTCACGGCCCTCACCACCCTCACGGCCCTCACGGCCCTCACGGCCCTCACCGCCCTCACGGCCCTCACGGCCCTCACCGCCCTCACGGCCCTCACGGCCCTCACCACCCTCACGGCCCTCACGGCCCTCACGGCCCTCACCGCCCTCACGGCCCTCACGGCCCTCACCGCCCTCACGGCCCTCACCGCCCTCACAGCCGTCACGGCCCTCACGGCCCTCACTCACCCTCACACTCATGAATTTTCCTGGTTCAGAAACTCACTCACCCTCACCTCACATGTGAAGATGAGGGTGAGTGAGGGTGAGTGAGGGCCCTCATGAGTGAGGTTTGCCGAGGTATGGTCACGAATAAGGATATCTGGCAGATTAAAAATCAACAGATATTGCCGCCTGCATGAACGAGAAGGAACGCTTCTACTATCACTTATAAAATTCGTGTTTACTCTTAATCCTAGCGTAAAAGATAAGAACGCTAGAATGACCTTGCCTAGTCAGTCTCGCCTTCACTCCTTCCCGGACAGTCGATCTAGGCCTAACCTTCGAGAAGCCGATCTTATGAGATGAGGAGCCGAGAGCGGTATTGCCGGTTCATTCACGACTGATTCACTCGTGCGATAGCCCGCTGTGAAGCCGACGCACCATCCCTCGCTGCTGCCGCCGCTGGCAATCGCTGCTTCTTTCTCGACGCTCGTTCTTTCTTCTGTTTCTGGCAGAAGTTCGCCGATGAAACCTTTATTTTTACTCGTTTATTTATCGTCTTGTCGCCTTCATCCGTGACAATATTTACGTACTTGCTGGAGTGGTCTCTGAACGAGGACATTTCTATCCTCGCCAGTGACATCACTGCTTTGCATTTGCTGGAAGATATAAAATTATATACACCACAGTCTTCTCGCAACTCTATGAAACAGACCCAAATAGCACTTTTGTCTACAATGAATGCGATTGAAATGTGGAGTAGCAACTTTTTTCCAGGTGATATACAGAGGCAGATATGAGTGTCTGCCGAAAGGAAACTCGCCTGGATGATATCGCCGTCCTGTGGTTCAAACGTGGGAATTCGCCGGTAAAGGGCGGGGACGAAGTTGAGGCTGATCGGTTGGCCGTCGATGTCTTGGGTTACCGGGACGCGTCTCGACGTGGTCATGTCTGGGCTGGTTGCTGTGACGCCTGAGCTTCAATGAGGGAAACTGTGGAAAACAGAAAGCAACATAAGAACAATTTGTGTACAGAAAAACTGCCCGCCTCCCCCGTCTTTCCGGAAAAAAATCAATAAATAACAGGTAGTTTTTACCGCAAAAACAAACAGTGCGTTGCCGAACGCTCATTCTCGGACGAAATGCAGCGCTAGCTGTCCGCCGCACCAGATGCCAATTTCACGACAAACCGTGATTTTTTGTTAAAAAATTATACGCGATTTTTTTTAAACATTTTATTGGGAAAAGGGCGGCCGACAGAGTTTCGAATGCATGGAGTAGCGACAATTACCAAAAACGGGCAAAGATGAGTCCCATTTCCGTACAAAACTTTTCAGAAAAGTACTTATAACGTTTGAGTAATATAACGGTTAGTGTTGAAACTTGGGCATCTGGTCTGGACTGCTAGTGCTGTAAGCCCTCTACCTCGTTGAGTACAGCCCACGCTGTCTAGCGGACGGCGAGTCAAGTGGCGGAGTGGCAGCGGCGCTCTTTAGATTCATCGACGCACACCCCACGCGCAAAATCTGCCTCCGCGACGCGCGGCTGAGGCAGGTGAGCGAGCGCCGTAATGGCGTTCTCCTCTGCGCCGCGGCCGTGAGGGCGAACGCGCATCTTACGACGCGCACATCGTTATCTAAAGTAATAGACGTTTAGCTAATTACCCAAAGCCGTGTATAGAGAGAGTTTGGTCAATGGGAGGCAGGGGCAGAGCCAGGGCGTGCACCAGACGCAGAAAGAAGGCTCGACATGCTTTCTTGGCCAACCAGAAGCCGAAAGAAATTCCCAAGCGGTAGTGGCAGGAAACAGTTTTAGTCATAGGTATATGGTTTTAATAAGCGCGTAAGAGTTAAATGTACTAACCCTTCCTGGTTGAAAATAGGGTGCACGTGATGTTTCGATTATAATCATGCAGAAAGACGAATGTGCCGCTCGAACGCTTTTTTTCTCGGACAGTGTGTAACCGCTCGAACGGCCGATTCCCGGCCCTCGGTGCCTGGCGTACGGATTATGTCGATCGTTCCGCTATATGCTCTCTTCCACTATGATTTTGGGTGATTGTGATTGAAACATCACGTGCACCATATTTTCAGTCACGGAGTGTTACTCCAACGCCCTCATTAATCTCGTTTCGCGCGACAACCACCAGGGTATTGTTTCTGCGTCTTCTGGTTGGCCACATTCGAATTTGTGAAGACACCCTGGAACATGCCTAGCCCGCTTTCGGCCAATGGCGCCTCCTCATTTTTCTCCTATACTTCCCAATGAATGGCCAAACTCTCTACATATACGGCTCTGTAATTACCCAAGCACCACCGTTACTAGATTACCTAAATTGTGGAACTCCCGCGGAGTGGGTTCTTCTCAGTTATATATACAGGGTGCGGCCGTAAAAACTTTCACATTTGGCACGCCTAGCAAAAAACGAATTTCAAACGTACATACCTGAAATTGGGCACACGAACGTCGTTTATTCCAAAGTTTCTTGCCTATTTTTTTCAAGCGTCAACTCTGGAGTAGCGAATTATTAGAAAGATAACAAAAATGGCAGGCGTGCATTTCCTATGGCCTATACCCGCCCGTTCGCCGTCTGCTATCTAATTCGCGACGCCGCTCCCAGATGGCGTACTGAACGCAAAAACGCGGGAAACGCCGCACGAAAGGCTGGTGTCGGGCGAGATAATCGCAATAAAAAGTGATTTTACCGAAATATGTGAACGATTATGCCCTTTTACTTGAAATTTAGAGACTGGCGGACGCCCTCGTTTAATAAAAATATGTTCTAAAGCAGACGAACGTGTGTCTTCATTTGTCGTCTGCTTATCTGTTGACGGGTCCGTTCCCGGTGAAAGCTCAACTTTGGAATCAAGGGTGCCGCTGCTGAGGCATCTTGATTGTTCCTATTTATTGCTTTTGTTGCACTGTCTTCTGCAGTTATTATCAAAATATTTTCCGCGCCGCCCTGCGATGCCACAATACTCGGCAAGTGAGTGTGCCCAGGCAGTCAAGTGGTACGTGGAGCGGAACTCGGTGGCCACAGCACAACGAAAATTTCGCACTGCATTTCATAAACGCCCGCCTTCACGCCCAACTGTTTTGAGTTGGGCGGATCGTTTTGTGAGTGGAGAAGACTGTAAAAAGAAGAATCCAGTCAGTGAACGTGAGAGCCTACTGAAAAATGAGGAGCTCATTGAAGCGGTGCTTGCTGTCTTCGAGAGCGACCCGCAATTGTCAACAAGACGAGCAGCTGTAAATAAATGATCTCGTCACATCATGGTGTCTTCTTGCTTGCATGACGATCTGTCAGAACTTGACTTGAAACAGGTAATTTCAACAATTCTTCATATATTTGGTTCAAATCACTTTTTATCGCGATTATCTCGCCCGACACCAGCCTTTCGAGCGGGTTTCCCTAGTTTTTGCGTTCAGTGCGCCACCTGGGAGCGGCGTCGCGAACCAGATAGCAGACGGCGAACGGGCGGGTATAGGCCATAGGAAATACACGTCTGCCATTTTTGTTATCTTTCTAATAATTCGCTACTCCAGAGTTGATGCCTGAAAAAAATAGGCAAAAAGCTTTGGAATAATCGACGTTCGTGTGCCCAATTTCAGGTATGTATGTTTGAAATTCGATTTTTGCTAGGCGTGCCAAATGTTAAAGTTTTTACGGCCGCACCCTGTATATATATATATATATATATATATATATATATATATATATATATATATATATATATATATATATATATAATCGGCAGGCATGTCCTCCGTCGTGCAATCTAAGCGTCTGTCGTACGAGAGGACAATGATAAATGACTTCTTATTTTGCAAGATTCAGCGGTTTCATAGAAAGAATAAATTTTTAAATATTATTGGCAGAAGCTTATGACTTATGATGCCCCCTCACTCACTCTAGTCCGCCTGCCGTAGAGTGCCTTCATACACACGCGCGCTTTTGCTAGCCTGCCGTCTTTCGAAGCGCCATCTAGATTTTCGTTTGATAACTGTGCGTTCCAAAGAGCAGAGCTGAAGCGCCATCTAGACGGTGTGCTTTGAAACCTACGTATCGCATAGAATACACTGAAGTTACCGAAACAGCCGTCCGGCGCGTCGAGCGACGCCAGGCGAGTCGTGGTGAGTGAGGGGGGGGGGGGAGGGGGGGGGGAGGGTACTTTTCGTGCATGCAGCCCCCTGATGGGCCCTACCACACTTCATCGCAGGACAGTTCATCCCAGAAACATCATACCAAAGTAATTTCATTTCAGGATGTTTCACCCCAAGACAGTTCATCCCATAAACAATTCGTACCACGAAATTTGATGCAAGAATAGTCCATACGGTCCAGCCGATTTAAGGGCTACTCACTTCATCCCAGGACTGTTTATCCCCGACACTTCATGCCAGAAACGTTCTATCCCGAGACGTCTCATCCCAAGACTCTTCATACCAAGGACATTTCATACCTGGATATTTTATACCACAAAGTGTTCTGCCTAGAAGAATAAGTTATAAAATCGGTTTCGCACGCGCGGAGCCGACACATGCACTTCGTCTTTCTCCTATTGTCACCCGTGCCACGTAAGACCGTCCTGCACTTGGCATCGAGCTTCCATCAGTCGAACAGTCCAGCCGGCCCGACTGATTAATTGTCATCGAGTTTGTTTATAGAACATGGCCACCTTTGTGGCTTCTCGTCGAGGATCGCCGAAGCTCTGCTTCGAAGGTTACATGTACACCAAGCACAGGACCAACGACGAGAAGACGGCATGGAGATGCGAGAAAGTCCAGGAGAGTTGCCGGAAACGAGCTGTTACTGCAGGTGAGACGACCACTGTTACACAAGGCCATACTTGCCATCTACCGAGTCCAGAAAATGTCGCTGCGGCTCGTTTACAAGATGAGATCAGACTGCAGCCAAGCGTTCCCACGACACCCCTCGGAACGTCGTCACCGCCTGCCTACAAGGGGCAAGACTGGCGACTATCGCGAAGCTCCCCAAGCTGTCATCACTGGAAAGGAAGGTTAACAGAGTTCGACGCGAAGCCCATGGCACAGCTCAAGTTCTCCACCGAATCGAAGACATAATTGTCCCTGAACACCTGCGCATAACGGGAACAGCGTCACCTGATGTATTTCTCGCAGGGGACACAGGCTGTATTGACTCGGAAAGAATAATGATTTTCGCCTGTAACACGGACCTGTGCCGTTTAAACACCTGCGAAACCTGGTTGTGTGACGGCACATTTAAAGTAGCACCAGAGATGTTTTATCAGCTTTAAGTTGTTCATGGCCTCTACAAAGGCAGGGTGCTTCCCCTTCTATACTGTCTTTTGCCGAACAAGCGCGAAGCGACGTACAAAAGAGCAACACGCATGCTACTTGAGGCTATTGACGATGCCACTTCAAGGCCACGCCAGGTGCGCACAATAGTGATGGACTTCGAAAAGGCTGAAGAGAATGCTTTTTGGAGATACATTTCTGACGTCGATGTGCATGGATGTTTATTTCATTTCGCGCAAAGCATCTGGCGCCGAATTCAAGAGCTGGGCATGCAGACGCGATTCATTGATGATTCCAGCTGCCACCTCATCCTGAAGAAATTCATCGCACTGTGCTTCTGCGATGTTTTCGACGTCTGCGGCAGATATCGCATGCTCGCAAGACAGCTGCTGGACTTGTTTGGAATGTGGAATGGCAAGCGCGTAACAGAGGTCAGCCTTCCCAGAACCAACAATAGCGTTGAAAGCTGTCACCGGGTATTCCAAAATTCTATCGGTGCATCCCATCCTACAGTATTCAAGTTCGAAAAAAAGAAAACTCAAACCAAAAGTTTAGAAACAACAGTTCCCAACGTTTCGGGGTCGACTTGACTCCTTCTTCAGGGGTGACTAAAAATGGAATGAGACAGCGCGAGCTTCGACCTCTCCTTCTTCTTCTACCGAGGTGATGTTTTCTGAACGTGACGCAGGCCATGGACGTAAATAGATGGTAAAGCCCCGAGGGACCTGTTAATGTTCCCCGGTGTATTCTGGATGTGCCACGACTCCAAGAACAGGCGTCTTCGAATATGTGGCTCCGTGTCTATCACGTGTGCTTTTCCGAAGTCGATCCGATGATCAAACACCTCGCAATGTTCCGCGACGGCGCTACGCTCGCGATCGAAATTGCGCACATCGTTCTGGTGCTGGCGCATGCGTTCGGGAAAAGATTTAGTTTCACCGATGTAGGCTGCGGGGCACTCTGCACACGGTATCTTGTAGACCACGCCCTGTGCTTTCTCTTTTGGGAGGCGATCTTTCGGCCTTGGCATGAGCCGTCCTAATGTTGACACTGGCTTGTGCGCCACTTGAATCCCTTCTTTTCGGAGCACGCGCGCCAGTGTCTCGCTCGTCCCTTTTACATAGGGGACGCTGATGCGCGCGATGGGGCGGGGCTGTGTGTCACCCGATGATCCATGGTTATTGCACGTGCAGCACTGTCGACGGGCGACGCGTTGGACGAAACTCCTTGAATAGCCGTTTTTTTGGAGGTCAGCAAGTATGGTCTGATTCTCCTTTCTTCTGTCTCTTTCCGACGAGCAGATGGTCGTTGCTCTAGACAAGAGAGTAGAGACCACCGACGTCTTGTGACTCGTTGGGTGGTTCGAGTCATAATCAAGGTAGCGTCCGGTGTGTGTTGGCTTCCTGTAGACCGTGAACCCCAGCTTGTCTCCTTGCCTTTTCACCAGAGCATCGAGGAACGGCAAGACTCCATCTCTCTCGTGTTCTACAGTGAACTGGATGGCCGGTTCTATGGAATTCAGGTGTGCGAGGAAGTGGTTCACCTCTGATTTCTTCACGATGCAAAAGCAATCATCTACATAGCGCATGAACTCTTTTGGCCTGTTGGCGAAAGTGCTAAGCGCTTTCTGTTCAACCACTTCCATGGTGAGGTTTGCCGTCGTGACCGAAATAGAGGCGCCCATTGCCGTTCCGCTGACTTGTTTGAAAAGCTCACCCTTGAAGCTGAAGTACGTACTGCCAAGGCAGAACTCGAGAAGGCGGCATAGCTCATCAACACTGAGGCTGGTTCTTGAGCCCAATGTTTCGTCTTTCTCGAGAACCTCTCTGGCTGCAGCAACTGCTAAGGGAACTGGCACGTTGGTAAAGAGCGACACAACGTCGAAAGACACAATCGTGTCATCATCGCTGAGTCTCACTTGCGAGGCACGTTCCACGAAGTGGCCGGTGTTCAGCACATGTGTCGGCGTATTTCCAACAAGGGGAGCTATAGTCCGGTGTAGGTAATTTGACAGCGCTCGGAGCGGGGAGGTCGTAAAGTCCACGATAGGTCTCAAGGGGATGTTAGGTTTGTGGGTCTTGGGTAGTCCGTAGAAGCTTGGCGCAGAGCCATTCCTGCAGATGAGATGCAAGTAAAGGGCTTTCGACTCTGGATATTGCTTGAAAATGTCGGACAACATCCTGTTCATGTTCCGCTGAATTTGGGACGTTGGATCTTTCTTAAGCTTTTCATAGGCCGGACTTTCCAGAAGATCCCGTGCCTTCTGTTCGTACTCCTCCCGGTCCAGGCGCTGTCCCATTCCATTTTTAGTCACCCCTGAAGAAGGAGTCAAGTCGACCCCGAAACGTTGGGAACTGTTGTTTCTAAACTTTTGGTTTGAGTTTTCTTTTTTTCGAATTGTTCCCCAAACCAGACAGATTTCTGTCGAAGATGTTTACTTTCAAGTCATTATCCATTGACTTTGGACCGGAGACAGCCCAGCTAGCGAAGCGGTTTGTTAACATCACCCGCAGCATCGCTACCTACAAGACGCATATTGACTTCACGAGGGCCTGCCAGGACTTGCACGTGATTCCCAAAAGCCTCCGTCTCAAGCGCCTCGTACACACCCAGGAGGGAAACAAGATCTTGGCACAGGCGGAGCACCGGTTGGTAAGCGCCAGGATTCACGAGTGCCACTCCATCCTAAGGAGAAAAGAACTGGACCTGTACTTCACGCGTCGGCAGCTCGAACATCGCATCCCCGGTGTGCTTCCGTTGTTGCAGTCGTTCGCTTCCAGCATCGCCTCCGCTACTAGAGAAAAACGACAGGCATCTCAAGAAGAGAAGCTTTCTAAGCTAAGGAAAAAAGACCCGGAAAGGGGAGGCGCTGACACCGCCAGTTTTGTCACGAACCTGTCTTCAAGACAACTCTCCCCCTGCGAGATTAAAGTCTTGGCTAAAGGCCACGGCTTCAACATGACCACGACCCGGCCCCCTCTACCAAAAATGATTGCCGCTGTGGAAGACGGCACTGCGCGTCTAGACCCTAGCGTCCGAGAAGGTGTACGACTTAAAGCGATAGGCATCCTTTCAAAACCTCCGCCGAGGCAACGCCACAATCTATCTCGCGATGAAACTGCTGCGCTTCGGAAGCTCCGCGAAGATACAGAGATTGTGCTACTGCCGGCAGATAAAGGGAAATCTACCGTCGTCCTGGACCGGGAGGAGTACGAACAGAAGGCACGGGATCTTCTGGAAAGTCCGGCGTATGAAAAGCTTAAGAAAGATCCAACGTCCCAAATTCAGCGGAACATGAACAAGATGTTGTCCGACATTTTCAAGCAATATCCAGAGTCGAAAGCCCTTTACTTGCATCTCATCTGCAGGAATGGCTCTGCGCCAAGCTTCTACGGACTACCCAAGACCCACAAACCTAACATCCCCTTGAGACCTATCGTGGACTTTACGACCTCCCCGCTCCGAGCGCTGTCAAATTACCTACACCGGACTATAGCTCCCCTTGTTGGAAATACGCCGACACATGTGCTGAACACCGGCCACTTCGTGGAACGTGCCTCGCAAGTGAGACTCAGCGATGATGACACGATTGTGTCTTTCGACGTTGTGTCGCTCTTTACCAGCGTGCCAGTTCCCTTAGCAGTTGCTGCAGCCAGAGAGGTTCTCGAGAAAGACGAAACATTGGGCTCAAGAACCAGCCTCAGTGTTGATGAGCTATGCCGCCTTCTCGAGTTCTGCCTTGGCAGTACGTACTTCAGCTTCAAGGGTGAGCTTTTCAAACAAGTCAGCGGAACGGCAATGGGCGCCTCTATTTCGGTCACGACGGCAAACCTCACCATGGAAGTGGTTGAACAGAAAGCGCTTAGCACTTTCGCCAACAGGCCAAAAGAGTTCATGCGCTATGTAGATGATTGCTTTTGCATCGTGAAGAAATCAGAGGTGAACCACTTCCTCGCACACCTGAATTCCATAGAACCGGCCATCCAGTTCACTGTAGAACACGAGAGAGATGGAGTCTTGCCGTTCCTCGATGCTCTGGTGAAAAGGCAAGGAGACAAGCTGGGGTTCACGGTCTACAGGAAGCCAACACACACCGGACGCTACCTTGATTATGACTCGAACCACCCAACGAGTCACAAGACGTCGGTGGTCTCTACTCTCTTGTCTAGAGCAACGACCATCTGCTCGTCGGAAAGAGACAGAAGAAAGGAGAATCAGACCATACTTGCTGACCTCCAAAAAAACGGCTATTCAAGGAGTTTCGTCCAACGCGTCGCCCGTCGACAGTGCTGCACGTGCAATAACCATGGATCATCGGGTGACACACAGCCCCGCCCCATCGCGCGCATCAGCGTCCCCTATGTAAAAGGGACGAGCGAGACACTGGCGCGCGTGCTCCGAAAAGAAGGGATTCAAGTGGCGCACAAGCCAGTGTCAACATTAGGACGGCTCATGCCAAGGCCGAAAGATCGCCTCCCAAAAGAGAAAGCACAGGGCGTGGTCTACAAGATACCGTGTGCAGAGTGCCCCGCAGCCTACATCGGTGAAACTAAATCTTTTCCCGAACGCATGCGCCAGCACCAGAACGATGTGCGCAATTTCGATCGCGAGCGTAGCGCCGTCGCGGAACATTGCGAGGTGTTTGATCATCGGATCGACTTCGGAAAAGCACACGTGATAGACACGGAGCCACATATTCGAAGACGCCTGTTCTTGGAGTCGTGGCACATCCAGAATACACCGGGGAACATTAACAGGTCCCTCGGGGCCTTACCATCTATTTACGTCCATGGCCTGCGTCACGTTCAGAAAACATCACCTCGGTAGAAGAAGAAGGAGAGGTCGAAGCTCGCGCTGTCCCATTCCATTTTTAGTCACCCCTGAAGAAGGAGTCAAGTCGACCCCGAAACGTTGGGAACTGTTGTTTCTAAACTTTTGGTTTGAGTTTTCTTTTTTTCGAATTGTTCCCCAAACCAGACAGATTTCTGTCGAAGATGTTTACTTTCAAGTATTCAAGTTGTTGGATGCGCTTCTCTATGAACAAGTTCGTGTAAACGCGATGGCCATCCAGCTGGACGTGGGTCATGAGCCACCCCTGTACACGAAGAAGGAGTACGAGCAGTCTAACAAGCGTCTATGCCGGATCCTTGATGACTATAACAACAGAGACGCAGACAGCTTTCTCAATGTGTGCTCGTGCTCTGTACTTTGCGATTCTTGAGTTTATTAGGCAGAATTGTGTGCTCTGAAGAGCGTATTAGCCCGAATTTCGGCCTCAAGGCTTTGCTTTTATGGGTGAATCATTGCAAAATAAACGTATTAATTTTTCATATTTCTGGTGAATGTTGTCTTGGAACGATACCTTTCGGCCGTTTTTCAAGTGACATCAATCCCCAGTATTGCGGTTTGTTGCAGTATACACCTTTCATAAGTAAATCTGACCATTGCAGCAGCACTGCAAATAGGGATTGAAGTAAGTGAATGAATGAGAGGGAAGAATACAAAAAGAGGAGAAAGGGCTCTAAGTGGAATGGCCCGACTTTTGCTGAAGCCCACTACCGAGTTGTCTGTTTGCACTCCTATACACTCCCCAAAGTGACGTTCATTTAAGTGCTGCAGCCGGTGAAATGCGACCTTGAGATTTCTTCTAGCTCGAGCTCAGCAACTCGTGGGTGCCCCAAATTATTCTGGTATGAAATGCCTTGGTATTTCATGCCACTGGCATGGAACGTCTTGGAATGAAACATCTTGGGATGAAATGACTGTGGTATGAAGTGAAAGGGATGAACATTCGTGGGATGACGTATCCGGGGATGAAGTGTGGCAGAGCCACTCTAAAGTGTGAAATATCCTGGCATGTAATGTTCATGGGATGAAACATCTTGGGATCAAACATCTTGGGCTGAAATACCTTTGGTATAAAGTGCCTGGGATGAAGTTCCCTGGGATGAAGTATCTTGGGATGAACTGAGTGGACCCCCTCTGATGCAGCCCTGCGTCTATGAGCAGTTCCGTAACTGAGCTCATCTAATAACGTTGCGAAGCACCAAGGAGCGTGCGCGAGCGTAGTTACACGCGCTGCGCGTGCTGCCTTCTGCAGCGGTAAGCGAATCGCGCATGCACGCGTGATCGTCAGCGCTTTACTTGGGTTGTTTACTTCGAATCCTTTATACAGATAAGGCGAGCTTCGAGCAGCGCATGTACCTAAGTTCCGAACGTTCTCCTTGATGCTCGGGTAGTTTGGCAAGAAGTCTAATGTCCCTATCATGCGCGCGACGGAGGAGGAAGAGGGAGCTATCACGCGCGGGGGGTGCGTCCACGAATCTGAAGACCGCGGCTGCCGTTTCGACGCTTGGCTCGATGCCCGTTAGACTGCGTGAGCTATAGTGCTTGGCTGCCACTCCCGCATTCCAGCTCATATCGCTAAGTCCACTGCTGTACTTACGTTTACAGCATCCTCCAAGGTGCTGGGCGATTCAGAAGGAGAATCGGCGGCCGAGTGAGCTAGCGCACTCTGGCGCACACCAACTCGGAGCACGGGGAGCGAAAGCTCGCGCTGCAGAACCCAGGAGTCCTGGGTTCAATCCCCACCTTTGCCCGTTTCGATCTGGATTAGCATCGTATCGGCGAGCGGTCGTGTATCACTAATGCGTGATGCACGTTAAAAAGCCCAGGCTACCGGATGTACTGCACTGGCTAAATTTCTCATCTACAGCTGGGAGAATCGTCGCCCGTTGAGGCAGACAAAGTTCTAGGCTGTATAAACATACAAACAACCCAATTGTTCGGGGTGATTTAGCGCTAGGTCTACACACTTTCTCTACAAGGGCACAGCCATTTTGAATGTCGTCACATATGATATGCAGTAAAGCATCTTGCTGACCTCTGCACGTCGCTAATATGTGTTTACAAAAAAGAAAAAAAAAGGCGTGATTGTCGAAGATTGTTATTTTGCCTCAACTATAGTTGTTGGCATCTTCCAGGTTAAAATTTTTTTTATTATTATTTCGACCCGCATACCAGATACGAAACCCATGTGACGAGTTGCGTAGGCAGAGGAAGGGTTCGGCGTTCGAACCCCCCCCCCCCCCCCCCCCCCCCCCCGCCCGCTTGCATGCCTGCTCACGCAGGCGGTCTTGCACGGGGCACGGAGCAAAGGGGCAGCGCGGACTATCTCCAACTTATGTGGTTTCGGGAGGAATGTTTGTTGGATACAAATTGCTCGAATACGTAAAATAATCAATATTTCTTCATTCATGCTTATTTGATGGGATGCTGAACTTGATCTCAGATATATATAGAACGGATATTTCGAAACATTTGTGGGGTGAAGGATGGCGATTCCAAGGCAAAATATAACAAACTATCCTTACTGAAAAAACTTAGTTAAACCAAACTAAAGTCAAACAATGTCAGTGATGTAAGGAATATTAAATGAATTGTAAAAACAACTCCACTGAAAGCAACGGGCGGCGCTGCGCTCACGCACACCTTGTGTACTGATAAGAATTACGTGCTTTCTACTAAAAATTACCGCGAATAAAAAAGAAAATGAAAGCCGTTTACAACTCCTTGTAACGGCAAATTAGAGCGCAGCTCTTGAGGAGGAAGGTGGAAGGGTACTGAGGGGAGGGTATACCCCTCCTTTCTCTTCCTCATTTTGTCATCCTGCATGCTACTCCTCCTCGCCTCCTCCCCTCCTCCCTCCTCCCCCTCCTCTTTCCATCATTCATCTTCTTCGTGAAACCTTACGCGTGCCTAAGCACGGTTTATGGTGTGCAGGTGTGGACAGACAGCATGGCGAACGCTGCCACACGATCGACCAAGTAAAGTCCAATTGACACGCTCCGGAGCAGCCTATTCCGGCCCGGACTACGCCAAGCAGACGGCGAAACTGGGAGTTTGGTCGTCTGCTTTAGGCTCAAGCTTCAACTTGATCATGCGGAATTAGTATACACGGTATTGTCACAAGCTGTACGTTAGCACTTACGATGGCATGCATGTCTATATATAAATTTGCAATGATAACAAAAAAAAAAAATTCAAGGACATGTCTGATAGTAACAGCGAGTCGATCTGTACTGAGCGTTCACTCGGACGTCTTACTGAAAGTGGCGTTTCACTCCCCGCCTACACGTGGGAGGAGATAACGTCTTTGACGGTGTCGCGTGAACGCTGGGAGAAAAAGGAAGGAAGAAGAAGATCGAGCAGAAAAAGAAAAAGAATGTCACCACGCCTCAACGGAGCCGAACATTAAAAGAGATATTTCGACGACCAATCGAGCTTCGTCGCAATGTCGTATCCTCAAACTTTGGCGTTCTACCCCAGCCGCTAAGCGTCACCGTCTCATGGAGCTTGAGCTACTTAATTGCATAATTGCTTAATTATGCGGCTTGCATCATTTGTGCGGGCAGAAAAGCACGATTTCGTTTTTCTCGGGAACGCCCTGCAAATAAAACGATAACTGGAACGAATGTGGTATATTTGAGGCGAATTAGCCTCCTTTCGTAACAAAAAGAATTGGAAACGGTTAGTTGGGAATCATTTTGCCTTCGAAAGTACGTGAGGGACTTACATTCTTGTTTCTTTTTTTTTTCAGCGATGATGTTTCATTACTAAATGGCCGAGGTTTGCAGGTTGATCCTCTGAAGTTGAGTATGGGCGGACGTTTGTGCAGTATGCGACAGCAGCGTGCAAATTCGCTATCTATACCGCATATTTAAACTACATCGCAGGTGCGATGAAGGAGGGACAAAAGGGAAAGAAAAAATAATGAGCAAAATCTAAATAAAAGAAATGAAGAAAAGCAAAATATATCCTTTTGGCACAGGGGGAAAATGAAGTTGAACAGAGCGAACTCAGACGACTGTGGTTAAAAAAAAAAAAGCCCATAAATTGTGTTGTATGTTCCTACAAGGCACGTGTGTATACTAATGAATGTTTGGGCAGTTGACGGCTAAGAATTTTAATTTTACAGTTAGATAGCTTGCCCCAAGAAGACGTCGCCCCTTACAGCCTCTATAAGTGTGCCAATTTACTTTTGTTTACTCGTCTAGAGTTATACTGTGAGTGCAATACCTAAGACTTCCCTTGATATTATTTACCAATCCTTCAGCGTCTACTTCATTTTTTGCGTGTGATATCAAACACTCTCCTTGGATTTATCTGCCGGACATTCAACCTCTGTTTCGTTCCTTACGAGTGATAGTAAGCACATTTCTTGGCTTATCAACCAATCTTTGAGCCTCTGCTTTATCTCCATGTATGTGATATATATACATGTTTCCTTCCTTGTATGTGATATATATACATGTTTCCTTCCCTGTGCTAGACGTTTAAACTATTGTCGTGTTCCAAGGAATGACAACAGCAGGGACGTCGTGACTGAACAGCCACCAATGATGTTTATTCAGGGCGCAAAGGCCCAGGGGGGCTCGAGATGGAGTGAAAGACGAAGTGGCATCTAGTGGCCGAGAATTATAGACGCTTTGCAGCAGCTGTGCATGAACGCCGCCATAACTGACCTTCAGTCTTTGTTTCCTCTTATTTCGTTTATTTCACTTCATCATTACTATAGCATGCCATGTTATTGCCATATCAGATTCAACTGTGTCCTTTTCTAAAGCATCGGCCTTTGTAGAGGACCGTCAACTACCGTTTCAGTTGCTCGGCATCCCGGTAAGACAAGAGGTCAGCAATGGCGGCTGTAATTTGGCACGTGTGTAAAGCACAAAGATGTGACGATGAAAGAAGAAGTGGGAATACAACATCCCCCCTTTAAGAAAAGAAGAGAAAGACAAAGAGGAAAGAAGAAAGAAGTAGTCACGAAAGAAAAGCAATACAAATTAAATATGACTCAATGCAATATACAAAGTACGATACACAAGAGTGAATAAATGCACACTAACCTCAATCGTAATCAGCACGGTTTGTACATAATAATATCCCAGCTGTAAATACAAGCTTGTACAACAATTGACACACAAAAAAATACGAAACGTTAACATTAGGCATTTGTAAATCATGCTATCAAAAATAAATTCCGGGCCCGTTTCTAAGGATCTATTGGATACGCATGTGACCAATAGAAATAAACACTCACACACAGTGACACAAAACATTAACATGCATAACATTCACACAGCATCTCCGAATCTCACAGGTTTTTGCCGCTCTCGTCTAGACCGTCTAACAGTCTCGTTTGCTAGCGCTGTTGCGGCGGTGTTAGATGCAGCCGCTGCACCTTCGTTTCACTGCACAGCCCTGTTACCGGTGGATCTTCGACCGGAAGTGTCCTGATCACCGTTTGGCTGGACCGGTGGATCCCGTGCAACAACGCCTGTGGGCGTACACTGGGCAGGAACCTGACTGTCGTCCGCGACAGGAGGCGATTCAGGAACCCAGTGAATTTTCAGGCTTCTTGATGACCGATGCTGTGACGTGTTTGAGGGCGTCGACTGTTTCTCCGTCGGAACGGCGGCGGTCAACTTGGACGCGGTCCAGGCTCTTCCGTCCTCTAGGCAGAATGTCCAACGTCCAACTTGTTCCACTATTGTCAACGACTCGGTGAACTTGGACTTATCGTAGCGCGTTTTCTTTGGAAGCCGGTAGCGAACGAACCGACCAGCAACTAATATCGGTCGTTTGGCTCCTCGTCGCTGGTCAGTGTATTTCTTGCTTGACTGTTGCCGTTGGCATACTGGCTCTTGTAGACGTTTCATCTACTTCACTGGGTTGCGGAGAAATTCCCGAGGTGACAGACCCAGGATATGAAGGCGCGTCTTCGGTTTCCTTCCGTGGAGGAGGAGGAGCGCTGGCGACAGACCTGTTGTGGCATGTGGGGTACGTTGGTAAAACCCTAGGTAGTCGGTGACCGCTTCTTGTAAACGACGATTCTCAGTGGCAGCGAGCTGAATGAATTGTTTCAGTACTCGATTGAATGTTTCCACGAGAACATTGGCTTGCGGATATTACCGACGAGTAGACGTGGTTTCTGCCTCGTTCTTTAAAGAAGGCGTTAAACTGTAATGACGTGAACTATGGCCCGTCATCTAACAAGAGACAACCTGGGTAACCCTCCCGAGCGAAGAGTGATGACAGGAATGTCGTCACTCAAGAGGTCGTCACGTCGTGGCGGAACTGAACCTCTGGCCATTTAAAAAAATAATGAACAAGAGTGATGGCATTCCGCATGCTGGCTCTGCTTGTTCAAATGTACCGACAATGTCGATGGCGACTTTGGCCCACGCCGCTTCGGAAGTGGAACTGGCTGCAAGGGTGTTGGTGAAGCTTTGACAGGCTTGTCTGTCGCTTTTACACTGGGCAGCTTCTGATCACACTTTCGGTTTGACGATCCATGGCTGGCCACCAGTAGAGGCCTCGGAGCCGGCTTTTGGTCCTGACGATTCTTGGATGGCCTTCGGGAGCGATCTCAATCTGTGTAGTTCTCAGTGTCGTCGGAATTACAACATTTTCTCCTCTCATCAGCATGTCATCTACAACTGAGAGTTCGTCACGAACATGACAAAAAGAAAAAAATGTCGGTGGACAAAAACTTCTGCGATGGCCAGGATGAAACTACGTAGTCCATCACTTGACTTAGGATGACTAAGCTGGGCAAACTGGTCAATGGGGTAGTCAAACTTTTTTAACTGACAATCAAGCTGGTTTAAGCTGGGCAAGCTAGAATTTAAGCTTGTCAGTCTGGCTTAAGTAAAAACCAGCATGGTCTGACTACAATCTGGTTTTTAGATTCAATCTGGTGTAGCTGGGAGCCAGTCTGGTCCTAACTAGTTAAACTGGTCAAATTAGTTTTCCATGGAGCCAATGTGGTCAAGCTGGGAGACAAGCTGGTTAAGCTGAGGGACAAGCTGGTGAAGCTGGTTGAACTCATAATCGTGGCGGTCAAGCTGGTCTTGCTGGGAGCGCGCACGCCAAGGTCCGCTAGAAATGGTGGAACTGGCATTGCTGGGAGCGCGCACGCCAAGGTCGGCTTAGGCTTAACGAGGCCTCGTCCTGTTCTTTCTCCTCTCGTTTTTGTAGACGACCCGGGGCTTCAGGCGCGCTACGAGCTGCCTTTGTGTCCGAGAAGAGAGAGAGAGAATGTGGTAGGAACGGAGACTTCGACACAAGTTTGGCTAGCTTGGGCAGATTTTCGAAGAAACGGCTGTGTGCGCGTTGTTTGGAGACAACTTGAACTACGGTGCAAGCGAAGCGCGCTTTGAGGAGACAGCGAGTGGAAGTCCAGTGCGGGAAGAGGTCTGACGTCCCGACTGAGGCGTCGTATACCGTGTCTTCGAACGTGTGTGTACTCGTGAATGACGGTAATGCCGAGGAGTATCGCCAATTTCGTCCAAGCCACACGGATTTCCTCGCCTCTTCCGACCACGCAAGAGGCCGCTTGGCCCCATCACTGGTGGAACCCAGGTTTGCTTCTCTCATCCGTGTATTATTTTCTTTTGCTATCCCCATTTCCTGTTTTTGGCGTGTGTCTAGTGTTTCTCGTGTTAAGAGATACGCAATCTGGTTTTATTGACATTATTGCTTTGCACCGGGAACCACTGTCTGTGCGTCGTTAAGTACTGTGTCAGTACCGAGGATAGGCAGCACCTGAACTCATGTCAGCAGCGTCCGATTTTTTAATATGTTACTATCGTCAACTATGACTGTGTTATTTGAGACCTTTCTCAAGTAAATTTTTTGTCATATAACGCTGCGTCGTGTGGCACATAACATATATTATTCGAATGTTAACACTCTCGAAATGTATGTCCGTATCATGTCCATCGGTAAACGCATTATTTGTGAGCGTGAAAAATGCATGCCTTTCGGCAATCTGCTGTTGCAATTTATTTTCCACAGCTGAGCGCTTTGTCGTTTTAGACACGTGACTAATTGGGTGGCGCCGTCAAAACATATCGTAAAAAAAAAAAAAAAAAAAAAAAAAAACACAGCAAACAACATTTCAGTTTTATTTGTTCTTTCGCACGCTAACCCAACAAAATTAGGTTAATTTTTTTTTATGTGGTACAATGATTTTTTAATGTCCTCAGGAAAATACATACACCTTGAAATACAAAATACGGCGGGAAAGACGAGAATTTAACCGCCAGCAGTGCTTGAATCTGCGCCTACGCAGGCTGTGCCTATCAAAATCATCGTACACTCGGTTTGGGTTAGCAGGGACGCCGGTGAGACCCTAGCCTCAAACCCAGCGACTGTGCTAGAAAACGGTTTGGTGCCCCTGCGGTCGAGTGTTTCTTGGAAAGGTGAATACACGAACTCAACTCTGTGACGTCACGGCGCGGTGGTGGCGCGTCGAGCGCACTTCTGGTCTGGGGCTGCGGGCGGAAGTCACCACGCAAGACCTGCATTCCCGCGTTGGTGTGAAAGAAACAAGACAGAAACCTGCCTTCTGGTCAAAATGCCGTCACTGGGATTGTACCAAAAGAGTCGAGAATGGTTTGAAGGTCCGTTTTCATATGCTGTGCTCGTCCTAGAACGTGGATATGTGCCGTGAAAAGGGAAAAGCAGACGCCGTCGGACCATGATTGCTTGGACTGGAAGCACTTTGGGTTGAAATTACGAAAACTTGTGGTCCTCAGATTTTTAGGGGCGAAGCTCCGTAGGGGCTAGCCATGTCGGTATGTCCGTCCGCCGCCCCACGAGACGGCGCTCACGAGCTCCTGCTCGTGAGTTCAGCAGCAAGAGCAAGAAAAAAGATGAAAAAAACGTCCGGCGTGTCCCTGCTCGTGAGCTCACGAGTTCAGCAGCGAAAGCAAGAAAAAATAAAAGATGAAAAAAAAAAAAAATAAGAAAAAAAAAATAGATGGCTCTGAGATGCCATCCCATCTGTCTTCTTAAAAAAAGAAAAAGAAGAAAACCACACATTCTTCTACTGACATGAATGAAAACGGCACCATCAGCACTACCTATGACCAAAATCAGTACCATCAGCACCACCCGAGCTTCGCCCCAATCAACATCATTCACTACGTGGAGGTGCGGTAATTTTTTTTTTTTTTTTTTTAGGAGTGGTTGAGTTTAGTAGCTGGCTTGAGAGCCGGCTAGCTCAAGCAAAGGCTCAAGCCAACTTAAGCTATCTCCTCATTTTTCGGTGCTCCTTGGTTCTTCGATCCTCCTTGGTCTTCCTCCTTTTCCGCTGTCACGGCTACAGCCTCTACAGGCACTGTAGTTACTTGCTTTGTTTCAACATGAACGCGGGAAGACCGTCAGGTTGTGCGAACCACCTGCGGACTATGTTCAGTGGGTCTTCAAGTTCAAACGGTTACCTGATTGTTCGAACTGTCGTCTGTTCTCTCAGACGACACCGGCCCGTGGACCAAACGCTGACCAGGTAATTGCGATTAGAAGTAAGTGGAGGCCTCAAAAGGGTTTAAAATGTCAAGGTTGCTTAAGGAAGCAGGTTCGGTGTAAACAGTAGATACAAGGAGATATTGATTATTCTTACCAGTGTCCGTCATCGACTTGTTTTGCCTGATTCACTCGGTCCGATTCTGCAGGCGATTTTCAGTATCGACGTCGACCATCTCAGCTTTCGCAGCCCGAGCGACGTCGCGACTGAAAATTCCGAGCGGAACCTCAGCATCCGAATCAGACTTCAGCGTTCATTCTGCGGCATCCACGCGGAATGAATCGCCGCATGTCACATTATTCACGCGAAATTCTGCGTGTATAACGAGCCTCGGTATTTTTGCTGAAACCACTCAAGACATCAGACATTGCCAGGAAGACGTAAAACCAACTAATCCAAAGCGAAAAAGAGCACGGAAACTCACACTGATGCCGACAACATCGCGTTTCAGTAGTTAGTTTATGGGCGACTGCGAGCTTCTTGCCCACACTCCATCGCGCATGCGCGGCGCCGGCGGCGTTCCCTAGGGTCGCTCCGGTTTGTTTGTAAACATGAGTTGTTCTATACGGGCTATCTCTCCCACGCGTCCGCCCGACCCTTTAAACTCTTGAAATACTGCCTTTTGATTTTCCGCATTTCTTGTTTGATTTCGTTGTGTACGGATGAGGAACTACAGTGATAAATCGAGAAAATAAAACCTGTATTTTTTTCGGCCCGCATAAATGATTTATGCATCACAAAGTACTAAAACTTTGTGAAGATGTGAGTCTAGCCGTGAGAATAAAATGTAAAAGTTTGAGCACGTGACTCTAAATTAATCGAAAAATACAGAAGAAAAACCACATCTATGGCCAATGCTTAATACGAGTTTTTCACAGAAATGAATGCTACACGTGCCATAAATCTTAATTTTGGTTTAATGAATATTAGTGGTAGGTAGACGTTGGCTTAAAAAGGCAATTTCCTTTTTCTCTTCTACTTTTCGATCCAGTTAACGTCCTGTGTTCAAATAGTCGCATGTTATCACCACCGCTATCGTCACATTATCAAGAAGATTCAGCTTTCCCTCATGCGTAGTTTACTTATGCGAAGAATAAATAGGGTTTTGCGTTCCCGATCTAACCTTGTATATTAAAGACGGATGCACCCTCTTACGCGGTTGGATGAACCTTTCTTTTACCAGTTCACACTTCATGTGTAAAGACAAAGAATTCATGGTCTTTAAAAAATACATTTTCCCGCACAAGACATTCAACGAAATGTGGAGCCCAAGTTGGTCTGCTTTTTGAACAGGGATTTTGATGATTTTGGAACTTTAAGGGGGGGGGGGGGGGGGAGGAATCTTATTGGTTGATTGAAAAAAAAAATGGCGGAGAGACCTTGAGGCACCTGGTTTTGAGAGTATCCGTTCAATCAAAGCCTGTCAGAGCTCAGCGTCATTGTCACGTCACCGCACTCCTTCCCGAGAAGCAGTCGAGTTGCTCTTCGCATGGAGATCGATTTGAGATATTCCAAAACGTGCCTTTATTTTTAAGTCAACGTCAGAAAATAAAACCCTGCTTCGGAGTGCGCTCCAAACTAAAAATGCGGCTTGCGACAGAAACGTTGCGCCAATTTTTGTTTTCGGAAAACATTTTTTTTCAGGCGTCACCTGCGAGGCACTAAAAATTGAATGTGTTCCGGTGTGTGTTTGTGTGGCCATCGAGCGCTTTTCGCGATTTGATTGTGACACTGCAAACCGGCGTCACAACGGTACTGAAAATGCGGTGAGTAATTAGAGGAGAGATGGTATAGGACAGCCCGCGGGGATATCACAACAGCTGCATCTGGTTGGAATGATGACTGTGTAGACGCAAAGCTTGCTGCCTTCGTCTCTAAGCGGCCGGGAACCGAGGAGGAGGAGGAAAGGAGAGGGGGCGTCAGAACACCGTATACACCTTTTTTCGTTTTCCCTCGTCTCCAGACATCTGGTCGGCATATCCGCTATAGAGGAAGAAAAATAATAAATCAACCTGCCAAAAGTAAAAAGAAAAAAAAAAAGAAAGAAATAGAGGGGAGGCAAAATCAGAATGTGTGGCGGCGCCAAGAGGGTCGATTAAAATCAAAATAAAAAAGTCGGAGCGGATGCTATCGAGTGCGATACTCCCGAGCCAATACTAGCGACCGTGCAGCTGCCCGAGTGGTCTCTGCGGGAGGAATGGCGGCGTTGCAATCGCTGTTAGCTCGGTTCTCGACTACAGATCGGTACCACTTTATCAGAGCAGGCTCTATGGCAGTTTCCCAATTGAATTGTTCTTGTAACGTTAATCTCAGCGAACCCTGTAGATATACCCCCTGCAAACTGAGTGGCTTCTCTACGGACTGCGTAGGGACTCTGGGCAGACCCTTATGGCTTCTCTGCAGACCCTATAAGGACCCTGTGTAGACCCTGTATGGTTTCCCTGCGGACCCCGTAGGTACTCCTTGTAGACCTAGCTTGCATGGGTTCTCTGCAGGCACCCTATAGACACCATGTGGATCCTGTTTGACACCTTCAGAGTCCGTAGTGACCCTGTAGGATGTGTTAGTATAGATAAGGTAAAGGATGACGTTACATCGTCACTAGAATAGGACGTCCTTATAACGTCCATTGGGTAATATTCTAAAGGGCGGCCATAGGCTGACCTTAGGAATGCCACAGTAGTTGTGGCCTGCCAATAAGTATCTATGTTCTTCCTAAGTACGCTGCTCTATATAACGTCCTCGGAGTGTCCATACACATTTTGTAAGGGAAGAGTAATGTAAACAAAGGAAAGAACAGTCATGTCCATCCTTGTCTTTTTTGTTTTCTCTTTATTTATAAATGAACCTTCCTCTGTCGCATCCACTGAGTTTCAAGAATCTGCTTCGTCGAGCGACTTCAATCAAGCACGAAATATCATCCACGGTAGTGTGTACTAGACCCACGGCTATCTTTATGGCAGCCTGCCGCCGCAGCTCTGTCCGCTATAAAGATAACATAACTCGACCAAAAAGATGGCCGACCACGGCCGCATTCCTTTGTATAGGCGGAGGTGAGCAAACGCAATCCAGCAAATAGTCATAGAGACCAGTGGGCTCAGAACACTACTTCAGTGGAAAAGGGAGTGAAAGAGACTGAAAGAGACATGTTGGAGGAAAGAACGCAGGGACAATCAGCTCTAACAACGCACAGGTCACAAAAACAGTACATAAGAAAATAAAATGTGTTTGACAAATCACTGCGAACTCCTTTACTGTTTGAGGCAAGAACAGGAGTTTAAGGGAGGAAAACGTATAGAGCTACATTTGAGGGGATAGACAGATTAGGTTCCGCCTGCCATAATGAGAGCGAGACACTAGAGCACTTGATTTTTAAGTGCACGGGGCTTCGCCCTGCCCTCCCTAAGGAGGCAACGAATTTGACCAGGACCCTGGGTTTTGCTGGCGACGATGGAGGGAGGGAAGAAAAAAAGGTTACAGTCATGAGGCGATTAGAAGTTTGGTTGAAATTATCTAGGAAAAATTGAATGATGCACAGCTAAGAACCACAGTTGGGGACAGGCGGGACAGAGGAAAATTGGGTCTCCCTCCTGCGTAGCTCCGGCCCAATTACTCAATCCTGTCTCCCAGTTGGTCGTGTGCTGGGATTGCGCCGACAAGGTTTGACCAGATGAAAATTGTCGTCTCTTTCGCAGGGGGTAAAAGGCGGGTAGTGATGTTTTTATTTTTCATTTTATTGCCAGATCCCTAAAGGTCATCCTGGTGATATGCCACACTGCCTGATAAAGGTTCAAAGGTTCAAAGGTGTTTATTGGCTAAAACAACCATACGACCGAGAGCCTGAGGCAATCAAAAGGCAGAAGCCCGTGCATACATATGCTGATTTCCTCCTCGGCCATACGTTAACAGATGAAATGGAGATGTTGGAATGTAATTTACAAAAGGGTGAGAATACTTAGTCTAATGAAGAGAGTAGGTGTCATGGTGATTCCGCACCAGATCTTTAAATTCGTCTACGCTTGGGGCCTGGCGAGCAGCATCTGGTAAGTGATTCCACAGGGTAGGCGCTTGGACAAAGAGGGAGGTAGAGGCACTAATGGTGCGGGCAAAGCGCTGTTCAAGTTTCGAGGGGTCTCGCCTAGACCTCCTCAAGTAACCATCGGGGATGGGACAGGCACCATGTAGGTACCTGTAGAGGAGGACCCGTCTGAAGAACAGTCGACGTTTACCAAGTCTGGACCACCGGAGGGATTGCAGCCGCCTTTCATAGGGTAGCTTGCTTGCCCTCTTGTCCTGCAAGTAGAGTGCTGTCTTTGTGGCCTTTCTTTGCGTCGACTCTAGTCTCCTCTGTAGGTCAACCTGGCGGGGGCTCCAGACAGAGGAGCAATACTCCAAAACCGGCAGTACAAGAGCCGTTAGTTAGGAGGAGAACTTCGGTCTTAGAAGGGCAAAAGGAATCATATGTTTGTCTTTATAGACTTAGTCTAGGTGGCTCAAGCTAGCGCCAGTTACAAAGGGTTTAGCCATTAACATCCATCCATCCACACCCATCCTTCGACGACATCTTTCTCTCTCTCTCCCCCTCTATCTTGGCCTTGCTTCCCTCTTTCCATGAACGTTTTTTGAGGTTAGACTTGTGCACGTTACGAGAAGAAAGTAAGGATTTCCATTTACGATTACCCATGCCTAAATGTAACCAATTACAGTTACAATTGCACTTCCATAAAATTGTGTGGCAGTTATTTCAAAACATAGTCCGTTACTTTCGCGGCGTTCCTTTTAACCTTACTTTCCTAGGGTAAGAAACAAGACACAGTTGAGTGTTATGGAAGCGTTTATTGTTACCGCCACTAACACTTTTGTGACCTTGAGCAACATCTGGCTCTCAAAAATCTTGTCGGACATCTTGCCTCGTTTCTATAGACCATTCCATTGAGCGCACTCTGGGCAGCACCATTTTGTTCGACAACAGCGCCCTCTCCATACATCCGGGAAATTCAGCGGGTTCGGCGGGGTAAAACGAAAGAGAGGGCACGCGCCCGACTCCGCTAGCAGACGACAAAACGGGAGGTTGCCATTCTCTACCTTTGGGCTGTATCGGCGGGCTGTACGGAACATTGAACCCTCTCGTGGCTGCCGTTGTGAAGTGGTTCCCGTTTTTAGAATAGTTATGGCTACTCAAAAATCAGCCTAGAGTTCTCTGTTGTTCTACTTTGGTAAATGATCAACTGTCATATCTTTTTTCCGTTACTTAAATAGCAGTTGAGTCAGCCGGCAGTACTACCCTCAACTACTGCGTGTATTGCGGCAGGAGAGTATGTTTTTATTTATTATTTCAGACATCCACTCATGGTCGCTAAAGGCCTACAACGTTGTATAGTAAAAAAGGTACAGCAACCGGATTTACTTTTCGCCGGAGAGATCGGCCAATCTGACACAGTTTTCCTTATTTCTTTTTTATTTGCACGCAGGTAACAGCGCAATCGGCCCTTGTTAGCCTTTTTATCTAGCATAGTATTACACGACAACTGGCATACCAAGATCTGCGCATGTGCGCTTGAAATTCCCAAAATGACGCGATTTTAAACAGAGTTTGTACGCCAGCCGGATGTTAGGTACTGCCCACTCGGCGGAGCAGACGACAGCAGGTGAGAGTGGGAGGGCTCTTTTTTTTTTTTTTACCCTCTCTGCTATGACCCTAATGGAACGGTTTATATGAAGAGGTCCATCGAGCTGAGCAACTTTTCAATCCACCCTTTTACAAATAAGTACTGCCGCCTGGACGCGCTGCATGGATATATGTTCCTAATCTTACCCGAGTAACTTGTCTCCTACGTCAGCGGGTAATACAAAGTGAAATTGCGAGTAAACGATTCGCAAGCCGATTTTGGAACGGCCAGGATAATCACCTAAATACTACGCGGATTGGTTTCGTTTCGGGCTACGACAAAAAGAAAACATAGCGGCGATGGCAGAAAATAGCAGACGATATCTTTTGAACATTAAGAAAGCACTCGAAGAAACGATAATATTATTTGCGACGCGGTGTTTTCTGAAGTGGCTCCACCAGCTCCTTTTGCTCACCTTCCTTATGGGCTGTATATTGAGATCACAATTACTACTCCTTCCAGTTAGAAATAAAAAATTGTTTTTTTTAATCAGCGAGACCGCTGTAAATCTAGTCCGGGTGCCCCAAACGTATGTGTTGCACGCATAGTAATTTGCACCGATTACGCTTTGCATAAATTGCTTCTACATAGTGTAGCGGTGCAGTGCAGGGGGCTTTCTCAGCAGTGATACGTAACGTACGTTCACTCTGACGCGAATTTGACTACGAAGTTGCAAGTAAACTTCCAAACAGCTATAGGCAATTTTTTGTGGAAAGAGAGGGGGAGCGGTTCTTGACCGATCGTATACATGAAATCTTCGAAGCCTTCACTGCTTTACAAGCGTTATCTTCTCATTACACACATTTCGGGAGAAACGAAACTACTTTCAAGCAGTGGCGGATCCAAGGGGGGGGGGGGGGGGGCGGTAGGGGCGATCGCCCCCCCCCCCCCCCCAAACGCCTCGCCAGGCAAACCCCCCCCCCCCCCCCCCGGGGTTCTTCGTCAGCTCGAAGAAAAAACGTAAGCTATCGACGCAGGATGCAGCTTGTACAACCAGGTGACCAATAGCTTTTCTTCTCAACTGAGAGAGGAAGCAAATGCTCTGGGTACAGTGTAGTCTGGGTCTGAGCTTCTCCTGAAGACGCTCCGGACTTCCCCACGACCTTGGCTTAAACATAAGCCCGCTTTTGTCCTCGCCTCCATCCCTCACTGAGGATCAGCGCCGCAGCGCGGAATACAGAAAGAAGCCGACGAGCGCCAGAAGGGGGTTGATGTTTCCTCTAATGGGCTTCATACTGCCTGCGGTACGACTTCTCATGACGGGAAGCTAATTAAAGAAAGATAAACGGTACGAGCACTCTAAAGGCTGGAGGCTGCTTACACGGGGTCCTCAAGCCGACGCCGTAGGCATTTATTTGTATACAATGCCGTCTCAACTTTAGAAAAGGCGCCCACTACCCCTTGGCTCCCCTTGGCGCCGTCTCTACTTTTCGAGTTAAACGCGGCTTCTGTGGATTGACGGCAGAGCTTTCGCGCGGCTTTGCAGGAGCGAATATGTGTGTGTCGATTCTGTCGAACGCAACAGAGGCGGGGCTTGCTGGTTTCCAACTGCGGCTTCGAATTCCCTACCTAGGAACCAGGGTTGGGCAGTATCGCGATACAAATGTATCGCGATAGTATTTCAGGAATACATTTCGTATCTGTATTTCTGCATCGCGATACATTTTTTTCACCAGTATCTGTATTTCTGTATCGAAATACATTTTGAATGTTCCTTTGTATCGCGATATAACCAGGGTGAAATGTATTTCGTTACATTTCTTGAGAAATACTCCCCCCCCCCCCCCCCCCCCAAGAAAACAAAAATTCGAACACTTTTTTTTACTTCTGAGGGCACCTGGGTCAAGGAGATGCTGGGGCATTATTACCATGCTGACCAAGGTTCCTTCCGATTCTCCGAACTATTTTTCTATGCGTCCTCTTCTCTCTTCTGAGAACTGTTGCGCAGTCGGGGACTCGGAACTAGATGGCGTGCCAGGAGTGGAGACAGAGCATTTTGTGCCGCAGGTCCTTAGGTGGGGGTTTCTTGAGTCATTGTTTTCGGGCATCCAAAGCCCGCTGCTAACCTACTCTCTTGCCTTAACGCACACAGTACACCCACCCCGCAAAGCTGAGTCACAGTCCGTTGGAGCACGAGCCTGGCGGTGGTTGACTTGAAATAGTAGGATAACTCGCGCAGTGAAGTTCAAAAAATATTTGAAGGCGTGTGCGGCTGTGCCCGTAATATTTCACGGCTCAAGGGTACGTCATCAGCCGACGTGAAAGTGACTCGCTGCTCTGGTGATCCAAAACCCAGGAAGGAGGTCAGACGTGTCCTCGCTGTGCCGACCCAGACTTCGTACACCTGCGACCCGTCTTGAGCGCGCTCTTTCTCGGAGAGCTCGCACTTCTGCCGGCAATATCAGATCGCAATCCACGAGGTCTCTGTTTGGAGTACACAAAGGCGAAACTTGATGACTGCAATTCATGCGTCGGTGGCAGAGGGTCAGCAGGAAGCACCACAACAGGGATGCCACAGTATCGTTTTATCAACCGTAACAGAAAATAAGACGTGTCTTCCAGGATGTTTCAAGTGGTCCACCATTCTCGAAAATACTGCCCGATCTTCAACGAGGTAACCTACGACGAAGTACGTATTGTCCTTTCATACAGCAGCGTGTTAAAGTTTCATGTTCAAGCCCACACCTACAGATAAAGAATACCAGTTTATTCCACCGTGACGTCATGCGAGAAATGTTGTCAGAGGCGTCCTTATTTGACTGGGGCGTGGCGACGTTTTGATTGGATTTAGGATGACAGAGAATTTATTTAAAAGTCAAAGTCTTTTCGCATCCCTCGTCAGACGGACAGGATGTCAGGGAAGGGACCACGGTCAGTCCTTGATGGAACGTTTTTCTGAGCACATTGAAGACTCTTAGTCGTCCGAAATCACTACCTTCAAGGCAAAGTGCCAAGCCTACGGGAAAGAACTTTCAGGATCAAAAACTTCCACTTCCAACTCCAAGCTTCATTTAATTTGGTCTCAAATAAATTTTAAAAATGTATTGGAGTATCAATATTTCTGTATTTGTATTTCTGCCCTCCCTAAAATGTATTCCTGTATTTGTATTTCGAAATACTTTTTGCCTCTATTCAAAATGTATTTCCGATACGTATCACGATACACTTTTACAGATATATTTCAGTATCAGTATTTTAGGTACTATTTTAAAATATCCCAGTATTTGTATTTCCAAGTACATTTTTGAGTATTTCTGCCCAACCCTGCTAGGAACTTGGGGAAAACGAGCCCTTTCAAAGATGCGACTATACATAAATTAAATAGACAGTGCCTGGGCCCGTTTGAGTGAACACCGACTCCCAAACGTCCATGCTGCAGTCGTGATCGGCCTTTAGCCCAGTTGAGATTCGCCGACCGGACAACCGCTCTGCCCCATCATATCTGTGCACCTGTCCTCTCGACCCTGACGAATGAGCTAACTACGCAGAAACAAGTAAGTGTTCCTTTCATACAGAAAATATCCAGACGAAGTGCCATTGAATATAATTTGGAAGGATCCATTGCTGGTTTAAGGTCTTGTCTAAGTTTAAAAGCTTTATAGTTGCCGAACTGCAACATGCTTTCAAACATATTCAACAAGTATTCGCTTTCGTTCTCTCGAGTTGCATCCAGAACACGTGAAAACACGAGTTTGGGTTGGCAATGCCGCAAGTGCTGCGCTTTGGACATTCCAAATATACGGGGAACAACCGACGAACTTGCCTGGCAGCGTTCGTTTCGCTCGCTGCGTCGACAGTGTTTTGACGCCGCGAGCAGCGTCGAAGCCTCCGGGCCATTTTTGTCGCTTTTTTGCAACGTACTCGCTCCATTGATTTAAGCCGCTCTTCCCGTTGCCGCAGCAGTTGAGCACTAGCTCCACCAGAATGTCTGCCAAGGCAATATCTTTATCGTCTCACGTAGTGTCGGTCTGAAACCTAAGTTTCAGAAAGGGTAGTGCCACCACAATTTTCTAGATACTTACCTCTAGCGTGGTCACCCGAAAGGTTTTAGTTCAAAGAGTTTATTCCCGACAGGTCAACCGATACAAAAGCTCTCAAGATCTATATTATGTTATCAGAGTTTAGTAAAAACGATAACCCCACAAAAAATATAAACACGCCCCCCCCCCCCCCCCCCCCCCCCGCCGTTTTACACCAAGGAACCGCCCCCTAAAATGAAGGTCTGGATCCGCCCCTGCTTTCAAGTCATCTACTGCGTTCGAACATTTTCAACCTTGAACGTAAGAATATGGAGTTCTCTCCGGCGCCGAGGTCGAGGACGCGGAGGAGCTCCTATTTACGCTCGCACTCCGATAATAATTACAAGTATACCTTACCGGAAATGGTGCACGGTCTGGATGTGGTACAGTCAATTCCTCAGTTGAAAAGATCAAATCGTCATAACCACAGATAAATGGCTGCACCTCATTCTTTGCCCTTTCGAACGTCCACCCCCAAAGCCAACAGAGCAAGGGAGCTTTGACGGCTGTCGGCGCAGAAAGTAGACGACGAACAGATTACGTGACGTATTTATTCATCGAGTAAGTTCGATTAGGTTTTGAAACGCCACGGTACGAAACCTTTACACCTGAGTCGGATCAAGTAAATTTTGAAACACAGCCTGAGTGAACAGAAATCAACGCGTTCGTATAAGACCCCACTATTTAAAAAAGGGTCTCTATAATCCTTCCTAAAGGGAGGAACGCTCTTGTAACCTATGTTCCTTTAGAAAAGGAAAAAAACTTTCGTCCTGAAAGCAGGGTAGCAAAGTTCCTCCGTCACCTGCAACTCATTATGGCGGCCCCGAATCGAGCAAATCGAGCTAAAAAAATTACACCATCCTCCCGAGGGGAACCATGGGGTGATGCGGAGCATCGTTCCATCACACTTCATCGGAAGAACGGAGTGAAGTGGAGTCAACAGCGGTGAACTGAACGCGCGCAGAAATTGGTTTGCTCTTTATGTTTATACAGCCTTGATGGAGATGCGCCTTAACGGGTAATCGGTCTCTTAGCTGTAGATGAGAAGTTTAGCCAGTGCAGTACAACCGCTAACCTGAGATTTTTAACGTGCATCACGCAGTAGTCATCAGACGAACGCGTGCCGGTACGAAACTCATCCAGATTGAAACGGGCGGGGGCGGCGGGGACTCGAACCCAGGAGGTGCCCAGCGCAAGCTTTCGCTCCACGCTCCGAGCTGAGACGCGTTAGCCCACTCGGCCACTTCCTCCTTTTTTTTTTTTTTTTTTTCTTTATTGCGGCCATTTTCTTCCCTTGAACGCGCGCAGCGCGCCCCTACCGCTGCTTATATTCACTCAGGAGAGTTGCGCCTGCGCGCGCGGTGTGAGTAGAAGCGAACGCACGCGAAGTGCACGCAGCTGGTAGCTGCGTGCACTTCGCGCAGCTGTTGGAGAGAGAGAGAACGCACGCGCAGCTGTTGGAGAGAGGGACGCAGCTGGTAGCTGCGTGCACTTCGCGCAGCTGTTGGAGAGAGAGAACGCACGCGCAGCGAGGAAAGTTGCGCATGCGTAGTGTGAGTGCGGACTACGACGCCGCGGGACATAGACCCGAGCAAGAGATGCTCCGCATCTAAAAAGGCTTAACGGGGACGCTACGTCTATTGTACGGGGCCAGAGAAGCAGGAAATAAAAGCGTAGCAGGAGCTTTCCGCGAAACTCTATTTATTTGCGCAGCCAACTTACTCCGCAGGTTAAGAAACTTGAGTTTCGAAAGCAGTTACTCACTCTTCTCGTCGTCAGCACTGCGATGTTTAACGGAGACAACCGATACCCAGTTACTTAGCGCGCTTTAAGTCTTACATTTGCTATTCCTAGTGTCAGGACTCTTTCGTCAACTACTCATCACGGAGGAGTGATAAACAATTCGCGAAACCGAAAGCAGCTCTCAAAAGAGCAAATTCGAAGCAGATGTTTCACAGTAAGCAAAAATCATCGCGAAGCGTGAAAGTAGATTAAATCGCTTGCCACCAGATGGCAGGGTCAATCAGAGTAATTTCAAGTAGCTAGGCTATAGGTGGCGCTCGGTACTACCCAATTCATGTTCTACAAAAATGTTTTTATTTCGTCACGTCACGACAAGAGCTGTTGATTTTTGTTTCGTTTTCGGTCGCGTCGTTATGATGTTTTTGAGTTTGTGTTGAAATGTACCGCAGATAATCGCTGTATAGTTATCAGCCGACCTACATAGTACCAGGTGTTTCTGTCAATTGTTCTTATTACGGCATTAAAAAATCCCATAAAATATTCCTCCTTTCTACTCTTTTTAGTCTTTTCTTTCTAGTAGATGTCAATGCTTACGAAACGTTCAGATACCTGCTCTTGTAGTTACTGACAATTAAAAGGGCATCTCTGGTCAAAAGTAGAACAAAAGTAATTGACTGATGTCGATTTACGGAGACTAAATACGAGCACCGCCAAAATCTTAAAATAATGGGAAACTGCGATCCACTCTTATACTGATATTCAGAATACTACCAGCATCTTCTCAGCGTGTTTTAGCGGGTTGGCTGTTTGTCGAGCATCAAATTGTGCCCTGGTGTCATCTCTAATTTCAAAGAGGTTGCTTGTTAGTGGTGTCATTTCTTTCGCCGCGTCTTCTTTTTTTTTAAGTTAAAACGTTTTTAGGCTATGTTTTTAAATTAAGTAAAGCCAGAAAAAGCGCAACTGTGAATTTCCCCGCCAAATATAACTAGGAAATTGACATCACATGGCTTCATCTCACGTGACCCACGCACAAAGTTTAGTTTTCTCGTTAAATTTAGCGGAGACATTAACACGTGACCGGCCGGAAATGTCTCCGTTAGGTATAGGAGCAAAAATGACGTCGCATGGTCGAATTGAAAGCTATGAGGTCGTACCCAATCAATTAGTCGCTCAGAGTCCATGACTCTGGGTCACCTGCCCGACCCTCTGCCTAGAGAGCGGCTCTTTTACTTCCTATTCTTTCAATGCCAAAAGGAAAAACAACAACCAAGGAATCGCCGTGCACGCGCTATTGCGCAGAGCAAGCACGGCACAAGGGGTGTGAGAGCGCTAACAGAGCGCTTCTGTAGCGCTATTGAAAAATTGGGTTGTGTGTGTGTTTATACAGCCTAGAACTTGGTCTGCCTCACAGGGGCGACGGGTCTCCCAGCTGTAGATGAGAAATTTAGCCAGTGCGGTCAGCCGCTAGCTGGGGTCTTTAACGTGCGTCACGCAGTAGTGATACACGACCGCACGCCGGTATACGATGCTCATCCAGATCGAAACGGGCAGGGGTGGGGCTCGAACCGAGGATCCCTGGGTTCTGCAGCGCGAGCTTTCGCTCCACGTGCTCCGAGCTGGTGTGCGCTAGAGCACTCGGCCACCGATCCCCCTTCTGTAGCGCTAACAGAGCGCTAACAAAGCGCTTCTGAAGCGCTAATGGCCGGTTCAGACACTTGCGTTTGAGTGCGTTTGACTGCGTTGCGTCGAGAACCGAAAGCGAGTCACCGGCACAACTGTGCTTCGTATGAAGCATGAAACCCAATTCAAGGAATCAGCTTGACACGCGATACAGGCAGCAGGGATGTCCTGGTTTCTCGCTGCCGCAACGCAGTCAAACGCAGTCAAACGCAACTCTCTGAACCAGGCTTAACAGAGCGCTACATCACGCGCCAGGAAGCGCCACATGAGCGCTCCTTCGAGCGCTCACGTAGCGCTAACTTAGCGCTCCGCTGTATGTGTGAACCGGCCTTTAATGAGGTGCGTGTGCTTAGGATTTTAGATATGTAGACGATTTTCTGGTTATTGTTGACGATCACTCGCGGATGTGTTTTAATGATCGTCCATAGGTCGTCAAATTGTTTGAGGCCTTGTCGGAAGGATTAGAGATCACCTTGGAGCTTCCCATGGCGAAGAGCCTTCCGTTTTTAGACTTGCAGCTTACATTTACAGGTCAACAGGTGTTCTGGTTCTTCAAACCGCGTTCAAGAAAGAGCCTCTTGTCTTTTGATACCTCTCATTCTAAGCCAATAAAGCGAGCGATTGCCCTCATCTGTCTTCAGGCTGCTCTCTAAAAAAAAAGCTGCCAACACTATTTGACGACTTGCTTCGAGCTTCAGGTAGAACGCTTAGACAGGATTCGCTACCCCGCCTGCTTGATTACCAGTGTGTGTGCAAACATCCTAGAAAAGATCCAAACTAAAGGCCACACAGGGGACACTCAGTGAGAAAAAGTAAAAAAATCAAGAGTTCAAGCGATACCTTATTCACACAAGGTGTCCCTCAACCTTAAGAAAATAGCAATCAAGTACGATTCCAATGTTGTTTTCTCCGCTCCATGCAAGCTAGCAAAAGTTTGCTCACTGATGAATTGACAGGAACGTGTTCAATGCTGGAAGAGAAGCACGTCACACAATACACAGCTTGCGCCTCTAATGTTGTTTACGAGATGCCACTAACATGCGGCCGCGTGTATATTGCACAGACTGGGCGGCGTTTTATTGAAAGGGCACGTGAACATCGTCTAGCGGTTCGTAACAAATCGGGGGACACCTTGGAGTACACTGCATATGGTGCGGGTGTGATCCCCTGTTAGAATTGACAAAATTTATTTGAAGAGCAAACAAGAAGACTGAAAGGGAAATCGCTGAAGCGTATTTTATAAAGTCTTCAGGTGACAACTGCGTCAGCACGCCTTCAATTTTAGTAAATGATATGGAAGTATTTTTTCCTAGATGGTTCTGTGTAAACACGTTGAACGGATACGAATGTTTAAATCATTGTTATCTTTTGTTTGCGTTATGTGTTCTTCTATCAAAGGGGGTTGGTAAGATAGGAAAGAGTGTTCACGCATGTGTGCTGGATGGTTTATCTTGACTAAATCAGTTGAAAGATAGCGCCAATCCGTGTTGCATGTGTCTCTTATTCATTCGTGTTTTTTTTGTTGTTTTTTTTTTTTGCGCTTTTAGGTCTTTTAGGTCACCAATAAAGGCCGGTTCACACATACAGCGGAGCGCTAAATAAGCGCAGCGTGAGCGCTCCAAGGAACGCTCATGTGGCGCTTTCTAGCGCGTGGTGTGGCGCTCTGTTAGCGCTTCAGAAGCGCTCTTTTAGCGCTTTGTTAGCGCTACAGAAGTGCTCTGTTGGCGCCACAGAAGCGCTTTGTTAGCGCTCTCACGCTCCTTGTGACGTGCTTGCTGCTGCGGAACAGCGCGTGCACGGCGATTCCTTTGCTGTTTTTCTTTTGGCATTGAAAGAAGAGGAAGTAAAACAGCCGCTCTTCAAGCAAAGGTTCCGGTAGGCGATCCAGAGTCATGGGCTTTGAGCGACTAATTTGTTAGGTACGACCTCATCGCTTTCTATTCGATATGCGTGACCCTAGTTTCAAAGACACGCAGTTAAAAATAATCATTTTCGACAGAGCTCTGCATCTCGGTCCCTCAGCCTGGGAACAAGGTTCGCCGGGTACTCCTCGGTATCTCGATGGCGAAAGATTTCGCGCCCCAGAAGGCTCTTCTGGGCGTTAAGCCGTCCACACACATATGCACTAATCGCGTATCTAAGAGCATTTGTCGCATTTCTATTTCAGCATCCCACATGTCCGCCATGGTGCTGCTGACGCACACCCAACCACAGGAACCGGTACCGCAGTGCACGCGCTAATCCGCAGCACCGCGGTACAAGAAGCGCTTCTGAAGCGCTAACAAGGAGCTACTGGAGCGCTAACAAAGCGCTACTGGAGCGCTAACAAGGCGCTACAGAAGCGCTAATCGCGCGCTATGTTAGAACGAAGTCACGCGCTAGGAAGCGCCACAGTAGCGTTCCTTGCAGCTCTCACGTAGCGCTAACTTAGCGCTCCGCTGTATGTGTGAACAGGCCTTAAACCAACTGACCCAATCCAAAGTTTTAATTTAACCATACTCTCTTTCACCTTATGATGTACCGCAGAAAAGGCTACAAGAGGGAGCTCCTTGCCCTAGGGCACATCAGGGCGGCACAAGCTCTCGTGCGTTCAGGGTAGCTCTCAACGCTATGACATGCTCCCGCTTGTAGCCTTGTCTGCGGTACAACATAAGGTGAAATGGAAATGGCGACAGTTCCCCAGTCATCGGGATACCATTGGTCGGTTATAGGATGCAAATATAATGACAGGAAGCGTCGAATACTGTCCGAGGACCTATGCAGCTTGCACGGCATCCGGCAAGGCAAGTGCGGCTGCAATCCTTTAAGGTCCGTCGCTTTCCAGATGACGCCGATCTCCGACGGCAGTGGGTTGCGTCCGTAAACCGAAACGAAGTGTCTAGCGTTACGTCCGACATAACCCAAGTTACGTCCAGATCTCCGCCTTCCCTAGGTTCACGGGGGAGAGAGAGGAGGGCGGGGGGGGGGGGGGGGGGGTTAGCTATACGCGTTTCAGTGCTCCGTCCGAACGTAACGCTAGCCACAGCGAAACCGAAAAAGCTTTTCAACAACGCCATCTTCTCGACTCTGCTCGGAACATTTTGTCAATGGAACGCGCACCGCACTTAACGCTGCGCCATCCATGAACTGTGGATACGCTCGCAAGTTCCGTGGGAGTTTTCTCGTGATAATTACTGTTTCGGCTTGTAACTTTTTGTAACTGAATTTATCTTAATATTGATATTTTGAAGTGGTGACACTGACTCCATTTTTCCATCGTCAAGACATGGTTGAAGGCTCATTTCCGCCGCCGGGTGTGGCTGGAAAATGTCAAATAGTTAGTTATATTGATTTTTCTTATTGGCGATCTTCTGCGGGATACTAGAGATCCGTGAACCTATTTTAACCGTCACAACGCGACAAGATCCTTTTTATTTGCAGTGTCTATAATAAAACATCGCCAGTAGCGGCGGCAGCGCCACGTATCGGGACACTAATCTATAATACGTGCTAAGACATTTTCAAAAATCGTCTCCTGCGCGGTGCCATTTTTGTTTGTTGGGCTGTGGAACGCCTCCTGAGCCTGTGCTGTTGCATTGTTGTGCGGTATACCTTTATTCTTTATTTAATAATTAGCCCGCAGCTTCTTCCAAACAGCACACTTGCTCGTCAAACTGCCGATTCCACTGTACAATCGTACGAACAAAAAAGGAATTCGCAATCATGCATGTCCTAGCGAGGTACTCTAATTTTAAGACTATGATCATTACGACTAGAGACATAATAGGGTTGTTTTAAGTAAGTCTCGCTATTTATTCTTGTTTTGTTTTTAGCTATTGAGAATAACAATTTTAATCGCAATTTTTCTCGACTTACGGGAAGTGGTTCCCAGTTTAACATTTGTTTTCAATTCTGTACAGCTTTCTTATTTCCGTATCGTTCGAGAACGAACCTAGCCACTCTGTTTTGCATTTTCTCCAGCTTATCAATTCCGTTTTCTGGGCTGGGTCCGGGACAGCACATGCATACTCTAAAGTGGGTCTAGCACATGATAAATATGCAATTGTCTTTAGGTTAGGTTGTAAGCATTTTAAGTTACGTTGAATGAAATTCATTGCCTTGTCAGCTTATAGAACTACTTCTTCTATGTGGGCATTCCACGAACCAGTCAGATTACAATATGACACATAAATATTTGTACGTAAGCTCCTTTGTTATAGGGTTAATATTTAGAAAATAGTGACTAAACTTTTTTTCTTTTTCCTTGTAAAACAAAGATTACCACACTTTTTTATGATTTAAATTTATTTTACACGTAGACCACCAACTATGAATACGATCAAGGCGTACTTGCAACTGAGAGGCATCATCTGAACTCTTAATTTTTTCTATAGACTACACAAACATCGGAAAACAACCGAATGCAAAAAGAAATTACGAAAGAGATAGCAATAATATAAATTAAAAGCAAAATTGCACCCAGGACGGAGGAGAAGGAAATAACTTTATTAAAGAAAGTGCAAAAAAAAGAAGAGTTGTTCTAGGTGGGGCCCTTAATCTAGGGCTCCAGTGCCTTCCGCCGCCATTTTCGCCCGCTCAGTCAGCTCTTGTTGGCTTTGAACAGACGAGCTGAGCAGCGCAGCTTCCCAGGTCTCGTTGGTAGTGTTGGGTTTAGGAGGGAGAGAGAGATTAGACAGGCATGCCCACGTTACATGGTAAAGTGCCGGATACTCCCCAGAATGGGGGCACTTATCGGAGTACCTATCGGAATAGAATTTGTTTAGGTTAGCTAAGTGTGTGTATATATTTGTTTCTATTTGACGCCAGGCCGCAGCCTCCTCGCGAGAAAGGTTCTGGTCGGGAGGGGGAAAATGATATCTCATTTCCCTCTGGTGGGCAAGGATCTCTGAGAACTGATTTGGTGCCGGTTCTGGATGGTCCATTTGCAGTAATGGTGCCTGGATGATACTTGCTCTGGCAACAGCACGTGCTTGTCTATTTCCTTCGACGGACTCGTGTCCCGGTGTCCACACCAACTTGACGTTGGGAATACCATATCCACTTTTAAGAAGGAGTTGGTTTGCTTGCGGAGATATCGTGTCTGCTTTGTAGCGTCTGATAGCTGCTTGAGAATCAGTGAGGATTACAAGACGAGATTGGTTCGTTGGGCTGCAGCCCAACGAACCAATCTTCCAGTAGTGTCGAGATGTCCATAGCACTTCCTATGACCATGGTCATAGCAAGTGCTATGGCCATCTCGACCACTACTGGAAGGGTGGTTTTAACTGAGGCTGTGACGAGCGTGTTCATCTTGTGGTCGATGACGCTTGTAACCGCTGCAGTCCGGTCCGAACACGTTGCCGCGTCTGTGTATCAGACGTTCTTCTGGTCATCATTGGTCTGTTGAAGAGCCTCGGCTCGTGCCTTCGCGCGGTCCGCGCGCAGGAATGGATTCATGTTGCGCAGGATTGGTGCCGTGTGGATCTTGTCTCGGAGTACCTATGGCATTTGAGTGGTCTCTTGATAGGTGCTTGGAATGGGTATTCTAAGGGAGCTTAGCATTCGACGTCCTGTTTGCATGAAAGCTATTCTCTCTCTCCCTCTCTCTGACTGGCTAGATGAGCGTCCGCCAGTTCCTGGTAGGTGTTGTGGTGTCCTAGCTGTAGGAGCTTGACGTTGGGTGTGTACGGGGCTAAACCCAAGGCTATCTTGTAAGTTTTGCGGATGATTACATCCACCTTGCGTTTGTCCCTCGCCGTAAGTGTGAGGTAGGAGGAGGTTGTATACACGATTCGGCTGGTGATGAGTGCCTGCGTGATCCGGATTAGGTCCGGCTCCTTGATGCCGTGTCTACCACTGGTTATCCGGCTCATCATGCGAATTATTTGTGTGGTTGTATTCGGGAGTTGGCTAATTGTGTAGCCTGATCCGCCGTCTTGCTCGGTATAAAGCCCTAGGATCCGGACCTTCTTCACTACTGGTATGGAGGTACCGTCCCTGAAGACTAGGCTGATCTCCGGTGTCTTGTCCGGTGGTTCAGTCTTTCTTCTGTGCGATCGATCATACTAGTAATAATCCCGATTTTAACGGGGCACACTGAATGTTTCCCGCCTCAAGGCACCGCTGGACTGTGTCAACAGCTTTTTGCAGAGAGTCTTGTTTATTGCCGTCAGACCCAGAGGTTGTCCATACCGTAAGTCGTCTGCGTAGAGGATGTGTTTGATATGTAGCATGTTCTCCAGCAGAGGAGAAAGTTTGCACATGACAAGATTAAACAGGGTGGGTGGAAGAACGAATTCCTGAGGAGTCTCTTTGACCGGGACATTTAAGACGTCCGAGCGGATGGATTCAATGCCATTGGTTGCGGTACGGTCCTTTAGAAAGTCCTGCACGTATTCATATGTGCGCTGCCCGGAGTTGGTTGATGCCAGGTTCTGGAGCACTCTCGTATGGCGGACGTCGTCAAAGGCTATTTTTATATCCCGGGCCAAGACAGCTTGCGTCGTGGTTCAGAATGTGTTGTCCAGGATGCCTTCCTTGAGTTGAAGCAGGATATCTTGCGTTGACAGTTGGGGCATAAATCCAAACATGGTGGATCAGAATGTGCCGGTCTTCTCGAGGTACGGCTGCATCCGATTTAGGACGACGTGCTCTAGCTGCTTCTCCAAGCATGACGTCAAGGAAGTTGGTCTGAGGTTTTCCAGGCTCGGAGTTTTTCCTGGTTTAGGGATGAGTACTATCTCTGCATGCTTCCACTTTGCCAGTATCTTGGCCGTGTCCCATATTCTGCTAAGGTACTGAGTTAGTGTAGAGAAGGATTCTTCATCAAGGTTCCTGAGTAGTCGTTTTCAATTCCGTCTCTACCCGGTGAAGTGCTGCGGCTCAGGTCCTGAGCTGCCTTTATGACTTCCGTCTCGGATAACGGTGCGTCCAACTCGGTTTTTGGTACCCCATTGTAGTAGGGGTAGTCTGTCTGGATTGAAGTGCCGATGTAATGGTCCTTCAGCTTCCGCACGACCTCCTCATTCTTACCCGGGATGTCGTGCACAATCTTACGGAGAGTGTGGCTTGATTGGCTCTTGCTTTTGGATTGATCTATGAGGTGCAGAAGAAGCGACCAGGTTTGCGCCGTTCCCAGGGTTCCCTGGAGTTCGTTGCACTTTTGATGCCAGTTGTTCTTCCCCAGCTGTTCTACGTGTTCCAGTGCTTCTATCTCCAGTCGGGCAATGCGGAGTTCAAGCTTGCGATTTAATCTTTGACGCTTCCATCTTTCGAGAAAGCGGCGTTTGGATTCCCACAGGCGGAGTAGACGGGAATCCACCTCTGACGTTTGGCTCGTGAGGTTAACATGTTTAGTGTGTTCTTCCGCATCCGCCTGCAGACCTCTGACTCATCTCTCAAGGTCGTCAGCTTCGTTAGTTACTCCGGAGCGCGTTTTAGGAAAAGCGTCCCAGTCTGTGATGGCGTGCCTTTTGATGTACTTCTTGTGCGCAGTTATTGCGACCTCTATTTCGATAATCGGATGGTCGCTGCCTAGGGACTCCTCTTTGCTGGTCCATTCTGCTGGGACGAATTTAATTAATGCCAGGCTGGGACACGTGTCTCTACTTACACTGTTGCCCGTCCTAATAAGTTTCTTGGGGTCCGTTAGTAGAGTTAATTGGTGCTGACACATTGCGTCGTCTAGTTTGGTTCCCTTTGCGGTTGCTTGTTTATAGCCCCACGTTGGCTGTGCGGCATTAAAGTGCCCTGCCATTAGTAGCTTCTGTTGAGCTAACCTCAGTGCCTTAAAGTCATTTACTCAATTACTCTCCATCTAAGTAATTTCTACTCAACTTAAATTATTTTTGAGGTCAGCATTGAGTAACTTAACATAATTACTTTTTTGGTACCTTGCACATGTCTGCAAAATTGATGATCTTTTTTAATTTTTCCGATTTTGGCGGCAAATTTAGGAAGCGACGAAGAATATACACGTTTGCAAGTGCGGCTTCAGGGCGCTGCCATCTTCCTAGGTTGGGGTGCGTTTGGACGCGTCGAAATCCGATTATGAAGCCTTGTTAAGCCGTCGTAACCGGATTATGGCCGCGCCCAAGTGAACCCCTACTGGGCAAGACGGCGGCGCCCTCAGACCAGACTTGCAAAACTGTATAGTTTCAGTAGTAGAATGCTACATTTGTTTCGGAAAATGTACAAGAAACGTATACTCAGGACAAAAATTTCAGGATAAAAGACTAATTCTAAAGAGTCCTAAGAATTCGGCGAAAAACGCCTCATTACGAAAGAGTTGATCAAAAAGCTAGGTTCGCCCTTCTATTTTTTTTAAGCATATGATCAGATGAAATATATTTCTTTAATTCTAGTAGTTAAGTTTGTGAGAGCTCGGCATAAAAAATGTGATAATGTAGACAATTGTAGCCATTATTTCAGGTGCCTTCAATGTTGCGTCAACGTGCCATTGGGAAAGGCTGTTTTTGTAGCGTTAGCTACATTGGCCGAGGTTGAGCACTTTCGCGTGGCTCTCAAAGAGCCGTTCTCCGCAAGCGCGAGGAGCACTGACGTCACACGGCGCACAGCTGGCGCGCCGGAGACCCCGCCGCCGGCGCGCCATTGGAATGCGAGATAGTGTTGAGCAATGTAGGCAGGGTTCTTCTAATCATCTGAAGGCCGTAATCACTACGCGATGTATCTATTATCCAAGGGGTCAGGGTGACGGAGGGTATGAGTTTGCGGTTTGTTTTTTCTGAGGGAAGCCAAGTCAAATAGGAAACTTTTACTCTCGGTATGTTCTTGTTTATATTTCGTGGCAAGTCTATATTTGTAATATTCATGTATTTTCATTTTCCCCAGATCAGCAAAAACTAGGTCCGTGTGAAAGTCACGGGGTACACTGCACACAAGTCGTATCGCCCATTTTGCAATAAAAATATTCTATAAAGATTTGTTTTTGTCGTGGTGCCCCATATTAGATCACAGTAGTTTAAATGTGACACAAATAAAGTGTTATACAACAGCAACTTAACACTTTGCGGGAGGATGAAACGATGTCGATATAGCATGCCGATGACACCAGCTAGTTTTGAAATAATATAATCAATTTGCTGAGACCAAGACAAGTGATTTGAAAACAATACACCTAGAGTCTTGAAAGTGCTTGCAATTTCTATGGGGGACGTGTATAAAACGATGTCACTCGATAGTGAAATATTCTGATTTTTAGCACTAAAATGCATAGCTTCAGTTTTATTTTTATTCACTAAAAGATTATCAACGGCTTTGATGGCAAACCAAACTTTGTGCTAAGGGGTGCGTCGACATTCCAGCTTTGGTACTTCAACACATTTTATTTGTCTCTGAAACAATCAGTTCTCCCGCTTGCCAGGAAAAACGGCTTAGTGATTTCACTTTTCAAATCTGGTAGCACAGCAAATGTTTTAAACCACAGACATATCTATTTACTGAGTAATTTAGAGCGCAGCTCTTAGGCGCCCGTTTCCGGCTTGAGCGGCGTCGCCGTCGGCGTCGGCGTCGCCGTCGGCGTAGCCGCGCGGTGCATTATGGGTAAATTTCCCCGCTAAATTTAGCGGAAAAATTTCCCCGCTAAATCTAGCGGAAAAATTTCCCCGTTAAATCTAGCGAAAAAAATTTTCCGTAAAGATAAAAAAAGATTGCCTCAAACACTGAGCCCTGTGGCATCCCAGTTAACATATTTTGTGGGGTGAAAATTAATGCATTAAGTATCAGGAATTGTCGTCTATCAGAAAGAAAACCCTCAAACAGTTCGGACATATTGCCGCGAAAGCCATAACTCATTCAGTAGGGCAGTGTGATTAACTGTGCCAGAAGTCTTCTTCATATCTCAAAAGACAACCACAGCACTCTTATTTTGATGAACATCCTTATTAAAAAAAATAAGTTAAAACAGGAATGGCAAAGGAGTTAGTTCTGTTATCCCTGAAGCCATGTTGATTAGGGCAAAACAATATTATACTCATTTCTGAATTCTAATATACGCCTACAAAATTATATTTTCAAATATAGCTTTAATTATACTTTAAACTTATATAGGTACATAGTTTGGTGGTTCGGAAATATCACCATCTTTAAATACGGACGCTACCTTAGCTATCTTAATTTTGACTTCTCGTGCTCTCCAACAAAATATTCAACAAGTGTAAGAGAGGAATACCTAAAAGATGAACGTTATCTTTTTTACAAATTTAAGAGGAATTGAGTCGAGTCCAGTCGCTTTACTCATTCGCAGGCTCCCAACTACCGATATAATTTCATCCATCTCAATTTCCTCCACGACGAAGCTATTTTTGACTGGTTTTAATAGCTGCGGGGGATCGAAACTCTGTAGCAGTTGAGCTGCTAGGAGAGATCTTATGTCAGTAAAATAGCCATTAAAAGAATCTACCGTCTCCTGTTCTATGAAGTCAGGAACTACGTGCATATTTGAGCGAAGGGCCATTGCGTCATTTACTATGTCCCGTGTATTTCTATTGTCCTCATCGGCTTCCTCAATAAGCGAGGTGTATAATATTTTTTTTTCTTTTTGGCACAATGACGCGCACACTCCCGAGGCATGGTGTCACATGCCTTGCGCTGACGCTCTTATTGGGTAGCGGGACAGTAGCCTTCACAGTTGACGAAATTTTCGTGAAACGGAGTGCCGTATCTTCCAGGCAGCACTTTCTCGAGCTCAGCTTCCTCCAGAACTCTCTACTGCTATCCACTGCATTGACCACTCCCCTTTGACTCCGCCCACTCCTCTTCCCTTCATTCACACTCCTCGTCCGGTTGGCCTGTGTCTACAGAGTATGGGGAATGACGGTCTGCGGCAGGTCACGTGTCTACATTTTCGCTAAATGTAGCAGGGAATCTGAAATTTGTTTGTAGGTCACTTGACAACAAGCCATGTTATGTCAGTTTCCCCGTTAAAGTTAGCAAGGAAATTCGCAGTTACATTTTTTCTGGCTTCACTTAGTCTGAAAACCTAACTTAAAAACGTTTCACTTAGAACAAATAAAGAAGAAAAAAAAAAACACGGCGAAAGGCACAATGTTGCTTGACAAACAGCCAACCCGCTAAATGATCTCTCAGAAGTTGGTGGTAGTATTACTAATATCAGTTTTAGAGTGGATCGCTGCTTTCCATTGGAATAAAATTTTGGCAGCGGTCGTATTTAGTCTTCGTAAATTGATATCAGTCATTTACTTTTGTTCGACTTTTGACCGGAGTCCCTTTAAATTGTCAGTGACTACAGGAGCAGATATCTGAACGTTTAATCAGCATCGATGTCTACTAGAAACAAAAGACTAAAAGGAGTTGAAAGGAGGAATATTTTATTGAATTCATCAATGTTGTTATAAAACAATTGATAGAAACATTTGGTATTTCGTAGGTCGTCTGATCACTACCGCGATAATCAGTTTTAAGTCTCAAATACCAACTCAAAAACATCATAATGACGCGACCGACGATGAAACAAAAAATCAACACCTCTAATTGCAAGCCTTTTTTTTTTTACGTTGCTAGCAATATACGGTGATAAAGAGACACCAAAGACCCCAGAAATGAGACAAAAATTTAAAGCATGTCAGAAATTTCCTCACGCATCCAAAGACTCATAATGTCGGTACCCTTAAATGCATCGTCAATCTTCTTTTGCAATTTTAGCATACTTTCTTGCGAGAAGTACGATCTCCAGTCACCCACTGCTCCTTTTCGAACAAGATTACGCGTCGCCATTTTTGTCGCTTTAACCCTCTCGGCAGCAGATCCTGTCGGAACTAAGCCGTGCCCGAATACTTTCCAGAGCTCATCCATGGGGGTCTCAAATACATCTCTCATAAAGTCCACACCGCTTCTCTCCACGATAAGTTCCATAACTTTGTCGTCAGTACGCAACCTTTCGCCGTAACCTTCGCCCAAGAAGTCTGCCAGCCTCAGAACAACGCCAGTCCTGTCTTTAACAATCTCTTCGTAGGTCACGAAAAACACATTCGCATCGTGTCTGCGGCTGTGCCCCGAGATGACGTGGTCGAAATAGTCACCGAAGCCGAACTTTCCATCGAGAAACACGTCTTGGAAGTCTTCGAAACTCCCATCGGGGAACCGGAACGCCGGAAAGTCCCGCATAAGGTGGAAGTTGGACACGCAGCAATCCCAGGGGTTTCTGGCAACGTAAACGTATTTCGCTTTTCCGCTGAGCCGCAGTCTGTTCATCGACAGGTGCGTCCGTAGGAGCCTCGGAGTCTCTGATGTCTCTTGGGGTCCTTGCATCTCCAGGAATGGGCATCTTCGCGTGAACTCAGCCAGTGTCCGGGCCGACTGACCTCCGTTCACGATGAGCTGGATCATTTGCTGAACCAAATGGGTGCCTGTTCTGGGGTACGACACCTGCGTATTTGTAATGATGTGTTACAGCTTGTGTAGTCGCTGAAAGCGTAAGATGCCCACGGCCTCTAGACTCGTCAAACACAAAGTTGGGTCAAAAGTTGACGGAGCGCACCGATTGGCTTATCACGACGATGACTTCGCGCTTTTTTCGCCGACGTCAAATCGCCGCGCTCCGCGAACTTCCTTCCCCAACTTTGTGTTTTACGAGTTTAAGGCTCCTGGGCGTGGCTTATCATTCTTTACGCTTTTTGCTTCGTGAGTGGTTCTTGAACGTTCGTAACGGCTATGCCGCAATTCTATTAGATGCGAAACGATAATGAGATGCTCAGCTGGAGTAGTCGGTGACTCTAATGTATTTCAATATCGCAAAAAATGGCCATTGGGAGATGCTATAATACATCACTATTAGCCCCGAGAAGTCCGCGTGGCGCCCCCTTACGGCGAACAAGGGTGACGTCACGGCGAGGAGAGAATTTTTCCCTGACTCGCCCCACTCGCGCTGTGGAGGCTGTAACGACGCTAGCTGTCGGCGCGCTCGTTTCTATTTAATTTTTGTGCGTGTTTTTCGTAGGAAGTGTACATTTGTATATGTGGCCTTTGTCGGAGGTATGGCCTGTAGCTGCAGCCGAAATGTCAACCAACATTTCAGGCATGGTTGACAGGGCAGGCAACGCATGAATCGCAGCAGGTATGTGAAAATCAAGAAATATGGCCACGACTGTATCTCTGTTTTTAAACAAGATCGCCAAATCAGAAAAGCTGCATGCTGCTCGAGCAATATGTTAAATACAGTCTGAGCCATCGGGAGAGAATCACAAGTGAGGCAGCCCAAGTGCAGGGAGAAAGTAAAGAAAGAATTAACATCTATTTATATACATTGCTCGCATTTGACCTTTGCTGGATTCGGATAGTGTTCCAATAGAGTCCACTGGTGGTATCTGTGGATTCGTTTATACCATCCTTCAAGTAATGTACAACAAATGTAAGCGAAGCTTTGCAGCCCGTTATTAGTCCCTTAGGCTCTAAAATTTAGATTTTTAGCTAAATCAAATTGTCCTGAAGCTGAAATACCAGAAGCTTTTCTCACGCAAACTGTCACCCTTCACAAGTTCCACATTTTCTGCTACTAGTGCAGCATCTACCACTGGACAGCCGTTCGAATTTTCGCTGCTCCTACTGTTTTCCTATGTTGTCGGAGCGTCTAGCTGTAGGGAGTTTGGAGGCTGAGGAAGCTTTTGGGGACCTGCAGCAGTGTCTCTTTTAATTTGAAATGACAATTCAGACTAAACGGTGTATTTTCCGAATAATCAAGGCTGGAATAAAGAATCCAATGTAAGGAAAAAGTATAAACATTCCAAATTACGGTAATATTGCTGCGCATATTTTGGGCAGTTCAACACATCTCATACAGGCAACTGGGGGCAATTCGGCCGTTTTTCCAGCTACCAACTAATTTCCAGTAATTGTGCATCTCCTAAAAAATAAGACAAGCCTGCATACGTGTATGAACTATATCGTTAACTCACGAAGAAGCAACAATGATGTAAAACAACCCCCATCCACGAACACTTCAAAGGCCTTCAGACACAGGGCCTTTAAAACATCTGCGAAACAGCGCATGCAGAGTGGCACGCGCAGAGTCGGGGTCGCGAGCTAATTTGCCGACCGCCCAAAGGCCCTTGATATAAATGCAATTTTAAATGCCTGCAAAGCGGGATGTAATATTCTTCTAAATCATAAACACGCAACAAACAGAATTACAGCGTCTAATACCCCATTCACACGGCAAGCATAAAGGTACCTTTAACATAGGTCCCTTTGCAATCGGCAAATCAGCCCACGCTCTTGGGTCGCGAGCACACGCCACGCGCGGAGGATTGCGAACTGATTCGCCGCTGGGCATAAAGGTCCCTTAGCTAAAGGTACCTTTATGGTCGAATGAATGGGATATAAAACAGTTACGCCGCCGCTCCACCGACCCCTCGCAGGATTGCCTTGTGTCCCGTGGACGGAAGGAAAGGTTCATGGGCGGAATTGCCTCCGCCAACAGCTTTCGGTATTTGTAACCCAATTTTAAAGGTAAAAGTGACAAGCAGGCTTATAATATGTACGGAAGCACGTCAATATCGGCCAAACCCAGCGTCTTGTACACCCGGTAAACGAGGTCCCGCTCCTCGAAGTGCTCGCGGCACACAACGCCAAACCAGGAAACTGGTGCAGAAAAGCGAGCCGGATGCGAGATCGCGGAGCGGAGTCCTTCCCCCGACATCACGGTGCGCGTCACCCAATCAGGGCGCAGCGACCGCAGCGACGCTTGTGTTCGCTCTCGGGGCTAATAGTGACTAACGTATGAAGAAAAGTAGGGCGTGGTAAGTGCTTGAGCAGCTTATTATCACTAACCTTTAGCATATTTAATCAAAGAAAGGCAGCCATCTCTTATATGCCTCTCGCTATGAGGTCTCAGAAGTGTTTATTGAAAGCGCGAAACACGTGCGCGCCTTGGCCTCCTACGAGTCGTACAACGTGTCGGAGAGGGGACCAATTAATCTTACCGCGAAAAATTGTGTCGTTTAATTGCGCCGTATTTGAGAAGGGTCGTGGGACGTACCCTAGGTTACGTCATCCGGGTGTCAATTTTGCCCTATACGTCAGCAAAAATGTACAAGATAACAACCGAATTGTGAGCACCGTATTACCGCGTAAATGTGTACTTCTCCCGTGTGAGTAGACACGCAGGTTTGGTTCTTTGAGGATAGCGCATAAATGAATTTTTTGACATATCGATCTCTGACAATATGAAAAGGTGGTCAAAGATTGTGCATTTTATGCAGACAATTAAAAATAAAAGACCTTTCATCTGTACAGCGTAAAACATTTAGCAGTGTGAATTTTCTACATGTGGTGGCGATCTGCCGAAATATACCTGTAAAGAATCGTTTTTGTTCGGTTTGTGTCCCTTCATCATGTTTGTTAGTAAATGTTTTTAATATATTATACACTATATCAAACAAGCAAACGACATATTTGGCTCATTAAACATCCTCTGCCATCTGAGGTCAATGACTGCGCCCTCGCCCTACGCACCTCCGTCTGTCGGTTCTTGCGCCAATCAGACACCTCTTGATAAAAGACGGACGCCGTATGTAGTGTAATCAGCTCTTTAATTGTTTACGCTTTACTAAAACGAATTAATCTTTTTTTTTGTTTTTACTAAAAGTGCACCGTCTTTGGGCGAGTACACTTCCTTCAAAGGAGCAACCTTTTATTTCACTTACGCGGTTGATACTTTCATTCATCAAGTATTAAAAAAAGGTGATAAAGCATTCCTATGTTGGCTATATTTCGAAGGAACTGAGCAAATGTAGAATCACCTGAATGACGTCTCCCTCTTCGGGTTCGAACTTCTGCGCTTGAAGATAAAGCGAGGGATCGTGTATAATCGAACACACCTCGCCGTTGATAAGAGTGGTAGCAGGAACCTTCTTGGAAGTGCTCATGGTAAAGAAACTCGAAAAGTTTCGTCCTACTGGAAAATTAAAACATTATAATTAACTGGAGACAAAGAACCAAAAACCGCGTGAATGGGTTGTAAAATATTGGGATCTCGAATCTTTAGGGTTCGTTTTCTCGAAGCCGGTTAACTTTAACCGCGGTAAAAAGTTAACCGCCCTTCCCTACTGGGTACCGATACAAGTACCTAGCCATGTTTGACGAGGGATTGATAGCGATTGTTCCGTGTTTTATTAAGGGGTGGTAGCTGGTGTCACCTACTGGTTGTAGAGAATATAAGTGGCATTTGGGGAAAAGTTCCCGGGAAAGGGGGGACCCAAGAACGCGAGCTACAGAGTTTTCGTAACGCCGCGTGGCATATATTTGAGCCTAACAAAGATGTTTTGTTGCTCGTGGTACCGATATTGGGTAAGGTAAAACTAAATTAGCCCCTGTCCGGAAAATGTCGATATGCTTGGCTCTCTGAGGTGAAGGCAAGCCTCGTTGAAATTTCATTCCAACTTCAAAAGAGAACGACGAAGTTCAGTCCTAGAAACAATGAGGAAGAAGTGAGGAGCAAAGGGCGGGCGGTAGGTAACGTTGCGCGGCACACCGGCACCATGGTTGGCCAGCATGTAAGAACTGTATATAACAGAAGCATAAATGGGAAACCGTGTAATTCGGGTCCAATGAAAAATAAAAATATACCCTTTACTACGTTACCCAAGCATCGTGGAAAATGCCGAAAGTGTAACTCCACGATTTGCGCGCGCCGGCCTTCTCCGTGTAAAATATTCGAAGTAAATATATATTATAAAGCTTTGACGAACGCGCGTGCAAGACAAGCTTTGTTTCGGGCTTTTGCTTTAGAACAGCGACTACTGCAGAAGCCAGAAATGTAGCGCGTATAACTACGCTCGTAGCATCCACCTTGGTGCCTGGAAAATTTAGCAAAAGGTCTACTGGGACGCTGTCTGTTTCTACGGGCTATCGAAACTCGGTCCATTTAGTCCGAAGGCAATCCACTCTAGTATTTCAAAAACGATGCCATGCTGACAATCACAGCTTTTATTTAGGCTTAGGAATGGCCGGAATCGAAAGACTATCTAAAAAATGCGGCAAGGTCATTGCTCATGCTTTGCGGGTTAAGTGGGGTAAGGCTAAGCGAAAGCCTCCTGTACCATTCATTGCTGACTAACGCGCCCCTTATTGCAGCTACTATTAGTTCCAAAGCGAGCGACGCTCACTCGCAGGGATACCGCCATGTCTCTCCGACGCCCCTACTCTACCCGTCACGTGACCTAAAATTTCCAGTCGTAGGGAAGAGCGGTTACCTTTTTACCGCGGTTAAAGTTGACCGGCTTCGAGGAAAAGGGCCCAGTTAACCTTTTCGCGGTAAAATATTTCTCCCTTCCCTAGAAAAATGCTTTAGTGTTTTTTTTTTCTATTTTTCTTACTCCGTTGCACTAAAAGTTCGAGCGCAGCCGAGGATACAATACGATAGGCCAATCAAGCAGCACAAATCATGCAGGGAAAAAGTCCAGGACCACGACGCATTAATCCACGCGTAATTGCTTTAGAGCCGGTGACGGCGAATCCACAAATAGGGCGAGCACTTTGACGGTGCATTTTTGACGCTACTCAAATAGGTTCTCGAATTCTACCGTAGGCGTCGTATACGTGTACGGCGGCGACCCTGCAAGTGTTAAGGTGCGAACCGGCAGCTCATGCCCGTTGTGATGTTATTTTAATTCGACGGTACTCTTTCCGGGTTTTGAATTACCACAAAGATGAGTTCCAAGTTGAAAAACTAATATTCTTACTGAAGATTACGTGTTCAACTCACCTGAATGATGCTTATCTCTCGCGTTGTTGAAACCGTATATAAAGTCTGGGGCGCTATGTTCGACAAATGTTTCGTATCTCCTAAAAAGAAACGGAAGTGACGATATCGCGTCTGATTGGTTAGAGGCTTAAGTGACGAGAAATGAAACTTTCATTTTAGCCTCTAATTAATCAGACGCAATATCGTCACTTCCGTCACTCTCGTTTCTTTTTAAGAGAAACGGAACATTTGTCAAACATACCTTCCCTGATGCTACGTTTTACCTGCGGGCGTCTGCACGATGCCACCTGTGCTCCACTTTGTGCTTGGCTGTCATTTAATTAGAGAGTGAAAATATATTTAATCCACTAGAGCATGCCCCAGCCACAGCTGCTGTTTCTGCAAGCAGGTGTGCGCGCCTCTGCACCGACTGCTTTTAGACATGGCCATTTTTGTATGAGTGGCTCATCTAAAGCCGAAGAGTGTCGTTGATAAACTTGAAGGTTTCATTTGAGGAATAATTGTTTAAAGTTGCGCTTTGAGCTCAGCTTAAGGCTGATTAAACCTTATATCCCATCCGGAATGCCAGGAGCTCTACGATGAAAGATTGGTAGTGCGATGACTTGGCGAAAGACGTCGGGCAGTCTAGCAGATCAATCTGCCGTCATCTGCTGCCATCTGCTGGCTTGCATCTGTAAAGTGAATAGGCCTTTCTATCGCATATCATCGTGGCGAAAAATGCTGAGTAACTGAGTTGTGAACGCATGAGCAGTGTCTGTATTTTTGCCCAAACACAACAATGTTGATTCACCTACTGTTTGCACGGTGAAATTAATGCAACCAGTTGAATTTAGCGTGAGAGGTACTGAGAGGGCGTTAAAAAGCATAGATGAGACAAAAGCAACTGGACCGGATGACATTTCTCCGCGTGCTCTAAAGCGCTGTGCTTAACGGATTTTGGTCTATCTTTATTTAATTTGTTTTAAGTCATTGGACACAGGATTTTTGCCTGATGACTGGAAGATAGCTCATGTGATCCCTATCCATAAAGTCGGGTCAAAAAAAGATGTCGTAAATATAGGCCCTTTTCATTAGCTTCCGTTTCGTGCAAAGTCATCGAACATATTTTATATTCAGAGGTAATCGGTCATATGATGACAAACAACTTACTGACTAAAGAGCAACATGGTTTTAGTAAGGTTTTTTTTTTTTGTACTACGCAACTTGTTGAATTTTCTCATGATCTTGCATCTGATGTTGACGAGGGAGGGCAAATCGATTGTATATTCTTGGATTTTTGAAAGGCGGACGACACGGTTACACACTTACTCCTTCTTAATAAACTGAGAATGTTAAACCTTGCCTCAGCTGTCCTTAGATGGACAAAAAATTAATTGTTCCAGCGTCGTCAATGCGTAGTACCGAACGGCAAGAAATCCGATTATGTTCATGAAACATCAGCAGTTCCACAGGGCTCGGTCCTTGGTCCAATTTCGCTTTTAATTTATATTAATGATATCTCTTTTGGAATTTCATCTTGCATTCGGTTGTTTTCCGAGGATTATGTAGTGTATAGATAGATTAAGGGGACAGATGATGCTGCCCAGTTGCAAGTAGACCTTGATCGTATTCATAGTTGACGCCCTACGTGGAAAAGAAATTTAAATCATAAAAAGTGTGCTAATCTTTGTTTTACAAAGAAAAAGTTGAGTCTCAATATTTTATAAATATTAACCCTATAACAAACGAGCTTACGTACAAATATTGAGGTGTCATATTGTAATCTGACTGTTCGTGGAATGCCCACGTAGAAGTAGTTCTGAAAGCTGGCAGGGCAATGAATTTCATTCAACGTAACTTAAAATGCTTACAACCTAACCTAAAAACAATTGCTTATTCAACATGTGTTAGACCCACCTTAGAGTATGCCTGTGCTGTTTCGGACCCAGCCCAGAAAACGGTGATTCATAAACTGGAGAAAATACAAAACAGGGAGGCTAGGTTCGTTCTCGAGCGATACAGGAAGAAAGAACGCTGTACAGAAATGAAAACAAAAGTTAAACTGGGAACTACTTTCCGTAAGTCGGGAAAAAATGTGACTAAAATTGTTATTCTCAATAGCTAAAACCAAAACATGAATAAATAGAGAGAATTAATTAAAACAACCCCATTATGTCTCTAGCCGTAATGATTATAGTCTTCAAATTAGACAGTACCGCGCTAGGATATGCATGTTTGCTAACTCTTTTTTCTTCGAACGATTTTACAGTGGAATCGGCTATCTGAAGAGCAAGTGTGCAGTTTGAATGAAGATGTGTTCTTTTCATCCTTGTAAACTCCCATGCTGTAACGCCCTTGGGCACTGCAGGGTAATTAATAAATAAAGAAGAGAGATATACCTCACAACAATGCAACATCACAGACTCCTGAGGCGTTCCACAGCCCAACATACTAAAATGGCACCGCGCAGAAGACGATTTTCGAAAATGTCTTAGCACGTACTTTAGTGTCCTGATACGTACGCTGCCGCCGCTACTGGCGATGTTTTATTATAAACACTGCAAATAAGAAGGATCTTGTCGCGTTGTGACGGTTAAAATAGGTTCACGGGTCTGGTATCCCGCAGGAGATCGCGAAAAAGAAAAATCGATATAACTAACTTCGTGACATTTTCCAGCCACACCCGGCGGCAGATATGAGCCTCCAACCAAGTGTTGTAGATTAAAAAAAAAAAATCGAGTCAGCTTCACCACTTCAAAATATCAATATTAAGATAAATTCAGTTACAAAAAGTTACAAGCAGAAACAAAAATTATCACGAGAAAACTTCCACGGAAGTTGCTAGCGTATCCAATGTTCATCGATGGCGCAGCGTTAGTGCGGTGCGCGTTCCATTCACAAATTGTTCCGAGCACAGTCAACACCACCTAGACAGAAGGCCTCCACACGCGTCATCATAGTAAGATCGATCGAGGCGAGAGATTGGGCACGAGTGCTGCGTCAGTGTTCGGCTGCGGCTCGTGGCCAATCAGCGCGTCGAAGGTCGGGCTCGGGTCCAATAGCCGACCGAGCGCGATCCGACTGTGATGACGTTTCATAGAGGAAGAGGAAACCATGCGGAGGCCTTCTGTCTGGGTGGTGTTGGCACAGTCGAGAGGATGGCGCTCTGGAAAAGTTTTTTTGGTGTACGGGCGAAACCCACTGCCGCCAGAGATCGGGATCATGTGGGATGCGACGGACCTTAAAGGATTGCAGCCGCACTCGCCTTGCCGGATTCCGTCCAAGCAACATACGTCCTCGGACAGTATTGGACGCTTTTTGTCGTAATTTTTGCATCCTATAACCGAGCAATGGTGTCCCGATGACCGGGGGACTGTCGCCATCGAAGCCCGTGGCTCTAATTAAATTAAAAAACTTTGGATTAGGCCAGTTGGTTCATTGTGATCTAAGAGACTTAAAAGCGCAAAAAAAACAATAACAAAAAAAAAAAAAAACGCGAACGAAGAAGAGACACATACAACACGGATTGACGATAAGTTTTTACTGATTTAGTAAAGTTAAACCACCCAGCACATATGCGTGAACACTTTTTCCTATCTTGCCACCCCCTTTCAAAAAAGAACACATAGCATAAACAAAAGATGACAATTGATTTAAACGTTCGTATTCGTTCAACGTGTCTACACAAAACCATCTAGGAAAAAAGACTTCCTTGTAAAATCGAAGGCGTTCTTTCAGTAAAACGGTCTATAGTAACTTCCAGGCAACTGTTTTCAAGCTCAGCTGCCTGCAGGACTCTCTACTCCTATCTTCCGCATTGACTCCTCACCATTGACTCCACCCACTCCTCTTCACCCCATTGGCTCCCCCCCCCCCCCCCAGCCCTCTACACCCCATTGACTCATATCTACCCTATTGCCCCTTAGCAAAAACTAATACGTTTGAAATATACCACATTCTAATTTGAGTGTATTTGAAATGCAATTCATAATTGTAAGTACACGAAAAATATACCGAAAATATAAACTTCTTTTTTTGTTACTTAGTACTAAAATATACTTCTAAAAATCATTTTAAAATACCTTTACTTAAACTACATTTGAAGTTCCCTTCATGCGTTTTGAAATATGGAAATACTAAATTAATAGGCACAAAATACCTTTCACATATATTTCTTGAAATATTTATTTAATTCATGCAAAATATACTCCAACCCTAAAAAAATGGAGCAATCAAGAATACGTGCAGAATACTCTTAAAATACCTGAAGATCGTAAATACTGTTGTGTACTTTTTGTACTTTTCTTGTCTAAGTACTTTTTGGCTGCAGTACTTTGGTCGTTTGACTTAAACTACCAAAATATTTAAAAGCTCCCCTTCTGAAGTTCACTTCAAGCAGATATGGAGTACACTGAAGCGCCTAAATACATTTGATTAGTTTGGCAATTGAATTGCGCAGCATCGCACTGATAAATCAGCCCAGTTTATGTTATTGTTTCCTTTTTTCTATCAAGAACGCACCTGATCAGTTCCTTGCACACCAATCACAAACGGGGTTCGGGAACTACAACCACAACATTTGCTGATGCTGGAAAGCTTCAGCAGGTGCTGTGAACAGATACGTTTGGCGTGGTTTTGTTAGCACAATGTTAGTTCACTGAACGTGTATACTCACCATTGCACGTGATGTGAATAGTGACTTTAATACAGTGACATTAACTACCATATTAAATAGTCAACTACTAAAAAGGAAAGGCAAAACAACTACTGTAAAATATTTATTTTTCGCGGGCTCAATATTTCGCGATTTAGGTCAAAGTTGGAGTTTTGGAATAATTCGCAAATTCTAATTTTCGCGACGCGCTGGGATCGCAATATAGATTCTAATGTTTTTACATTTTGCCGGAATTGTTCACGGGACCCATTTTTCGGAATTGTAGGCGATTCGCCAACTTTGCGAGAATTAGGTCCTCACGAAAATAAAGTCGTTTACAGTATTTTAAAGTGAAGAAACTGCCTTGACTCGCTTCGCCCTGAGTGGTGCTACGCAGAGAAGCAATAACATGTATTTTATGAGCCGTTTGTGTGGATATTGTTTTAGGGGCTGTGCCGAATTGTTATTAGTTGTACCAATGCCTTTTAGTAAGAGATATCGTCCACGAACTTCAAAACACTGTTTCCACCTTGACAGACTCCCGAGGAGAAGATGGAATACTTGTAACCTTAATAAGCGCAGAGGTGGTCACCGAAAAAATTATTACCTTCAATATGTAGGCTATATAAGGCTCTCGAGCAGTCAACGGGACATGGTGTTTGTGTTTGTGTTCGTTTCTAATGTGGCTTTGTGAGATGTATTTAGTAGTGCCTTCAAATACCACAGGGACACCATTTGCTGACAAAATCGAAAATAAAAAAAAATTGTGTAATCGGTTTTTAATCCACAAATGGCATCTTGAGTGTGAAGGAATAATATTTTTGGTATATCTAAAATATTTTTTGATTCATATTTATAATGTATTTTGAATACATTACGCGCGTATTTCGAATGCGGCCAAAATAATACAGAATAAATACAAAATGAATATTCGTACTAAATATATTTCAACTTCGTTTGAAGTACGGCCTCTTTTTGCTAAGGGGCATCATCGACTGATTGACACTCCCCGTCTGTTCGGCCTGTGTCCACAGAATATGGGGAATGACGGGCTGCGGCCGGTCACGTGTGACTTTTCTCGCTAAATTTAGCTGGTAAACTGAACATCTATGTAGGAAACGTGACATAAAGTCATGCGACGTCATTTTTCCCGCTATACTTAGCGGAGAAATTTCCGGTTGGTCAAGTGCCAATGTCTCCGCTAAATTTAAGGAGAAAATGAAACTTTTTGCGTAGGTCACGTGAGATCAAGCCTTGTGACGCCAGTTTCCCAGTTAAATTTAGCGGGGAATTTCGCAGTCGCGCTTTTTCTGGCTTCACTCAATTTAAAAAGCCAGCCTTAAAACATTTTACTTTCACAAAAAGACGTGACGAAAGAAATGGCAACACTAACAAGCAACCTCCTTGAAAATGAAGATGACACCAGGGCACAATATGATGCTTGACAAACAGCCAACCCCCTGAATCCCCACTGAGAAGATGGTGGTAGTATTCTTAATATCATTATAAGAGTGGATCGCAGTTTCCCATTAGTTTAAGATATTGGCAGTTTCCTTAAATCGACATCAGTCAGTTACTTTTGTTCTACTTTTGACCGGAGTTGCCCTTTAAATTGTCAGTGACTACAAGAGCAGGTATTTGAACGTTTGGTAAGCATCGACATCTAGTAGAAAGCAAAGACTAAAAGGAGTAGAAATGAAGAGTATTTTATTGGACTCATTAACACCGTTATAAGAAGAATTGATAGAAACACCTGGTATTCTGTAGGTCGGCTGATCACTACAACGATTATCTGCTGTACGTTACAAACACAAACTCAAAAACATCATAACGACACGACCCAAAACGAAACAAAAAATGAATACCTCTTGTCGTAAGTGTTTTTTTTTTTTACGTGGCTAGCAAGATACAGTGATAAAAAGCATACAAGGACTCCAGAAAAAAGATACAAATTTAAAGCATACCACAAATTTCCTTCACGCATTCAAGGACTCAAAGGATCAGTACATTTAAAGGCACGTAGCATCAAGCTTGTTCTGCATTTTTAGCATATTTTCTTGCGGTAGGTGCAATCTGCACTCATGTACTGCTCCTTTTTGGACAAGGTTATACTTCGCCTTTTTCATCATGTTAATCCTCTCAACAACAGAATCCTTCAATACTAACCCGCTCCCGAATACTTGCCGAAGCTCATTTATGGGGGATGATCTTGTCAGGGTATGACTTCGACATAAAGTACAGTGCCCCTCAAACTTAACGCCGCCACTCGGTTACACTCGGTTACGCAAATATTGATCTATTGCATGCTACCCAAAGATAAATTGGTCGCTGCAGCTGCTCGAATACCTTCCGCTGGTTGGGTTCTTATCGGGGACGCAAATGTTCACCAAGTAGTTCGACCACTAGGTTCAGGAATAGCTCAACAAATGAATAAAGCGGACGATCTAGTGGCGGCTTTAAGTTTGAGGGGCACTGTATGTGTCGACTGATAAGAACGTAGTCGCAGACACGCTGTCGAGACTCCCATTGACTGACAAGGGCACTATAAAATCAGAAACTACAAGAATGGACGAAATCAAATGTCTCCATCTAGAAAAGTTTGAACCACTACCACTGACACATAAGCAGATCAGCAGAGAGACACGAAAGGACGCTGTGTTGTCTAAAGTTTTAAGACTCACCATGGATGGATGGCCGGAACAAGTGAATTCCGAAGACCTCAAGCCTTACTTCCATCGCAGAACAGAACTAACCGTGGAGCTCGACTGCTTAATGTGGGGAACACGCGTCGTCGTACTTTCGAGGTACCGAAAACACGTTTTGAACGACTTGCATCAAGGTCACGCGGGAATGACAAAGATGAAGGGACTGGCATGACACTACGTGTGGTGGCCGCTTTTGGCTCATGACATCGAAACGATGGTCCGAAGTTCTCGGCCATGCCAGGAAGTGAGCAACGAGGCACCCAAGGTTCCTATACACCCGTGGGAATACCCAAAAAAGAAATGGCAACGCCTGCCTGTAGACTTCGCAGGACCCTTTCAAGGCAGGAATTTCTTGCTGATCATTGATGCATATTCAAAATGGCCCGAGGTAGTGCCCATGACGTCGATGACTTCGGCAGCCACCATAAGAGTGTTTCTAACTCTCTTTGCAAGTTATGGACTGCCAGAAAGGATTGTGACAGACAATCGCCCGCAATTCCGATCAAGCGAATTCCGGGATTTCATGAGAAGAAACGGAGTGCAGCAGTCATTCTCACCCCCGAACCATCCCGCAACGAACGGTGCGGCAGAAAACTTCGTGGGAACATTCAAGAAGTCTGTCAACGCAAGCCTGAAGTCGGGGCTGACCATGGAAGAGGCATGCCATAACTTCTTGGTGGCATACCGGAAAACCCCCCACACGACAACTGGCTCAACTCCTGCCAAAATGATGACAGGAGACGAATTTCGCACAAGGTTCGATCTTCTTAGACCATCAATAACGGATGTCGTACGATAAAAACAGGCGAAGTAGCACGCCTCGCGCAACTCGAATGAACGACACCTACATCTGAACGACCAGGTCTGGGCAAGAGACTACAGGAATGGCAAGAAATGGTCGAAAGGAGTCGTCGTACGAGTTCTGGGAAATCGAACATATGAGATTCGCACGAACGACGGAAATACCTGGAAACGGCACATTGAACAGCTGCGACATGTATCCAAGGAGGAGGAGGGAATATCTCCGAATCAAGACGATAGCCTCAAGGACGCAATAACATCGAAAAAGTTCGTCCCTCTCCGCGGCATCAGCCAACGAAACGGTTCATCGTCTCCGGTTTCCACTGACGACTTTTCAACCACACAGAACGATCCTGCAACGCCGGAGGCAGGCACTCCAAGCTCGCCAGCCAGAACGCTTAATGGCACACCTGGCAATAGCACGGAGGGCAGCTCTCTTCTTCTCAGGAGATCAACGCGGACGTGCCAGCCACCAACGCGGCTGGGCCTGTGAAAAAGTGGAGTTTTTTTTAAGGGGAAATATTGCCGTGTATTGTGTGCGTGCCGTGTATTCTGTACGTGTTCGCCACGCACAGCGAACACGACCTTTGGTCCAGGCAACGCGCGCGGGCTTATGCAACCGGAGACGCCGGCGAGGGAGAGCGAGCCCCGGTGAAGAACGTGACGCTTGCGCGAAAGAACAGACTGGGCGCAATCGCAGACCAAAAAAGACGTTGTCAACCGAATGTAATCTATCAGTTAAATAAATATATATCCTGCATTACCCTAAAATTACCGGTACACCACAGTCGCCATGGCGATGTCTTTGGAAAGCGGATTGCCTTGACTTATTCGGCCGGGTATTGATAGCACACAAAAGCAGACAACGTCCCAATAGACTTTATTCTAAATTTCCCAAGCACCGAGGTGTACGAGTGTAGTTACACGCGTTACACATGCTGGCGTCTGCAGTAGTAATTTTTCGGAAGCAAAAAGTCTAAAACAAATTTTGCCCTGCACGCGCGTTCGTCAAAGCCTTATTATGATTATTTACTTCGAATCTTTTATAAGAGGGAGGCCAGCGCGGCGCAGACCGTAGAATTACAGTTCAAGCGTTCTCCTGGATGCTTGGGTAATTTAGAAAAATATCTATTGGGACGTTGTCTGCTTTTGTGTGCTATCAATACCCGGCCGACTGAATCAAGGCATACCGCTTTCCAAAGACGTTGCCATGCCGACATTTATCGCGTTCATTGAGGCTTAGGAATGGCCCGAATCGAAAGACTATAAAAAAATGCGGCAAGGTCATCTCTCATGCTTTGCGATTTAAGTGAGGTAAGGCAAGGCGAAAGCCTCCTACATGATTCGTTGCTGACTAACGCGTCCGATATTGCAGCTACAACGACATATTAGTTCCAAAGCGAGCGGCGCACTCTCACCGGGGCACCGCCATGTTTCCCCGAATCCCTACCAAGCCCGTCACGTGATTTCAAAATCTCTTCGACCAAACGGGCCCTGAGCGCTAATGAGCGCAGCTGAAGCGCTAACCAAGTGCTACGTTACGCGCTAGGAAGCGCCACATGAGCGTTCTTTGAGCGCTCACGTAGCGCTAACTTAGCGCTCCGCTGTATGTGTGAGCCGGCCTTTACACTTCAACGTAACGTCGACGGGCGTGGCGTAGCGCAGCGCACATTGATACTGATTGGTCGCAGAAATCAAGTTCCTGATCGCCGGCCAATAAAAGGCGCGCGTTCTGCGCTACGCTGCATTCACTGCGCTCAACGTCAGCCACAGTGGTCTGTATAAGTTTTCGGTCTGCTGCACAAAATAAAGGCAGGACCAATGAAAGGCGCCGAAGTATTACTTAGGGATGCCAAGGCAACGTGTTGTGTCTCGCTGCCGCGCGTCGAGCTTTCACTTTCAATTTTAGAGTGACCGCGGCCGACGGCACGACCTAATTAAGCAGCCAATCCGGCGGTAAGCTCGTGCCGCGCAACCTCACGCTCCGCGAGTCCCTTGGTCACACCGAAGAGTCACGCACCCTCAGCAGAGCCCCTCGATGTGCTTTTATGTCTTACAAGCGTCAACAGGTCATCAAGTACGCATATGCACGAGCCTGTGCCTCGTGCGACACTATGAAGCAAGAGGCGGCGCAGCACTAGAATAAACGAACACAGAGCAACCCCTGAAAAAAAAACAAAAAAAAAACGTTTTGTACGTGGTCTTGTAGTACGACGCTCTCACGCGTTCGCCAATAGGGGTTGTCGGTTCTTGTGAGAAACGCCAAGGGTGATTTTTATCCATTAACTTTGGCTCAGAGCCCTGGTTTAACATCCTTGCTTCATTGGCCGCTTCATATCTCGGTCATTTTCTGGCCCATGTCATACTTGCAAAAAAAAAAAAAAAAAATATATATGAGCTGTGGAGTATCTCAAATCAGATCTCGGACCATATTACATTTAATTAGCAATCTCTCAAAAATGCCATGTTTCTCAGATTCTACGTGCGTGATCCAAGGCGGGCGGTGACTATGATACCGTGACAACCGTGAATGTGGTGATTCAAATCAGCTCTATGATTCTATGGCGTCGCGTAGCTCAAAAGGCACAGAGAACGCAAGCTCTGTCGAGTTATTGGTTTACATGGTTTCCACGTAACGCCCTTGCACAATGTCGGTGTGCATTCTACTTCCTCTCGCAAAAAAAAAAAAAATAGTACACAGTTTATGCGGCAAAAGTACCGAGGCCACCACAAAGACAGCTGCTCTGACGTCAGTGCAGATCATGAAACCACTGCGCACGTGCCTTCAGCTTCGCTTGCAGTTATGGCGAAATAGAGCCTTGAGTATACGTAGACGCTTTAGACACACGCCAGATTACAGCCGCCATTGCTGACTTTCTGTTGTCCATACAAATCCACTAAAACGGTCGTTGACAAGCGCCTTGAAAAAAAAGCCAATGCTGGGAAGAAGGATTCCGTATAATCTAAAATGGCAATAGCCTGACCTGCTGTGGTATTGAAGAAGTGAAAAAATAGGGATAAAAAGAAAGAAAACTGCAAGGTATCTATTATGGCGGCTGCCATGCACACTTGCCGAGAGATGTAAATGTCCGCGAAATCAGGAAACACACAAAAAAGGGGGCCAACGAATAGCCGAGATGTATCATGACGACGCTAGAAACCACGAGAGTCAATCCAGCCCTTAGGGGATGGGACTGTACGGGTTTGCCTTGCCATTCCAGGAGACTTCGCGGCATTGGCCGCGGTCAAATTGTCACGGGTGGTGACCAATAAACAATAAATAAACAGGAAGAAATAAACGTTTAATGTGGCGAACGTGTGCCAAAAATAAAAGGGTACAAAAGATAATAACGGAGCGTCGCGGGCGTCGAGGTCGGCGTAGCAGCAGAGTCGAACGCTAGGCGAAAACTGACTCCGGCTTGCCCGCGGAGCCGCTTTTGTACACACGTTGACTTCTGGAGCATTCGGCGTAGAAGGTTCGACGCGTAGAACATTCTGACCTCGAATCAGCTAGACGGTTCTTGATTTCACCAGAACATTACATTACAGTGTTAACAAAAATGCACAGCCGCGGCCAGGAATCGAACCCTGGCCCTTCGCGTGGGAGGCAAGCGCGATAACCGTTAGGCTACGGCCGCGCCGCCTACTTGGCGCGCGGCAATATGCTTCTGAAAGTAAAAGGCAAAAGCGCGGCAACGCTAACGTTGCATTGCTCAATGCCATGGCGTCACTACGTCCTACATGCATCGTCTCGAAACCATTTTCGAAATCTAGACGACAAGGAACTCCTGCAGTTATCCAGCGAAACCGTTGGGAAAAGTCGATCTAGGCCGCATCCGGTCTGAAGCAAACCGCACGTGCCGCACGCCGTTTGGTTAGAGTGTACGTTTGGTTGAACATTTGGTTGACATTTTTTTTTGTGGCTATGAATCCAATGCATAGTCCCATAGAACAAGAGGCTATAGCCAAACCTTTTGGCGTCCATGCACTCGCGCAGCTTCAGCGCGGCCCAAATTTGTACACGTGCACTCTTCGCTTTTCTGAAATGACGTAGAAAAGGAAGCTGGATTGGAGTCCTGGGTCACTCTGCTCGGAGAGCTCGCTGCCGTTGCTCGCTGCGTCGGTTTTGAAAGTGAAAGGGAGGCGCGCGGTGTGGAGGCATTGGGCGTTGTTACGGCATCACTACGTCATACATGTAACGTCTCATCGTCTTAGAAAAGACTGTAAAGAACATGGTCTTCAACGGTAAGTCATTACACTCGACTTGCACCCGCTCACTAATTGAGCCCGAGCCACGGTGTAAGATAATACTCTTCAGATGAGGACAGCGCGCTCCTGGCAACGTGCCCAATAAAGTTCTCCCTTCACTGTCTCTCACTATGGTTTGAAGTGGCGCCGGCAGGTGACTCGTCGACCCGTTGGCAGGTAAAGCCCCTTGATAAAAGCGTTTTTTACAAGTACCGCCAAGCATTGTTGTGGAAGCGCGCGAGACACGTGCCATGAGCGGGTGCTCCGCCGCCATTCGCTTCCAAGGCCCGCTCATTTCAGTGCTGCGCCGCCATTTGCTTCCAAGGGCCGCTCGAGACATGGGCCTCGTGCACTCGCGCATTTGACGCTACTTGCAAGACAAACGCAAACACATCGAGGGGCTTTATGAGCAGGTGCAAGACGGCTCGTGCCGCCTCATGCACGCGCAGAACTCCAGCGAGGTTGTCGCACGTGCAGAAAGACCACGGTGTACCGGGGTGTCATGGCAACGAGGTAAATTTTTCCGCTCTCACACAGTTTCCCCGTTTGGCCACCGGCGACACTGTCAGCCGCGGGCACGGTGGCAGCGGAATGATGCAGCCTTTCGGATGCCCATCGAACGAACACTGTCTGATTCCTCGCGCCCCGAACGTTCAACCCCGCCGTGTCCTTACCTAAAGAGTGTATCTTAAACCGTGGCCCGAGCGGAGCGTCTTTCGACGTCTTCGCTACACACGACTTCGAGCCAAACGCTGACGCTGCGCTCGTGTCCAATTTATGTCTGCGCTCGATCTCATTGTTATCGCATCAAAATTCCAATGCAGAGGCTTTGATTTCTTGAGGTAGGATCATTCAAACTCATTTTCTAGACGACAAGAAAGTCTTGCAGTTAACCGGCAAAGCCGATCTCGCTCACGTCCGGTGTCAGGGTACACGGCGCGTGCCGTGCATCATTGGCTTGGCACAAAAGGAGCAAAACTTTCGCTGGCTATGACGCCAATGCCTCTTTCAGGCAGCTGTGCATGGGCGCCGCCATAACTGACCTTCAGTTTTCGTTCCCTCTTATTCCGTTCGCTCCACTTCATCATTGCAATAGCAGGACAGGTTATTGCCATTTTAAGTGTTACTGTGTCCTTATCCCCAGCATATAGCTCTTGTGGAGACTCGTCAACGCCCGCTTCAGTGACTCGGCATGTCGGTAAGACAAGAGAAGGTCGGCTATGGGGGCTCAATGTAGCGCGTGACGCCCATAAAGTCGCGCAGCTTTTAGCGTCGCTCAGAGCTGTACTGGCGCGCTCTTCACTTCTTCAGAAATTCCCCGTGCCTCAGCACGCTCGGTCACGTTGCATGCGAACAATAAACGTGAAATAAAAATAAGAATGGACTGATCTCACTAAGCCTTCGGCGCATGCGTGACACCACCGTAACTTTAGTTATCGTGAGGCAGACAGCAGTGCACGAGAGGGCTCATGCCGTCTCGTGCCTACACAAGCAGTGCTCCAGCGAGATTGTCGCACGTACTAAAGTTCCCTCGATGCATTGCGGCAGCGGTGGAGTAGCCCGACTGGCTGGTGAGATCGGTCTAATACAAAACGGTAAAAAGTAAACCATTGTTAGCGCTTTTAGAATGTGCTAAATGTAGTTCACTCTTTCTTTTTCTCCCCGCTTTATTAGTGCTGATAAGCAGATGCTGAAAGATGCGTCTAAATCGTTTCTATGGTTAACAGCTAACTTTGCGCTGCGTGACTCTCTTACAACACGCCGCTGCGTATTCGTCGGAAACCATATTCCATGCGACAAACAAGCGATGAACGCCGTCAAGGCCAATACATGATGTCAAGGCGTCGGTTGCGTGAGCGACTTCATCTGCGCACGTAGGACGCCGAAATCTCGAGTGCGAACCAAGGCACAACGACATCAGCAAATAGCGTGTTCACATAATACGTTTAAATGGTTCAGACTAGTGACACTAAATAAGCTACGCTTCACAGTAACGGCACTTGCCCATCCTGTGGCTTAAGAACATGGTATCCGGTCACCACAGGCTTTATCTTAAATCACAGGAAACGCCTTTCCGTCCTCCAGAAATGTTTAAACAGTTCGCGACAGGGCAAAGCTATTTTGCATGCGCTTCCTAACATTGAAACTAATGCTGAAAAAGTCGCACTTTTGAATGGTGCCGTTCGGCAGTTGCGTCTGCTCTGCACAAGCACCGAGATGGCGGCGCCCACAACAGTTTTGCCTCATTTAGCGGCCGTGGATCGAAAGTTGTTCCAACCTCGGAGCCAGTCGGAAATGGACGCATTTTTTTTTTACTATATTGCTCGTGCTCCGCGCCGGCCGTTGGCCATACCGGCACTGGTGGTCGCCGGGCGAGCAAAACCTAATACCCAATTCACACGGCAGCGTAAAGGTTCCTTTAGCACAGATACCTTTACCTTGTGGGAACTAAAAAGGAGGGAGGATTACGCACCTTTCACGTCCGGAGATCGGTCCGGTGCTCAAAGGGGAAATCCGCTACCCGTCCCACCGCGCGGCCGACGGCTACCAGCGAGGGCGGTCGCCGCGCCGGGTTCGGCCAACGCCATGCCAACAACGATGATCCCGGTATCCAACAGCGTTTATTGAGTACCAGGGGTCCCCAACAAGACACTGCGGTCAAGCGAGCCGCCGACCTGAGAGCCAAAGGGGTAATGGCGAGCGGAGTCATCGCCGGTCGGACGAGCTCACGCCGCTACCCGTCGTCGCAGGAGTTCGGGGCCAGGGCTCTCGGCAGACGGACGTCCACAGGTAGTGGGGACGCCGACTGTCAGAGCCCGGGGAATCGCTAGCGTGGAGTCATCGACGGTCGGACGATGCTCGCGCCGCGACTCGACCCGCTGCCCGGAGTCCAATCGAGGACTCCTCGACCACACGGCAGTCCACTCGGAGGGCAGGCCCGACTCTCCTCGCGCGATGTCGCTGTTCCCCCGAAATCGGGGAGACGCGCGGAGGAGTGCGAGAGGGTAGGCCAGCAAGGTGGCGCTCCCTCTCCAACACGATCCGGGACGAGCCAGCTCGAAGCCAGACAACTCCGGCCGGCAAGTCCGCGGCTTACGCCTTCTCGGGGGAGGGAAACCAGTGGCTCCCACAATCCCCCCCTCCTTAAAACATTTGGCACCCCTTTCAGAGAAAGGGGCGCCGGCTCTCAAACCCCCAAAATACAAGACCTGCGTGCTGACAGCACGGGTGCCAGTCGCGCTTACAAATAAAAAACGGGGGCCTTGGTAGCCCCCGGAACTGCTGCCGTAAATGTTCAACATACCGGAGTTCACGACGCACTGGTGGGGCGATGCACTCCGGATGCCGTTGAATGAAGCCGTGCAAAATTCCTCGATGCCAAAAGATCAGTTCTTCCGCATTACGGAGCACCACTCACTGGGAACATTGATGCTCGGTGGTGCTGCTCAGGGGTGCTGCTCGGCCTACGCTGCATGTCGTCGACTCGTCGTGGGCCAACCTCCGTCGAAACGAACACGGTGACGCGCGTAGAAGTCCGCCCATGGTCACTCTCAAGGTGGGTGCGGGAGACCAGCGGCAAGGGGAAAGCTGGCCACCGAAGTAGAAGGCGCACCTCGGGGCCGGCAGCAGGTGACGTCCGTGACCAGACCCGCATCAGGAAGCCTGGTTCAGCTGGGCGCCTCGGTAGGGTCCGGCTGTCCGACGACAGAAGGACGACAGCGGCCATCTTGCCCCGGCCGGAAGTCAGCCCTCCCTGTCTGCTGCTCCCGGCCGCCGTCGGGTTCGCAAACTCCCGGCAGCGTCAGCAATGACGCACATCCGGCAGGTCCCGCCCAGCCTCTCTGCGTGTCCCCCGCCGTCGCACGTAGTGGGGGATGGCAGGGAAGAGGGGGGGGGGGGGGGGGGCACGAGCATCTTCCTGAATGACGGAAAGAAGAGCCCACGCAGCACCCCGAAAATATCTCTTCGCCCTCTCCAGACCCGCAGTATGGCAAGGTCGAAGGGAGAGATCATTGTTCTCGGTCGACACACTGCCGCCGAGGTGAGGCAATGGTCCCCAAGAACATATTTTGGCCGGGTCCTCATTGTATCTGAACTCGGCCGCCTGCGTACATTAACCGGCCTACCGCAGGGTGGGATGCTCAAGTTGGAGGGCAGGCCACGGGGTGCTACTAACAGAATTAGACGGCACCCTGCGTACGCAAACTGAAGTCGCCGGGAACTGAGCCGGCGACTCTCCGCTGCCAGCGGTGGCTGCACCAGGATCCGGGCCGGGGACTGCGAAAACAACTAACTCCGTAGAGTCTTCGAGCTGCACGCATCCCTAGCGAAGCGCACAGAACGAAGTAGCTAAAACGCCGCCCCGTCTATAGTGCGTTGAGCCATTATAACGCAAAGGTATCGGAAATCAGCAGAAGCTCAAAGGTGTCAGCAAAACAAATCTATCCCGAAGAAAACCCTCGCGCCAACCACAATACAAGTGGCGTACAGCGCGCGCGGCCACAGTGTGAGAACTGCTTCTGGACGCCGGCGGATGCGTGGCCTACGGCTCCCGGAGCCCGTCGGTAGCATTACGAGCTACTTGGCGACGTTAATGGCAGACGCACCACCCGACTCTCCCGGAGAGTCCGACAACTCAGTGTCAAAGAAACGCGCGTATTTACCAACCCAGATTGTCCCGCTGACCAGTGAGAAGCTCTTTGCTGCTAACAACATTCGTCGCTAGGCCCACGGGGGTCAATGCAACGTGATTTCCGTGGCACGGAGGCTCTGAGGACGCCGCCAGAGGTGACGACCCTCTAACTAAATGGGGGTTGGCAGCGGAGTTGGCAACTCTCAGGCAGTGGGGGGACTGTTGATAGCGACGCCCATCACCAGAGGGGACAGGTACGATAAAGCGTCTCCTGTGGCAAGACACGAAAAAAGAATGAACAAATCGTGACTCACTCAGGTTTCCGGGATGGCTCTTGGACGTGGTTCCCAAATCCGGGCACCGATGGGATTCGCAACATGGCGGCTCACAAAGGGAGCCGGCCTCCCCAAGGGAGGCTCCGCCATCTTGGCATGGCGCGGCGGAGCAGTGTCACGACAACCATAGGTGCCGTGGCCCCACGTTGGGCGCCATTTTGTGGGAACTAAAAAGGAGGGAGGATTACGCACCTTTCACGTCCGGAGATCGGTCCGGTGCTCAAAGGGGAAATCCGCTACCCGTCCCACCGCGCGGCCGACGGCTACCAGCGAGGGCGGTCGCCGCGCCGGGTTCGGCCAACGCCATGCCAACAACGATGATCCCGGTATCCAACAGCGTTTATTGAGTACCAGGGGTCCCCAACAAGACACTGCGGTCAAGCGAGCCGCCGCGGGCACAGTGTGCCTGCATCGCCCGCCGACCTGAGAGCCAAAGGGGTAATGGCGAGCGGAGTCATCGCCGGTCGGACGAGCTCACGCCGCTACCCGTCGTCGCAGGAGTTCGGGGCCAGGACTCTCGGCAGACGGACGTCCACAGTTAGTGGGGACGCCGACTGTCAGAGCCCGGGGAATCGCTAGCGTGGAGTCATCGACGGTCGGACGATGCTCGCGCCGCGACTCGACCCGCTGCCCGGAGTCCAATCGAGGACTCCTCGACCACATGGCCGTCCACTCGGAGGGCAGGCCCGACTCTCCTCGCGCAATGTCGCTGTTCCCCCGAAATCGGGGAGACGCGCGGAGGAGTGCGAGGGGGTAGGCCAGCAAGGTGGCGCTCCCTCTTTAACACGATCCGGGACGAGCCAGCTCGAAGCCAGACAACTCCGGCCGGCAAGTCCGCGGCTTACGCCTTCTCGGGGGAGGGAAACCAGTGGCTCCCACAACCTGTAGTAAAGGGAACTGGAGATCCTAATCACACGGCGCAGGAAGGTCCCTTTCCCTAAGGTAGGTCCTTTGTTAGACGGAGCTCGCCAAGCTCCCTTTACAGCTGCAAAGAGTAGCCTCGGATTCCCGAACTCAAATAACAATCACAGATATATAGATATACATTGTTTAATGCATCATAACAAATTTAATGTATATAAGTAGCAATCATTGCAAGCAGAAATGTGAGCTAGCAGGAAGCAGCGGCGGCTCGTGGAAAACAATGTCTGCTACGAACCCGAACGTGATTGACCACTGCGATCTCTTTTTAGAGGTTGTAGACAAGTCGTCCGACCCTCCCGTTTCAGACTTCAGTGAGAACTTTGCGGAAAAACGGATCTCCTAAACGGAAAAGGGTCGCCCACCTCACGATTTAAACTCGTAAACGCAGATGATTTAGGGCCAATGTGGACAGACGGCTCGGACGATCTAAAGTAAGACTCATTTAGGTGTACCCTTAAACTTAAAGAAAAAAAAATGATGTGCCGCAAAAACAAACACACATAATATTAAGGTTGTAAGTCTGATATTTCGCACAATATAATCAAAAGCTGCGCGTCAAACCTATTTCGAGGAATAATTGTTTATCATGGTGTTCCTCTCATGCTTTAGCAGGAATGCAATCGACATCAACTTAAAGTGCTACATTTATTTATCGTGTGATCAAGAGCGCCGTTTCCTACAAATACCTTCAGCTAAGGGACCTAAGCCAAAGGTACCTCTACGCTGTCGTGTGAACTTGCCTAAATCGGCGGCGAACAGCCCGTAGCCCGAGCTCACCCCAAGCGCCTGACCTGCATGCGCAGCTTCGAGCATGCAACTCGTTTGTTCCGGAAAAAGTCTACGCCATCTATGATGAAAAGGCTACAAATAAATAGCGGTTGAATCCCACTTAAAAAGAGAGGGTCTTGTCGCGGATGCCAGATTGAGATAGTAGGGAACTTTAGCAAACCATTGCCATGCTCCGCGTACCGCACTACCGGAGCATTTGAAGCATGCTTTTAAGCGCGCACCAGGGTGATATAGAGCCACTCTATATGGCAGCGTAGCTGCCAGAGTAGCGGCACGACGCAAAATTATCTAGATGCACGACGTCAGAAGTGCCGATAAAAATCTCCATTTTGGACCTGGGAGGTTGCCATGGTAATCGTACTGCTAGCGACGCCGGGCGGCAATTTTTTGCCAATTGATATTTATATTCGTTCATTGAAAAGTGGTAAAAGACGCTTGGCATGGCGGTACGGCACGGGTCTCTTGAGGTACGGTGTCTGTTTCTTCTGTGAAGTGAAACGATTGGCAGCACGGGGACTGTCGGGCGACAACAGCTTCTAAGTTTCGTAGGTGCACGGACAAGGCAAGTGGTTTTCTGCGCCGCCGGGATGGTGGCCGCTTCGTGGGACGCACGCACCGTCCTTGTAGTTTCGGACTTCGCTTCAATGAAAGAAAATCCGATTATGCCGGCTACGGCAATACGATTGCCTCGGGACATGACTGTTGCTCGACTGCCCTATAGTAAGCGAATGTATGCTTAGCGTCATACTTCTTCAAAACCCAATCATTCATTCAAGATGGGATTATCTCAGCGACTGGCGAGGAGCGACGTCGACCACGGTCTCACCCTCGTTTGGGTGATGAACAGTTGACGGGGTTAAACCAAGAAGGACAGCATGGTGGTCTCCAGAGGATTGTCAACGCCATCAAGAGACGGACGCCGGATATGAAGTTTTCTTGGCGGTAGGCCAAGTAGTCGTCCAAAAGTTTACCGGCAGGCAAAAAGTCAATATTTTTATCTGGTGTAGCATATATATCCGTGTTAAAGGAACCATGAAATGACTTTTTTAACTTCTTCTTTCTTAGCTGTAATCCTCAACTCAAAAGCGAACTGTGAAATCACGCGGTCGGTGACGTGCGATGATCCCAAGCTTTCACCGTGCTTTTTAAGCACGCCGTAGAACTTGGCATTCGCCAGTGATAATAAGTTCCGTCAATGCACTCATTGCCACGAACACGAATTCAAATGTTTGTCGACGAATTTATTGTAGACGACCGCATACGTCCGAGTGACGCAGTTTTCGAGTCCAACGCGCGAGCTGGGGTCGGCTGACGTCATTTTGGCCTTTGTAGGATATTTAGAACCATACGTACATGATGATAACATCATAGCACACTGACATTAATGAGCGCAGAACGGGCCCAGCTACAGAAAATAAATATTGCACGTAAAAAATAATTATGTCTCTAACTTGTTAATTACGAAGACGAACACATCTCTGATCATCTAAGTTTAATAGTATGTGTTGATGCATTGTTATATAGCAGCTCATTTCATATACGACATTTGAGCAAACGCCAGCATGTCATTTGAAAAAAAAAAATAAAAAAAAACACTACGATTAACTGCAGTCCATTTCAACGAAAGCACCTTATATCAAAGTCTTCAGAACTGCCAATTCGTAAAATCGTCGATTAGTACAAAAGGTTTCAGATCGCAGGTGTCTCCTCGCTAAAAGTGGCTGTGATTATTCGGTGACCCAGGGCTGAAACAAGTTCCCCTAGGCGCTACACGCGAGGTATGCCTTTCGTTTAGATTCTCAAAATTCAAACTTTCAAAAAAGCTAGAAAATGCTAAAATTTTATCCTAAAAGCTATATCGTAAAATCGTTGATCAGTACAAAACGTAACGATCGCAGTGCTTCCTCGCTAAACGTTTCTGTGATTATGCGGTTACCTGGGGCTGAAACAACTTCCTCAAGGCCCAAATTGCGACTCATACATTTCGCCACGGTTCTCAGATACTCCAACGTTAAAAAAAAAAGCCAATAGTATGCGAAAATTGCATGCTAAGAGTCTTATCGATACTCGAACACATGAGGGAATCCGAGCACCACTACCGCGAGATGACTGATTCGATCTTGCACAGAAAAAGTATGAAGCCTAATTCTTTCAGATCTTCACGTTATACAGGCACCAGAGAGCACGAAGAAGCCCGAAATCGTCGGCAAGCAGCTGCACATCACGGCTCCGCACACCGAACAAACTCGCATTCACCAGCTCCGGGCGCTGCCATCTTACCGGTGACATCACGCCGCTTGTGAGGTCAGGTGACGAGTAGTCACTCGGTTGCTATGCGAACCGAGCCAGCTCAGCTCGTTGCTATGGTACCGCGTCTGACCAATCGCGATGAGAGGCGGCACAGGGAAAAGCGTGGCGCTACTCTGGCAGCTACGCTGCCACATAGAGTGGCTCTAGGGTGATACCGTGACCGCGGGGAGCGCGCGTAAAACTTTGCTTCAAAAGCTCCGGTAGTGAGGTACGCGGAGCAGGGCAACGGTTTGCTAAAGGCCCCTGGTTACAAAAATTCTAAACACAAAAGTTCGGAATCGGTGTGGATGAAAGAAAAGGAATTATTTACAATTAAAAATGTGCAAGGATGGATTTAAAAATCGGTACGTATTGCAGCAGTAACATGATTAAGGTTCCTTGGTTTGCTCACAGTTCATTACTTTGCCTTTTATATTGGCTTCATGGAGGATGCTGTTCTTCGTTTGATCGTGTTCGCGGCGACGGTGGAGGTCCACGGTGCGCATGATCAATGTATCCACGGGCATGTTGACGCCCGTGGTGAAGCTTCCTTGCCTTCCGGGGCGGCTGGTGTCGTGCTACGTCTTCACAGGGGTCCTGTGTCGCGCTTTCTGGACTCCTACGGCGACTAGGGAGAAGGAAGTGACGTCAAGAATGCAGCAAACACAGATTGGATGTTGACAGAAGCAAACAAATAAAAAGTGAGCTATGTTACCTTCTGCGGAAATCCGTCATCTGCGACTCTCACCAATCAATATCCAATCTTCGTCTGCAGCGTTCTTGACGTCACTTGCTTCTCACTAGTCACTGTGGGAGTCCAAAAACCTTCCACTGCCCCGAGCCGAACCGAGCTCTCGAACCTGGCGCGTTGACTCCCCTTTTTCTCGCTTTTCGAATCCACAACATCACAGCGGAACGTTGGTTCCAAGATGTCGGAAAAGACCGGGATAGATTTTTGCTTCGCATGCTTGCTGACGCTGTTCGGTATGCTTCTTGACGTACCTTAGGAAAACCGGCATGCTATTTTTGCATGTTGTGGAAACATCACAGAACCTGTGACGATTTGTGGAAGGCGAGCGTGTGTTGGGCGCCGATCACGTCATTGTTTGTGGCAAAATGTTTTTGTGGATGGTACAAATGTCGCGGCGTTTGGGTTGTGCCTGGCCATCAGGGCTCTAAAACATCAGCCGCACGTGGTGACCATCAAGCTCCGGCTGAGCAGCGTTCCCATTATTGATGTCTCTTCGTCAGGGGCTCCCAGCTCCTTGCACACCGTCAAAGGTTTAGCGCATTGCAACACGTAATCAACCTTCGCCACGGTTACTAATAGGCAGTTTGAGGATAGCGTCGCCGCGGGTTACCCCACGGTGAAGCATTGCGACCAGAGGTTCAGGCTGCACCTTCGAAGCAGGATTTTCGGCGTGCCAGAAGCGTTGCCATGCGTGAACGGTAGTCTGGGGTAGCGCTATGCAGGAACTGCACATTCAAACCATCGGTGTTTCTGGAGGTTTGCTTTATTGCTCCGTGAAAAGATATATTCAAATACACAGTATACTACACCCATGTGCACCCCGTGTTATTCGCATCACCGATACCCGCCTCGCGAAAACTGCCCGTTCTAAGCAGACCTCCGATCGGAACACAGTCGCGCTTAAAAATGCATTAAGAATTTATTTATTTGCCTACTCGAAGCAGGTATAGGCGTGGTCTGCTTTTTTCGAAGTGCTTGGAGAAAACTGCCGTGTTTCTTGGCACGGCTTTTCGGCGCATATAATGCAAACTCATTTCCGATGTCTATCGCACACAGGGACTCAAACCGAAAAATATAACGTTTCGGTTACGGTTACGGTTACCGCTTCCTGTTGATAACGGTTTCGTTTCGGTTTTTTACGGTTTTAATTTTTACGGTTTCGGTTACCGGTTACACGTTCATAAAAACCGGTTTATTTCGGTTTTTCCAATAATTTGTCTAATTGAAATGCTAGACAGCCATTTTAGAAAAAACTGTTTAAAGTAGTCTCAGATATCCAATAACGTGAAATACAAGGAACCTAGAAACGTCTTAATACTTCTAATTGGTCAGAAGTTGCACACGTTCCTAGCTCCAACTCTTGTTCACTACATCTACTTACATTATTTAGTTTGATGCCCGAGCATACATGTTACTTCTAGTACTCGGGGATCATCGCGTTCTATATAATAAAAATTAAAATAAACACCGCTACTCTGTTGTTTGGCACCATTTATAAACAATTACCCTAAGAAAGTTCCCACTTGATGCTGGAAGAACCATTCGCACTTTCTCGTCGCTACAGTTGATTTCAACCTCATACATGCAGGCGACTCTTCGCTTCACTGAAGGAAGGAACAGAACTACAGCCATCCACTAGTAAAATACTGCTAAGTGGAATGAAGTAATAAAATTGAGAGCTGGGCTGAGCGGGCCGTGAGGCAAGAAGCCTTCGTGCAGCGAATGGAAAGTCCGCCGTAGTCGGGCGGCCCGTGAAAACTACTTGCCTCACTAAACACTGCCCAGTCGACTTTAGGTGCCTGCTGGGTCGAGTGGACTGGCGGTGTAGGTCCCGTCACTTTTGACTTGTAGGCAGTGCTACCCAGGTCCGACTGAGAGTCTTCGACGACGCTTTGTTTGTCTGTAGTGTGTTCCTTTGTGTTGGTGTGGTTTTCCTCCTTGCCATCGTACGTGTCGAAGGAGCCGTCATCGGCGTGGGGCTCAATGACTGTCGGTCCTGCTGAGCCACTCCAGGATTCGCTCGGTGGCGGTGGTTGTCGAGTCGGGATCCATTGGGTCGTTTTCTTCGATCCAAGATCAAGCTCGGGCACGGTCGGCCGAGACGCCAGCCTCGCAAAGAGCATGGGCGAGAATGTCCTCGACAGGAAAAACGCACAGGAGCGTCGAGGAGACGACTGTGCCGTCGATGACGGCACTGGTGGGTTTCGAAGACTCAGCGTAGCTGCCGGACTCACGATTAGGGGGCCTCTTCGACTTGGTGTCTGGGCGGTAGCTGGTGTGCGCGGGAGCCCGAGGCGTGTGGCGTCCGCGTCGAGGCTGGTTGGGTAGCTGGTCGGGGAGCTCTCTGAAAACCTCAGACTCGAATCCTCGACGTCTGGGATAGGACTGCCGTCTTACAGTTCCCTCTCGCGACGACGTGGAAGAGTTCCAGTTTATCGAAAATGAGGTGCTGGTGTTCGGGGAGCATGTCATCCCAGTAGAACCGATGGCGGGGGAGATGCCTGATCTCATGGACATCTCTCGTGGAGAAACTTATGGTGTCCTGGGTGAGGTCGCTCAGAATGTCGTAGGCATGACGAACCCTCGCTCCGGCATGGGTGGTGGGGGCTCTATCAGAGGTAGTTGGATTGCGCTGGTGGCTCTGGTAGAAATGATTCTCGTAGAAGCCATACCTCCGGCGGTGGCAGGGGGAGGCCTCCGGCGATGCTGGAAGCGATCTCTCGGCGCATCTGTGGATGTTCGAGCTTACCGTGCCGACGTTCGAATAGCTCGCGTTCACAGTTTTGCGAGAGAGACTGTTGAGACTGCTGGCCGTGTGGGGCGAGATTGGCCAGGCCATCGACGATTGGAAGCAGGGCAGCTCCCAAGGTTCAGGCGAAGGAGGCAGAAATTGCATCCCATGTCTGTTGGACGAGGGTGGCGCGTTGGCGCGTTTGACGAGGAGGCATCCTTCTCCCTGGCTTTTTCCTTTGTCATGTTGAGAACCTGAGAGGAGTGGCAGTGCCGGCGACGGTAAAGCCCCTCTATCCTGGGAAAAGTGGCGCCGTTCATTGTTGTTAAATGCTCGAGGCACGTGCGACGCGCTACACTCTTAGAAAAAAGGGTCAGTATAGTCCTCCCTAAAGGGAGGAACGCTCTTGACACATATGTTCCTTCAGAAAGGGAGAAACGTTCGTCCCTTAAGCAGGGGAGGAAAAGTTCCTCCGTCGACTGCATCTCATTATGGCGGCCACGAATCGAGCAAATCGAGCTCGGTAAGGCTTAACGAGAACACTAAGTCTATTGCACGAAGCGAGAGGAGCAGGAAATAAAAACGTAACACGAGCTTTCCGCGAACTGTATTTATTTCCGAAGTTTCTTTACCCCTGCAGGTAAAGAAACTTACGTTTCGAAAGCATGCAGTCACTCAGTCTTCTCATCGTTAGCACTGCGATGTTCAACGGAGACAACCGGCACTCATTTCGCGCACTTTATGTCCTACCTTTGCTATTCCTCGAGCCACAATTCCTTCGTCAACCGCTGCGTCAACCGCACATCACGGAGGAGTGAAAATCATTCGCCCGCAAAACCAAAAGCCGCTCTCAAAAAAAAGCAAATCCGAAGCAACCTCTTGGCTTATCTCAGCACGGTAAACGGTAACACGAAATTATGGCGTAGCCGCGTTGGCCGCGTAGCGTAAAAGGATGTTAAATCGCTTGCCACCAGATGGCAGGGTCTAGCAGAGTAATCGCACGTAGCTAGGCTAGGTGGCGCTAGGTACCGCCCAATTCATGTTTTACAAAAAAATATTTTTATTTTCTTACGCCACAATTGCGTTTCCTTTTGTTCGGAATCTCTAACACACGTAGACACGTTGCGCACACTACAAACATCAGGTCAACATATATTGAACGCATACACAGGCATCGCACATACAAACATCAATACAACAGCACACTACACCGATCACTACTACCGAGCCCTGCGTTTCCGTCTTTTATAGTGGTCGTTTTGAACGTACGGAATTTTTCGGTGACTCCCTAAGCAAAAAAAAATATTCCGAACATGTTCATTTTTTTCCAGCAATGTCATACATCTGAGGCTATTTTTAATGGCTCAGGGGATGAATCTCTTATTAAAAAGAAGACGCTCGATCATGCCATAATTATTTGAAAGCCAATAAATCGAGCCGCTCCAATGTGGTTCCAAGCCATGAGTTTGTTTTCCCGCATGGCCCTTCGTAGCCAGTATTTATATTGTAGTGTTCGTTTTTCTATTTGTGCTGTTCGCGCAAAGCTGCAATTGCCGTCTTGAATTAATCTCTGTAGAGCGGATATCCACTCAGCTGGAAGTGATGCTTCACGGGCACAGAAATCACTTTTCGATCAACTTGAATGCAGTCAAAGCCGCGACTTCCGACAACTGTTAAGTGTACGGAGCTGCGCCGTTGCGAGCTCGAAAACTTCTAGCGCTCATCCCAGCGCGCCACTTAGAGGGCAGTTTCTACAGGAACCGTAATATATTTAAACAGTAAAATAAAGGATAGCGTTTTTTTTTTCTCGATTTTGCCTGTCTTTTTTTTTTATGCTAAACTTCCATTATAAATATACGTACTTTCCGTCATACTTTCGTAGTGTTGTCTTTTCCCCAGAGCGCAATCGCTCTCGGGGACCGACAGTCACATTGGCCACTGTACGATAGGAGCTTACCGTTCAGACCAGCGTTCCAACATGACTATCCACACGTCGATCGACTGCACCTAATCCCTCAAGTGGTTTTAAACTCTTTAATGTAAAGCGGAATGTCATCCTGCGACACCCCGGCCCCTCCGATAACGGCCCGACTAGCGGCATCAATGCCCGACAGTTTACGTCATCTCATCTTGTTGTTACACCACTGATACGCGAACACACGGTCACATCGGCGATAATTCCAGTCTTCTGTTCACAACCCACAACACTGCCATCACGATGTCGCTGACACGAAGAAATACAGAACCACGTTGACGATGTTGCTGACACGCAGAAGAATCACGTTGAACGCCGGTTGGCACTCGGCACGGGACAACGGAACCGAACTCAGCACGGAAGGCACCCAGGCAGCCGGCAGGAAAACCTGCCTTCCTTGGACGCAGTTCCCGCGATTTCCATAACGTCGAAAACGTCGACACAGTTCCTCGTGGTTTCGCTGCTGTAGCAGCTGTAGTTCCGCGTGTGTCCCGCAAATTGGAGACGGCCGTCTTACCCAGTGTATGTAGCGCTGCTGGCACTGCTCCGGAACTTCGCTGTTTCTAGCGGCTTCGTTAGCTCATTTGATAAAATTAGTGGTAAAAACGTCAATGCAACCTAAATGTTCTGCACGTTTGGACTAGAAGACGGAATTACAGGCGGCCTTCGCTGCCGCTGAAGCTCAATCAACTCAACATTAATTTATTAAACAACGTGCGCGATGTGCTCGAAAAACGAAACCGAAAGAAGATGGGTCGGGAGGGCGAAAGCTTTCTCCGGTCTGCCTGGAGGAGGAAAACGTCTCGGAGAATAATAAGGACTTTAATTTTCCTTTCATCGGTCTGGGTGTGTTTATGTGTGTTTTGGTAAACAAAAAAAAAAAAAAAAAACTTTACAAAAAAAAAACCAAAAAAAAAAACCACTTTCCTGGGGATCGAACCCTTGACCACTTGGTCAGTAGCGCGATGCTCTACCCCTGCGCCAACTGAACAAGGTGGAACTCGCCCTCCTCCTTTCATCTGAACTGCCGTTCCTCCCTTCTCTGGGCAACTTGTCCGCAACAAGGAGGAACAGTCGCTTTTGCTACCTTTCTCCTCCCTTTTTTCTTAGAGTGTACTTCTGGGAAATTCATGCCGTCTGAAATAGCTAAGTGTTGCGCTGTGCCGCCATGATCTTCCCAAGGGCTGCACGTTGCACGTGCCTTGTGCATCGACGAACATTGCGCTACTTTTGAAACATGAAGGGGCTCTAGGCGGCGGGTGCCACTCGGTTTGAAGAAGGGTCTCGGCGCGGGAAGGAAAAGAAAAAAACTCGGACACCCTTCTGACATTTTCTCGCTCCTTCCACCACTCTCAGCCCGAGCATATATATATATATATTGTATATATAATACAAAACGCCAATGTCAAACCCCTGACTTTTTTTCTTTTCTTCTGTGTTGTTTCAAAATCGTCACTCGCGACACGTTTCACACTAAATGAACAACATAAACATTATTAATGAACAGCAAAGCCCATTAAAGCTCCTTCATGTTTCAAAAGTAGCGCAAAGTGCGTCGATGCACGAGGCACGTGCAACGTGCATCCCTTGGGAAAGTCAAGGCGGCACAGCGCAGCACTGAGCTAGATTTCAGACGCCATGTTCTTTCCAGAAGTGGCGCGCTGAACGTGTCTCGCGCGTTTCCACAACAATGAAGGCGCCACTTTTCCCAGGATACAGGGGTTTTAGGGCCCGTTTGCTCGAAGCGCTAACCGCGGCTAAAGTTAGCCGCAGTACGTAGGAGTGGGATTCTGAGATCATGTGACAGGGATTGGTAGGGATGCGGGAAAACATGGCGGTGCCCCGCAAAGTGAGCGCCGCTCGCTTCGGAACTAATATGTCGTTGTAGCTGCAATATCGCGCGCGTTAGTCAGTAACTAATGGTGCAGGAGGCTTTCGCTTTGCCTTACCTCACTTAAATCGCAAAGCATGAGCAATGACCTCGCCGCATTTTTTAGATAGTATTTCGATTCTGGCCATTATTAAGCCTAAATGAACACGATAATTGTCGGCATGCATGGAAACGTCTTTGGAAAGTGAATTGCCTTGACTCAATCGGCCTTGTATTGATAGCACACAAATTTCCCAAGCACCGAGGTGCATGCTACGAGTGTAGTTGCAGGCATTGCGCGTGCTGGCGTATGCAGTAGTAATATACCCGTTGCTCTGGGCAGGGGGCGCGAGCGCGTCCGGAAGACTTACGCAAGACGCGACCAAGTTTTGCTGGCTGCATCATCCGTGTGGCGCTGTAACGTTCGATTTTGCACGTGCCACGTTCGAATACAAGCCGCTGTCAGCATCTGTAGATGTGCGGTAACAAAACGTCTAAAGCAAGTTTAAAAAAAAAGAACAGAATTATGCTGCTTGCGGCCGCAGCGTTCCATTAAACATTCCTTTCATATTTGCTTTCTTTCACAGCTTCCGCGAGCACGTATATTTCACTTTACGTGATAGTGAAGCCGAAGCTACTCGGAAAAGCGCGTCATCCTGAACGATGCTCGCACTGCACGAGCGCGCGTGCTTGGCAGGGACGCGGAAAGCTCGCAGCTCGCTCTTGTAGCCTCTGCTACGCTGGAACTTAGAATGGAACTGAGTAGAAAAAACTCTAGTGGGGAAGCGTATTGATGCATGTTCGAAACGCGAGCCAAATATTCTATTTTGCTCGCCTGCAGCGCTGCTTAAAACTTGTGAGCTACGGGCCTATCGTTCTAAAGGAAAAAGTCTAAAACAAATTTTTCCTTGCACGCGCGTTCGTCCAAGTCTTATAATGATTATTTACTTCGAATCTTTTATAAGAGGAAGGACAGCGAGCGCGGACCACAGAATTACACTTCCAGCGTTCTTCTCGATGCTTGGGTAATTTAGAAAAAGGTCTGTTGGGGCGGGACGCTGGTCTTCTTTTGTGTACTATTAATATCCGGTCGATTGAGTCAAGGCAATCCGCTTTCCAAAGACGTTGCCATGCCGACAATTATCGCGTTCATTTAGGCTTAGAAAGGCCAGAATCGAAAGACTATGCAACAAATGCCGCGAAGTCATTGCTCGTGCTTTGCGATTTAAGCGAGGTAAGGCAAAGCGAAAGCCTCCTGCACCATTCGTTGCTGACTAACGCGCCCGATAGTGCAGCTACAACGACATATTAGTTACAAAGCGAGCGGCGCTCACGCACCGGGGCGCCGCCATGCTTCCCGGCATCCCAGCCCCCAGTCACGTGATTTCAAACTCCCTCTCCTAGGTACTGCTGCTAACTTTAGCCGCGGTTAGCGCTTCGAGCAAACGGGCCCAGGTTTTCTTTTCCGCCAGCTCTGCATGATGGCCAATTTACCTCGTTCCTTTATACTGGCTACTGCATGTCAGGAACATCGGTGGTTTTGATAGAACCGAGTTGGATGGACATCTGAGAATTCGAACTTATTAGTTAATACACTGAAAGCTACACGTACTGAATACATGTAGCGATGTAGGAGTGTGGCAGATTTAGAAATATAGAATTTTTTTAATTATAAGCTCGACCACTAATTCAATCTGAGTATTCTTATTCCTAAAGTCAGATTGAATGGAAATATGTAACCAGATGCACCACTCGCTGACAGTAACTCTGTCAAATGGCCACAACAATTTAAGATCCCTCCTCCAGGTCATACTTCAGAAAAACTAATAGTTTATTTTTCGGTTAATATTGGTTAAAACCGGTTACCGGTGAATAATTTACGGTTCCGGTTACGGTTACGGTTTTTATAAATATCAAATAACGGTTTCGTTCCGGTTACGGTTACAGAAAAAATTTCGTTCCTAAACGGTTTTCGGTTTCGGTTACGGTTACGGTTTGAGTCCCTGATCGCACAGTACACCGTTGCGCGAGAAGTCTTCTTCCACGTTCTGAAAAAAATAAACTTTCTTTAGATCGTACGGAAGAGCTTTTTACTACTAGCTGGAGCGTTTGCTGTCACGTTGGGCACAGATTGTGCTGGCGAGCCTAGGACCCAAATTCCGCAGCGTATGCCATTTACGAAAGGTTTTTAATACATACAGCAGTCTATTGCTTCATATACAATACATTTATTACCCGGGACCACAAAAGCACATGTGAGCTTGTGGGTGGGATACTCTTGCAATGAACAGGATTTTATGACTGGCACTTACACAAATCCACGTACCGGCATGCTTCCGGCCTAAAAGAAAAAAAACAAAAAAGCTCTAAGGTTAATGTCACAAAAACCCAACAAGTAATTACATATGCTGTAAATTTAAAACTGAAATCACAAGGTGCAAACATTTGCACAAATACTTGCATAAACATAATTCCAACTAAAAAAACAACAAAAACAACTAGAGTTTACGAATTTGCTTACGTATCAAGGCGTAGCCTACTCGTATAAAGGAGGCTATGATCAAAGTTATTGCACCACTCTCTCAAGCTCTCGCTTAACAATCCCAGTTATGCATCAAAGAGTTTTTGCACCACTCTCTCAGCCATTTCTGAACAATTCTAAGTGAGTGCTAATTCCAAAGTCGATCTTGCAACACGTTATTATAATGTCGAACATAAAAAAAAGACGTACCCTTTAACCGTGATTTTTTAAAACCTTTCGTAGAGCGAAGCGTTATACTTTCCTCAGGAGTCTGCTTTTAGTGGCTGTTTAAACATGTATTTGTAGAAATCGCGTACTAATTATTTTATAGATATACAATTTTCAAGTGGAAAGATCCTTAGCGAGGGCATCTTGAGGTCTCTTTCATGTCCCAGCAAATTTAGTTCCATATGCAATGTTCCTTGCACTGTTTGGCATAATATTCTTTTTACATTACGAACAGAAACCACAAACTGCTATACTATATATCGTAGCATAGACTACCGTAGTGCCTGATATGGTCTTATATCTAGTTCGCGCATCGGTCAAAAAAAGTAGGCGATATATATAAGCAGATACCGTTGCGTAGGCATCTCGCCAGGTAGTCGACAGGCCCTCCCTATGACAGATGTTGATCATTGCACAAAGGGATTCGGATGTTTCGATGTTCGTCGACACATGCCGGTCCCTTTATGCAACGCTGTTGCGAAGCGGACCACAACAAATCCTAGTTTAATGCACTGGCTTTTTGCGAACACGCCGAGCAGACCAGCAGCACAAAGACCGACAGTCCCCCTGCCACCGTCTCCTCCGATGTCCCTGCTCCTCTGGTTCTTCGTTCGGCCGCGACGGGGCGAGCGGCGGGCATGGAGTTGCGGACAGAGATAGACCCGTTTTGAGCACACGGCCAAAAATAAATATAAAGCGGCAAAAATTTATTCAGAAACCACCAAAGAATAACCTAAAATCAAAGAAAATAGGATAAAACGAGTCTAAAGAAAAATATATATATATATCAAAATCACAATATCAGGATACTACAACGTGAAAACGAAATTGCTATAAAAATAAGCAAAAGTACACTTAGAATCAAAATGAAAAGAGGCTACGATGCCAAAGAGAAACATGCGTGAAACATATATGTAAATAACATGATATTAAAACAGTAATAAAACGAGAGTAGATATATGACAGCATAAACACTGAGCAAGACAAGATATGATGAAATACTTGCAGGTGATATAGACGCACGAAAAACACGATTACAAAAATGTCTGTCCCATATATATATATATATATATATATATATATATATATATATATATATATAAACGAATATTTGCAGATGAATGAACCGCACATAATCCAATGAATCAAAGAATCAAAGTTTTTAGGAACCCGCCGAAAGCCAAAAAACGACGGAGCCAGGATATGAACTCTGGGCCTCCTAATGTCCGGTCGGGTGTGCTAACCTCTACTTTCGGCGGGTTCCTGAAAACTTTGATTCTTTGATTAATTGGATTAAGAACGTTTCATTCATCTGCATATGTTCGTTTATATCCTCCTCGGAGACCACGCACGATGGTGTGAAGTGCCCGTGTTGTATGTATATATATATATATAGTCAAAGATGCGTACTGTCGGAGTTACTAATTCGAAGTTTATTACGACGTTTCGAGCGGGGGCCGCTCTTCATCAGGTAGCGAGTGTACAGCCTGTGAATGCACGCGCGCAGATAAAAAGAAGCGTATCGTCGAGTGAAAACACACTATCGTCTATAGAGACGTCATTTAGCCATTTCTCAAAGTAACGCAATGGCGGTTATGATACCGAATACAAAGAAGTGTGTTATACGTTGAATGTGTCATAGTATACACCTTTTCCACAAGGGCGCAGCTATTTTATATATCCTCACTTCCGGCATGTGGTAAAACATGGTTTTGTTTTCTCCACGCAGCTAAAAATGCGTGCGTTCTCCGAGCACGTTCCAGGTACGTGGAGAAAAAGAGCCTCCACGCAGCTGGAAGGTGTTTACAAAAAATAAGCGTGATTGTCACACGTACTTGTATTTCCTCGCGTGCATTTTCTCGCATTTGCCAGGTTGAAATGTCTTATTATTTTTTTGTCCCGCATACCAGATACTGAACCCACGTGACTGAGAACAACAGAAAACATCTATAGTTCGTCAACAAGAATAAAGTTACTCTTTGGCCACTTCTGTTTTATTATTATTCCCCGCAATTTCCGAAACTAGCTGATGCATTTCCATTACGCCTGGGGCAATGCGTACTTATTTAAGAAGAAACAAAAATGAATGAAAGGTCACCATGAGAGAGTGTGTTAAAAACTACTTACACTGCACTTTCAAAGTACATTGTATTTTTAGTACTTGTATCCAAGTTCTTTGCGCCCGGTGTGCTTACTTCTTTACTTGGACTACATAACCTCTCGTTTACGTTGTACCAGTCTTGTACATGTTACTAAAAATAATCTATTACAATTACTATAAGTCTTGGCTAAAGTATTCGATTAGATTACTTGATTACTCAACTGCAAAAGTAATTGAACGTTACTTTAAGAAGTAACTGTTAATTTTCCAAATACTTTATTGCGTGAAGACTTACTCGTTTAGCGCTGATAACAACGAACTACTTCCAACCTATATTTCACATTTTCACAAGTAGTGAAGTAGAAAAAACGGGTTCCCTCTTCATGGTCGTTGCACCCTCACGATGCGGACACAAGCATAGAATTCGTTCAAAGAAGTTTAATGATTTGAATGGTCGCCTGTTTGATTGAGGGGGGGGGGGGGGGGTGCGCAGAAAATTAGTAACAATTACAAGTAATTTTTATTACTTCAAAAAGTGATTAGATTACTCTCGTGATTACTGCCTAATAAAAGTAATCAACCGATTACGAAACAACCCAAAAACAACCCCATCGCCACGTGGTGAATGATGTCGATTGGGGCGAAGCTCTGGTGGTGCTTGTCTGCGTAGACGCTGAGCCGCAGCATGCCGAGCATTTCGTTCGTTTTTATCCATGTCACGCTGCGGTCAAATGCTCAAATACGTATAGGAGGTATTCACTGAATGCCATATTTGAGGGCGATGCTTAGAGAGCATGCTCAGAACGAGCTCACATTAATAGCCTGCTAAGACCACCAACCTTGATGGTGCTAAATGCACGTTCAAAAAGGACTGCGGAAGTTCGCCGTAAGCACGCGCTCAGCGGCAGCGCACACGGATATGACCGCCAGTGAATACTCCCCATATAACCACGTTCCATACCACACATTCTCCTTCTGACATGGATGAAAACGAATGAAAGGCTCGGCTTGCTGCGGCTCACCGTCTACGCAGACAAGCACCGCCAGAGCTTCGCCCCAATCAACATCATTCACCACGCGCATATACTGTTGTTTTGTTGTTGTTGTTGTTGTTTTTTGACCTACACGAGCACGGGAGCATGTGCTCACATGCTCGTGAGCACGTGACTGCGTGAGCTCACGAGCAGGAGCACGTGCACCCGACGGCGGACGGACATACGGACATGGCTGGCCCCTAAAGGTGTATCCACACGACGGACCAAATTGCTGTTTTGGTCCGCGGGCTGCGCATCACGTGATCTTACGTCACCGGTTTTCGATGTCCGCCGGCGGTCCACGGCCCGCGCTTGTGAGAAATACCAAGCGACTTTTCTTGCCCGGACCTTGGCGGCGGACCGCGGCCTTTTTAGTATAATTGAAGTGCTAAGTCTGGCAACAAGCTGATTTTTGTTCTTTGGATTGGAATCCAGATCACAAAGTCGTGTTCTTTTGGCGCCAACTGTTCAAGACGAAGAAGACGAACCTTTTGTTGTTAGAGTGCCTTCATACACACGCGCGCCTTTGCTTGAGTGGTGACATCTCAGCCATTTTTCCGCTCAATTGTTTTTCATGCCTTTTGAAGTGCGCGCAATCCGGTGTCAGTCAGCTCGAGCGCGTAGCTTTGGCTAATGCATAGACGCCATTTTACCGCCCAAGTCATGCACCGAGTGCGCGAGAGCGTCACGCGCTGGCACATTCAGTGCAACAATGGATGTCTTCACCCTGAGACAGACAGACATGCAGGCACCCTATTTGTTGTGCGACGATGGCGGCATGGTGCGACGATGCAACTTTTTACTTCATCGCGCTCGTGGAGCAATTCCCCGCTCTGTGGGACAATAGATGCATGTCCTTTTCGGTTCACTTAAGTCCTCCTCGTCCTCAATAGTCAACGCCAGGGCCACCGCGGCCAAACGTCTCTTTCGTTCAACCTCCCATCTTGGCTCCTTACAAATAGCCTCAGAGCAGCTCGCTGCATGCGTTTGGCGGAGCTGTGAGGTCGAGGGTTAGACCGGCCCGTTCACTCTGTCGTCTGCTCTTTTGGTCCGCCGTGTGGATGCTCATTGCAGCCGGGCGGCCCGCGGGTCGCGCATCACGTGATCAATTGGTCCGCGGCCCGGTCCGTCGTGTGGATGCACCTTAAGGGGCTTCGCCCCTAAAAGTGATCGATTACAAGTAATTTGATTACTTGTAATGCGTACGGTACAAGTCTGCATTGTACTTCACATTTGTGTGCTTTGTAGATGTACTTTACCCAGCACCGCCTAAAACAAGCCGCATTTGTCTCCACTGCACACGTGGAACGCGTTGCATTGCGAAAGCCACACGGCGGACGCTAACGTTCCTCGTTCTAACCCGCGCGACGAGCGCAGCGGAAACAAGGCAGTTGGCTTCAGATCTATACCGCTCATCGTTTCAACCAGAGTTCGGAGTCCTGACCGTCTCTCTCGCGCCACCCTTTCGCATCGTTTCTCGGCGCATTGGCGTGCCGACCCGTTTTTGAGGGGAATAAAGGACAATGAAAAGTAGGGCGGAATACCTTTACAAGTCTAGAAAATCGTGCTGCGCAGGCTAAATTTTCCCAGTAAAGTACACGCCAGTGTCGCCGTACCTTCAATTTAGGTCGGCATCACGACGTGTCAAGGAAAAAAGTCTAAATTAATTGCTTTGCTCGGTTATCTGTTCAAAACAAGTATAATGGAGTTGTAAAAATGAAAAATCCAGCTGTTAAAAAAAAAAATAAAGAAAAAAATGAAATAGCACGCGTCTAGTTAGTTGCGCTAGCAAACGCAGATTTAAAAAAAATGCCCCCCCCCCAAAAAAAAAAATGAAAATAAAAATAAAATAAAATAAAAAAGAAAATAAAGCATTAGCGAAAAAAAAAAAAAGACAGTGACGGGAGTGGGAGAGGAGCCGTAGATCATACTCAGAAATAAACAGCTGGTGAACAGTATACAAAGAGGGTGCGTAGGTCTTACGTCTTCATAAAACCACAGCCATCTCAAAAGAACGAAACGGAAGGACGGTGAGCAATGTATAATCTATATGACGCATATTTTGGTATATAAAGTACATAAATAACAGTAAAAAGATGCTTTCACTAGATTATATTTAGGTAATTTAATCTGATATTTCAAACGGGGTCCGCTCGAAACGTCGGATTTCATACTTTATAGAAAGTGAACGATGCATATAATGTTAAGCTATATAAAGTTAACCGGCTATAAAATCTTTAATAAATCTTCGCTCGAATACGCTGCCATCATATATGCAATCATCATACTGGATTGGGTACTTCGTTGCGTAAAAAAGATAAAAAGGCGCTGGAATCTTCATACTAGATTAAATACTTCGTTGCCTGAAAAAAGTTTAAAAAGCGCTTTATTTTATTTTTAATAAGTAATATCGCGTATACTTCCTTTCACCTTAAAGTCCAGACACGGCAGACGCATGAGCTGATGGTACCAACCAGCTATACTTCGTCTCACCCTACGATGGACTAAGGGCAAAAGCTACGAACCGCCAGGTCCAATCACGAGCCACATAGAAATTGCGTGGTAAGGCGCTTTGATGCACTTATCAGCCCGCGTCTCGGATGAGTGAAGGGGATGGGCGGAGAGTGGTTTGAATCGAATAGCACTGAGTGACTCAACAATTTTACGTTGCAAAAAAGCTGCCAAGTACAGGCTGTCGGAAGTGGCGTTGAAAAAAAACGGTTCTTATTTTTTTAGTTTTTGTCGAAACGTGTCGGGAAATGTGCTGGTACCAATTTTGAAGTGTTCAGCTGCTGTCCTCAATATTCTACGCATTTAGTTGTTCAGAAGTACGTTATCAATTACACTTGGGCCTCGGTTTATAGTTTTACAACAAAAACAAGCAAAAACGACGTGAAACGATCGATCAAGAAGTCCTGAAACTCGGTGTCGTACCCCGACAAAGGTTTGGCGCGGACGCAGACATGTACTGTGTGCTCATTACAAATAATCAAGTTACATGTAATCAATTAGTTTTTAGATTAATCTTGTAATCGTTCGATTACTTTTATTGGGACGTAATCGCAGGAGTAGCCTGATTACTTTTGGAAGTACTGAAGTTACTTTTATCCCTTACTATTTTACCGTCCACTCCCCCCAATGACGCCCTCGGTTCGCACAAAGTCCCTAGCAAGGAATTTTCGAACCAAGCCCCAACAAGCCCCCCAAATGCGACAAATGCTCTTACATACGATATTAGCACATGTGTGTGGGCGGTTTAACGCCCAGAAGAGCCTTCTGGGTGTGCGAAATCTTTCGCCACCGGGATACCGACGGGTAACCGCGGCGAACCTTGATCCCAGGCTGAGGGACCGAGACACAGAGCTCTTTCGAAGGCGATTATTTTGTAGCGTGAGCTACACTGGCCGAGGTTGAGCAGTTTCGCGTGGCTCCTGGAGGGGCGTGCTGCGCATGCGCGAGGAGCAGTGACGTCACATGGCGCACAGCTAACGCGCCGGAGCCGCCGCCGCCGCCGCCGCCGCGCGCGCCTCGCCGGTCTGCGCATTCCAGAGGAGTGACGTCATAGCCGCGCCAGACGCACTGGCGCCTCCGCGTGCCCAGCTGTCCGCCTCCGTTGCGCAGTAGCCAAGTCTCACGCTGCACTGGAGCCGCTTGATAGCGCCTCTAATATTTTTTAACTGCGTGTCTATATGAAACCAGGGTAACACATATCAAATAGAAAGCGACGAGGCCGTACCCAATTATTTAGTCGCTCAGAGTCTATGACTCTGGATCGCCTGCACGACCCTTTGCTTGAAGAGCGGCTCTTTCACTTACTCTTCTTTCAATTCCAAAGGAAAAACAGCAACAAAAAAAAAAATCGCCGTGCACGGGCTCTTCCGCAGCAGCAATTACGGCACAAGGAGCGTGAGAGCGCTAACAAAGCGCTTCTGAGCGCTAACAGAGAGCTTCAGGGCCCGTTTGCTAGAAGTACCAACCGCGGCTAAAGTTAGCCGAAGTACCTAGAAAAGGGATTTTGAAATCACGTGACTGGCTCGGTAGGGATGCGGGGAAACATCCCAGGCAGCACACGATATTGGGCCAACATTGGAATTGATGGGACAAAGAATGGCCCAACAATGGCCCTACTGAGCCATGTGTTTACCAATATTGGAATTACCTGGGCCAATAATGGACTATCATAGCCAATGTTTTTCCGATATTGGTGATGCACCGGAATAAGCTGTCCAATATTGGACTGTGAAAGCCAATGGCTTGCCAATATTGGATAAATGCTGGCATAACCTGTCAAATATTGGACTGTCAAAGCCAATGGTTTTCCAATATTGGATATATGCTGCCATAAGTTATCCAATATTGGACTGCCAAAGCCAATGGCTTTCCAATATTGGATATATACTGGCATAACCTGTCCAATATTGGACTGTCAAAGTCAATGGTTTTCCAATATTGGATATATGCCGGCATAAGTTATCCAATATTGGACTGTCAAAGCCGATAGGTTTCCGATACTGGATATATGCTGGCATAAACTGTACAATATTGGACTGTCAGAGCCAATGGCTTTCCAATATTGGATACATGCCAGCATTAGCTGTCCATTATTGGACTGTTAGAGCCAATGACTTTCCAATATCGAATGCATGCTGGCGTAAGCTTGTCAATATTCAACTGTCAAAGCCAACAGCTTTCCAAGATCAACTAATGCTGGCATAAGCTGGTCTAATAGTGGACTGTATAAGCCAATTTGGATTTCCAATTTTGGAAGTATGCTGACTTGTGCAGGTCATATTGCACTGCCGAGGCCAAGGGCTTTCTAATATTGAATGTATGCTGTCATATGCTGTTCAATATTGGAGTGTTAAAGCCACAATTTCCAGTATTGGAAATACAGGGATAAAACTGGGCAAAGCACCTTTGGAGAAATTTTGGGAGCAGAAAAAAACTATTTTCATCAGCTACTTTTAGTTTTACGAGAGTCTATCGCGCTATAAAGTCATATAATAAACTCAAGTGAAGTCTCAAGAGGGTTGCTTCGACTGCCAGTGGACATGTCATCAGTGTAGGCAGAGCAACGACGTAGCAATCGCGACGCGAGAGCATACTGCGCCTCGATCTGGCCGGCCGCGCTCGCTCTGCGGAAATGTGAGCGTGGGACTCTCGAGCCCTGTTAGCTTACTGATGCTGCAAGACGCTACTTTGTTGTCGCGAATCATTTGCCCTTCGAACGGTCGCGAAGCCGTTGCGCCCGGCGTACCCTACGCAGCATATTTCAGAAACCGTTCGCGCAGCATCGCAACCTTCTTAATGCGAGCGTCGGTGATTCATCGTGTGTTGAAAGTCGGACGATGTGCTGTTCGAGGTGTCTTTTATGTGCAACTCTTTCGTAAAAAAATTTGAAGTTCAAAGACGCGAACCTAACAGTGTACAAACAGTTTTAAATTTATTGATAAAAAATATATTTATATATTTATAGATATATTTGTGTACATCGTGCGCAAAAAATAGTCGCGCTTAGTTCTTCATTCTAAATTATAATGTAAGTTATACGACGCAAAACATACTGTCGTCACACTTGCCCCGTTTAGAACCACTTTTGGACGGGACAGTTTCTTTAGAAGTTCGAAAGCTGACCTTCAAAGAGCTGTCCTGTTAAATTGGTAATGACAGCAAGGTAGACGCTATGCGTGTTTAAGGCCAATCCTGTCTCCGGTTAGGGTCACGTGACTACTGTTTCAAAGCTGGCGATAAGGCAGAGCACGGAACCTGCCTAAAGCAGAAGATCACGATAACTTCTACTGCACCATCAACCTTGGGTAGAAGTGACAAATTCTCTCGCTCCGTTCATTGTTGAGATGCCCCTGAAGATAAGCCTTTGTAAGCGCACCCCATCCCCGTTCTGGCCTGCTTGCTTTGTACTCCTTCTCTCTTTTTTATCTCTCTCTCCCTAAGCTGAAGGCGCGGTTGCTGCGCGTACTCGCCGGACTTGAATCCGCTCTCTGTGCGCGGGTAACGGCAGAAGTGTGATCATGTGGTTTGACGGATGGCACATTAAGGGGTGTCCAAACAGGACACTACAAAACCCGCGACTCCGGCAAATCGTGCCGCGCTCTGCCGCGATCCGCTTCCGGCCGTCGGAGGGAAATTTCCCTCCGTCAATTCTTCCCGGGGGGAAACTTCCCTCCGTCAAATCTCCCCCTCGCTTCCTCCACGGCGGCCTTGCTCTGCTTATCACGTGGGTCCGGAGAGCCACTCACACGCTCTGTTGGCTCTCGGTCAATTGCTCAAGGCCTCCGCTCACAATACGGAACCGCATCGGACGCCATCACGACGAAAGTGAATCTCGACAAAGAAAGCAGATCCGAGGCGGGCGAAACGTACCCTTCGACGCAGGAATGTCCCAAATCCACCCGAAGCCGGACCTCCTTGGCCTTCGAGCCGAGGCGACGGCGGTTCGCGAGGGCGTTGGCGAGGTGAGCCAGACGCAGGTGGCGTGTGACGTCAATCTGAAGAGGAGAGCAGTCGTGATCGTAAAAATTTTCACGACTTCTGCAAACATTTTCACGACTCCGACAGACCGTAAAAATAGAAGCGTCCGCTTCAATTTTCACGATTTGTCGGAGTCGCGGGTTTTGTAGTGTCCTGTTTGGACACCCCTTTACCCGTTGACAAACTCGGAATGCCTGCGTCGCAAGGACCGGACCTAGTTTCGCGCGTGATGCGGCCTGCGGGGTGCAGGCCCGCTGTGGATTTCACTTCTGTGGTAAATGGTATCTCGTTCGAAAAGTCCTACCCGTGTCGATTTCTTCAAAGAGGCCCAAGACATTCTTGTGAACAGTTTAGTGTCCGGTTCGGCAAATGGCAGCGTGTGCTACATTGTGTTGAATCTTCAGGGATCACTTCCTTGTAGTTTTTGTGTTTGAGTGGTTGTTCTGCAGTGCCCGTGTCGACATATAAGTCGGATTACATCTTTCAAGTCCAGTATTTTCAACGTAAGTGTGCTGCAACCTACTTGATGATCATTGTCCGTTCTTGTATGGGCAATCTTCAGGATAACCTCTAGAATTGGGCATTGCCTATCTCCTGGCAGCTGGGAGAATAATGGCAGGCGACTGTCTTACCGACAGTCACCTGCCATTATCTGTCTGAAATAATGTCACAACCGCAGGTAGAATACTGACTTTTTTATTCTACCTGCGTTTCGCAAAAACACGTTTCGTTGCCACCTTTCTGGTCGACATTTACGTTTCATCGACATTCGTTACGCGAATTGCGCGCTGTAGGGGCATTTCGTCGCGCGTGTATTCCTGAGGCGCGTGCTCACCGAACCAGCCCACCCTTTCACGCCGCTTCATGCTAATCTGAAGCGGTTCATTGCAACAAAAAAAGAAGAAAAGAAAACATATTTTGAGTTTTTTTATGAAACATCGCGTGTTGATGAAACGACCTGTCTATGAAATGTAGTTCGATGAACTGATTGCACCGCCAATGAGGGGCGACTAGTGGTAGAATTTTGGCGAAACAATTCTGTTAGCTGCCGGGAGACTGGACACTACCCAAGAATTACCCCGGTTGTTGCTTGCTTTGCAGTCTTTTTAATTGTATCACAGCTGAGTAGTACCTCTTCACATATTACGAATTGCTGAGATTGTGCTTGTCTACAGAATAAGCTGTGTGTAATAAACTGTTAGGAGATTTCAAAACAATCCCTTGTGTCTGTTTACCTTCCTTTTTGCACACAACTTGGCGAGGGCACTTGCAAAGAGCTGGGCGAGTGCAACGATGGCCAAAAATCAGCATGACGGCCAACATTGGATCGGGTCGCGCTTCCAGTGTTGTCCAATATTACGCGGGTCTTCGCCAATGTGGGAGCACCTTGGCTGGAACCATGGTTTAGCGATGGCCCAACATTGGCACCAATGATGGGGCCGACATCGGCTGGAACGATGGCTGAACATTGGCCCAACATTGGCACCGATCACTGGGCCACCATTGGAAAGGGTAGCGCTTCCAATATTGTCCAATATTGAGGCCGGTCTTTGCCAATGTTAGGCCAATGTCGGACCGACATTGGTGTGCTGCCTGGGATGGCCGTGCCCCGGTAAGTGAGCGCCGCTCGCGCTTTGGAACAAATACCTCGTTGTAGCTGCAATATCGAGCGCGTTAGTCAGCAACGAATGTTGCAGGAGGCTTTCGCTTTGCCTTACCTCACTTAAATCGGAAAGCATGGTCAATTGCTTCGCCGCATTTTTATGATAATCTTTCGATTCTGGCCATTCCTAAGCCTAAATGAACGCGACAATTGTCGCCATGGCGACGTCTTTTGAAAGCGGATTGCCTTGACTCAGTCGGCCGGGTATTGATAGCACACAAAAGCAAACAACGTCCCAATAGACTTTATTCTAAATTTCCCAAGCACCGAGGTGCATGCTACGAGTGTAATTACACGCCTTGCACGTGCTGGCGTCTGCAGTAGTAATTGTTCTGAAGCAAAAAGTCTAAAACTAATTTTGCCCTGCACGCGCGTTCGTCAAAGCCTTATTATGATTATTTACGTCGAATAATTTATAAGAGGGAGGCCAGCGGGCGCGGACTGTAGAATTACACTTCCAGCGTTCTCCTCGATGCTTGGGTAAACAGGTCTATTGGGACGCTGCCTGCTTTTGTGTGCTATCGATACCCGGCCGATTGAGTCAAGGCATACCGCTTTCCAAAGACGTTGCCATGCCGACAATTATCGCGTTCATTGAGGCTTAGGAATGGCCAAAATCGAAAGATCTAAAAAATGCGGCAAGGTCATTTATCATACTTTGCGATTGAAGTGAGGCAAGGCAAAGCGAAAGCTTCCTACATCATTCGTTGCTGACTAACGCACCCGATATTGTAGCTACAACGACATATTAGTTCCAAAGCGAGCGGCGCTCTCTCACCGGGGCACCGCCATGTTTCCCCGCATCCCTAGCGAGCCCAGTCACGTGAATTCAAACTCCCTCTCCTAGGTACTGCGGCTAACTTTAGCCGCGGTTTGCGCTTCGAGCAAACGGGCCCTGAAGCGCAAATAGAGCGCAGCTGAAGCGCTAACCGAGCGCTACGTCACGCGCTAGGAAGCGCCACATGAGCGCTCCTTCGAGCGCTCACGTAGCGCAAACTTAGCGCTCCGCTTCATGTGTGAACCGGCCTTTATACTTAAACGTAACGTCGACGGCGTGACGTAGCGCACCGCGTGCACATTGATACTGATTGGTCGCAGAAACCAAGTTCCTGATCGCCGGCCAATAAAAAGCGCGCGTTCTGCGCTACGCTGCATTCACTGCGCTCAACGTCCGAGTATAACCAGCCCTTAAGTTTTACCGTTTTGCCAACGCCACCACAATGGTCTGTATAGGTTTTCGGTCTGCTGCACAGAATAAAACAAGGATCTTGGTCACACCGAAAGTCACACGCCCTCAGCAGAGTCCCTCGATGTGCTTTTATGTCTTACAAGCGTCATCAGATCATCAAGTACGCATATGCACGACCCCGTGCCCCCGTGCGATACTTGGAACAAAAGGCGGCGCAGCACTGAAATAAACGAACACAAAGCAACCCCTGAAAAAAAAAAAAAAAATGTGGTGCCGTTTTTGCACGTGGTCTCGTCGTACGACGCTCTCACACGTTCGCCAATAGCGGTTGTCGGTTCTTGTAAGAAACCCCAAGGGTGATTTTTATCCATTAACTTTGACTCAGAGCGCTGGTTTAACATCCTTGCTTCATTGGCCGCTTCATATCTCGGTAATTTTCTGGACCATGTCATAATTGCAAAATATATATATATATATATATGGCGTATTTCAACATAGGATCTCGGACCATATTGCATTTAATTATCTACATCTCAAAAATGCCAAGTTTCTCTGATTCTATGTGCGTGATCCTAGGCGGACTGTGATTATGATCCCGTGACAACTGTGAATGTGGTAATCCAAATGAGCCCTGTGATTCTATGGCGTCGCGTAGCTCAAAAGGCACAGAGAACGCAAGCTGTGTCGAGTTATCGGTTTACATGATTTCCACGTAACGCCCTTGCACAATGTCGGTGTGCATTCTACTTCCTCTTGCAGAAAAAAACGATAGTACACAGTTTATGCGGCAAAAATACCGAGGCCACCACAAAGACAGCTGCTCTGACGTCAGTGCATGTCATGAAACCACTGCGCACGTGCCTTCGGCTTCGCTTGCAGTTTTGGCGAAATAGAGCCTTGAGTATACGTAGACGCTTTAGACCAGGGGTGGCCAGGCTGGCCCAGCCTAAGAGCCGCAAACAAAACCACGGAACTTCCAAGAGCCGCGGGGGAGGGAGGGGGGGGGGGGGGCGCAGCAAACTTTTGTCGAGAGCAATAAACGAATCTCGAATTACTTTCAATCTATCCGAGTTCAAACTGTACGTAAGGTAGCAGTCGCACAAGACTGCCAAACCGCAACCTGTCTTTTGATTTAAAACGCGTTTCATTTCTCGTTTTGGGGAAGTGCTCATGTGCCCGGGGAAGGGGGGGGGGGGGGGGGCTAGGGGAGGAAGCCGCGAGCCGCACTTTAACACGCGAAGAGCCGCATGCGGCTCGGGAGCCGCAGCTTGGCCAGCCCTGCTTTAGACACACGCCAGATTACAGCCGCCATTGCTGACTTTCTGTTGTCCATTCCAAGCCACTAAAACGGTCGTTGACAAGCGCCTTGAAAAAAGCCAATGCTGGGAAGAAGGATTCCGAATAATCTAAAATGGCAATAACTTGACTTGCTATGGTATTGATGAAGTGAAAAAATAGGGATAAAAAGGAAGAAAACTGTAAGGTATCTATTATGGCGGCTGCCATCCACAGTTGCCGAGAGATGTAAATGTCCGCGAAATCAGGAAACACACAAAAAAGGGGCCACCGAATAGCCGAGATGTATCATGAGGACGCTACAAACCATGAGAGTCAATACAGCTCTGAAAGGATGTGACAGTACGGGTTTGCCTTGCCATTCCAGGAGACCTCGCGACATCGGCCGCGGTCATATGCTTCTCAAAGTGAAAGCGCAGGCGCCGCAGCGCTAACAAGGCATTGCGCGTTGCCATGGCGACACTACGTCCTACATGGATCGTCTCGAAACCATTCTCGGAATCTAGACGGCAAGGAACTCCTGCAGTTATCCAGCGAAACCGTTGGGAAAAGCCGACCTAGGCCGCATCCGGTCTCAAGCAAACCGCACGTGCCGCACGCCGTTCGGTTTAACATTGCTTTGCTTGACATCATTTTATTTGGCAATGAAGCCAGTGCATATACTCCTATAAAATAAGAGGCTAGAGTTAAACCTTTTGGAGTCCGTGCACTCGCGCAGCTTCCGCCCGGCCCACAAATGTACACGTGCACTCTTCGCTTTTCTGAAATGACATAGAAAGGGAAGCTGAATTGGGTCACTCTGCTCGGATAGCTCGTTGCCGTTAATTTCGTTGCTGTGTCGGTTTTGAAATTGAAAGGGAGGCGCACGGTTTTGAGGCATTGGCGTTGTTAAGGCATCACTACGTCATACATGCAACGTCTCCTCGTCTTCCATCCAACTAAATCAACACCGATCACCTCAACGATCAAAACCAAGAAATAGTAGGCATCGAATGCCAGCCACCAAACCAATCCCAACCAATTACATTATTCAACGTATATTGGCGACCAAATACCAAGATCGCGAAAACGCAGTGGATCCGAGACCTGGCTCAAGAAACAAAAGGTCATCGAGTCATCATCGCAGGTGACTTCAATAGTCACCATCCACTCTGGGGATACGAGAATACAAATCACAACGGCAACATACTACACAATCAAACAGCACAACGCAAATTTCACCTCACCAACAATGTCACTGCCACTACAAGAATCGGCAACAGCGTTGAGAAGGACACCAGCCCGGACCTCTGCTGGTCGAACAACCCCACCGGCATAACATGGTCAAATACCGAAGAAACCCTAGGTAGCGACCACTACATTCTCCAAATCGAGGTCGCCCAACCCACGACCAATCGCAAAAAGTCTGACCAATCAAAACAAAACCTTCCCTAAGCGACCATCACCAAATGGGAGAAAGTCCGAAGTGACTTAGAAAAAAACGAACCCCCGACAACTTTAGCGCGTGGGTCAAGGACATTGCAGAAAGCATCAAGAAACACACTGCCACACCTACCAAGACAGAGGAGTCACCCAGCATAGATAGACATTTACTCAATCTATGGGACACCAGACACAAGCTGGTTAAGAAATGGAAAAAGAAAAAAACAAATCGGAACCTCAAGAAGGTCATTCAGAAGATTACCGAGGAAGCTGAAAATTACGCCCAGAAAATCGCCGACGACCAGTGGCTTGAACTATGCAACGGATTCAACGGCCAACTCCACACCACGAGAGTCTGGAACATACTGAACGCACTGCTCAACAAAAAGAAACCAAAACACTGATTAGAAAAGATCAAACTTAAACAGGGCTACACAAATGAAGAGTTGGCGACCAAACTCCACACATTCTTCTACCACTATTCCGCACCATACAACCCGGGACCAGGTCAAACCGCCCTCACTGATTACACGCGAATAACCGAAACGCAGGAAGGATCAGACAGCCCCTTTAGCAAAAATGAGCTGTTGACATCCCTCTACTCCATCAAACGAAACACCACCCCCGGACCAGATAGCATAACGTATACGATGCTTAAGAACTTGCCTAAGAACTACACCGATGCCCTCCTTAATCAGATTAACCAAGCCTGGGAAAGTAGCAACATTCCTCATGAATGGAAGACCGCTGAAGTCATCCCCATCCCCGAACCAGGCAAGACACCCACCGAAATCACAAACCTAAGGCCCATCTCTCTCACATCTTGCGTCGGAAAACTCATGGAAAAGATGGTCCTCCGACAACTGGAGTGGTACCTGCACAACCAGGGAACCTTCCACCAGACCATGACCGGATTCCGTAGACGCGTGTCCACACAAGACACGATGCTTCGAATCAAACAAGACGTCTACGACTATCCAAGCACAGCTTAAACTCGCACGATAATTGGCATAGATATCCGCAAAGCATTCGACAACGTCAGTCACCAAGCCATTTTTGACAAAATCGCTGAAATCAGCCAGGCAAACGATTAGAAGCCTACATCAGAAGCTTTCTTTCCAATATCAGAAGCTTTCTTTCCAAAATTGGAGAATATAAAAGTGAGGAGAGTGTAATTACCACCGGGGTACCACAAGGCGCCATACTATCACCCACGCTTTTCAACATTGCCATGAAGGACCTACCTTACAAACTTCACGATATCACGGACCTCCAATCAGCAGTATATGCGGATGACATCACACTATGGTGCTGCAGCGGCTCCCCAGCACAACAAGAACATACATTACAAAAGGGCCTAGACGCTGTCCATAACTACATCCACACATTGGGACTGTCCTGCGCCCCAGAGAAAACCGAGTATGTCGTGGTCCTCAACTCCAACCAACCGCAGGCAGAAAAAACCCGCGACCTCATCCGACTCAATCTATCAGGACACGCCTTTTCAAGAAGGAAAAAAATCAGATTATTAGGATTTTGGCTGGACCAGAATAGCAAAGCCCACGATTGGGTCCACAAAACCCTAGTACAGATACACCAGATTACACATATGATCAGCAGAGTCACCCGAAAAAGGCACGGACTAAAAGAGCACGAAATCAAGAAAATCATAGAAGCCTTCATTATCTCCTGAGTAATGTATGGACTCCCATACTACTCCCTCACTAAAACGCAACTTTCGAAAATCGAAATAAGCATACGTAAGGCCATCAGGATCGCCTTAGGCGTTCCAAAATTCACCTTCCTTCACCTTCTACAAGCCACAGGGCTAATGAACACGCTAGAAGAAAAGACGGAAATCCACAAAATTGGGCAGATACAAAGGCTCCAAACATCTCAGCACGGCAGAAAAATCCTTCAGGCACTAGGATATGACATCACCTCACACCCCCCTATCCTACCGAAACCGCCCCCATGGGACACCATACCAAACATCATTGTCAGACCCATTCCCAAAAACATGGACCCAGAGCGCCACCAAGAACGAAGACAAGAGAGGGTCCATATGCTCTCAAAACGACCAGAACCCACCAACTGCATCTACACCGATGCCGTCTACTTACACCACACTCAAGAAGGTGCGACGGCCACAGCCGGCCCTACGAAGAAAACAAAACGAAAACACCGCGAGGCCCCATCACCCACTAGCTTGGAAGTGCAAGCATCGCGGAGGCCATTCAAGAAAAAGCCCAGCTACAAAACATCGCAATCCGCTCTGACAGTCAGGGCGCCCTGAGAACATTCAGAGAAAACAACCTACCACCTCACATAAAGACTAACCTCTCCAAGATCATGAAAGACCACCCAGACCTCCGAGTCACATTGGAATGGGTTCCAGGCCACATAGGAATCGAAGGCCACGAGCTGGCCCATCAGCTCGCCCGTGAAGCTATTACTGAACCGGGACCTTCCACTCCATGGCCACAAACATACGACCCTTACATACACAGGAAGACACTTCACACCAACAGAACCAACACACTGTTGGAATGGAGAGAGAACAGGACCACCCTCCCATCCCCCTCACAATTTCTGACCCGACTGCACTCTACATTGGTACGAAGAGCCCAGACTGGCACCTTCCTCACACCGCACATAACGCATCATTTGTTGAGACGCGAAGGTCAACCGAAGTGCGCAAAGTGCCACAGATACCCTAATAATAAACATATCCTTTGGGACTGCCCTCACAACTAACAAGCACTACAAGAGACCCTCAAAACAATACCGAAAACACTTCCCCCGAGCAGCTGGGAGGAATGGATCGCTCCCCCACCCGCACACAGCACCCTACTCTGGCGTTTGCTTGTTAAACATATAGTAAAATGCCGCGAGTTTATAGATGACGTCCTGGACTAATAAGGACCACAATAAATGTTTATTCTCTCTCTCTCTCTCTCTCTCTTAGACAAGCCTCTAAAGAACATCGCCTTCAACTGTATTAGCGGCGAGATGTTTTGGTGGCGCCCTCCTACGGTTCCCCCTTGTGACGTCATTACCTTGCAAACAACAAGTTCGATGGTGTTTGTAAATAGCATGGTGGAAGCTTGAAATCATTGCGCTCTCAAAGGAACACTGCCAACACCGTCAAAATTAAAGTTCTTTCATTCCTCTTATTTCCGTCGATGATAAATCTTTTTCTGACGTCATAGTCAGTATTCGGCCAATCGTGGAAGGCCGACCACACCGACGCTTTCGGTGGTGCACGTCGACAATACGTCCTCCCGCTCGAATGGCACCCGCTCACTAATTGGGCCCGAGCCAGCGGAGCGTTTTTCCACGCCTTGGCTAGACACGACTTCCAGCCGAATGTTGACGCTGCGCTCGTGTCCAATTTATGTCTGCGCTCGATCTCTTCGTGATCACATCAAAAATCTAATGCAAAGGCTTTGATTGTTTTAGGTAGGTTCATTCAAGCCCATTTTCCCAGTAACTTTTTTTAAACTTTTCTTTAAAGTACACGCCAGTGTCGCCGTACCTTCAATTTAGGTCGGCATCACGACGTGTCAAGGAAAAACGTCTAAATTAATTGCTTTGCTCGGTTATCTGTTCAAAACAAGTATAATGGTGTTGTAAAAATGAAAAATCCAGCTGTTCAAAAAAAAGAAAGAAATAGCAGGCGTCTAGTTAGTTGCGCTAGCAAACGCAGATTTCAAAAAAATGCCCCCCCCCCCCCCAAAAAAAAAGAAATGAAAATAAAAATAAAATAAAAGAAAAAAGAAAATAAAGCATTAGCGAAAAAAAAAAAAAAAAGACAGTGACGGGAGTGGGATAGGAGCCGTAGATTATACTCAGAAATAAACTGCTGGTGAACAGTATACAAAGAGGGTGCGTAGGTCTTACGTCTTCATAAAACCACAGCCATCTCAAAAGAACGAAACGGAAGGACGGTGAGCAATGTATAATCTATATGACGCATATTTTGGTATATAAAGTACATAAATAACAGTAAAAAGATGCTTTCACTAGATTATATTTAGGTAATTTAATCTGATATTTCAAACGGGGTCCGCTCGAAACGTCGGATTTCATACTTTATAGAAAGTGAACGATGCACATAATGTTAAACTACATAAAGCTAACCGCCTATAAAATGTTTATTAAATCTTCGCTCGAATACGCTGCCATCATATATGGAATCCTCATACTGGATTGTATACTTCGTTGCCTAAAAAAATTTAAAAAAAGCGCTTCATATTATTCTTAATAAGTAATATCGCCGTATATTTCGTTTCACCTTAAAGTACAGACGCGGCAGACGCATGAGCTGATGGTACCAACCAGCTAGCGTCAAAATCGCACCGTCACGGTGATCTTCGTACGTCTTCTACCATCGCTGAACCAAACAAACAAAAAAGGCCAAGTGACTTGCGCTTTTGACGCTGTTTAATTGGTCTCATTAGCTCGTAGCATCGGCCCCGTGTGGACTTAAAGGGGCCCTGCAACCATACTTAAGCGTCTACCTCTTTCGCGGTTTCCACGTCTCTTGGGATTCGCGCAAGCCAGCGGGCACGGCGGGAGTAACTAAATATCAGCGCGTCATATTTTAACCGGACGACGCGGAAACCTGCATTACTTGTGCAGAAATACTTTATTCTGCAAAGTTTTGAAGAAAGAAAAATAGTTTCGGCAGTGTTTGTAGATTTTAGTAAAAGCCTTTGATTGCCTTGACCACAAAATTTTACTAAAGAAACTTTACATTTATGGAATTCGGGGACACGCGTTACAGATTTTTAGGTCTTATTTAGAGCATTGAGCGCAATATGTTTGTCTGAACGGGAATTCTTCCTCAATGAAATCTATACTTTGCGGTGTTCCTCAGGGCAGTATATTAGGTACCCTCCTTTTTAACCTCTATGTTAATGACGTCGTCAACATTAACCCAAATGTCAAATTTGTAAATTACGCCAACGACACAACGCTACTTCTTTCGGCCGAGGATCGCGACGTGCTAGTGGACATTGTAAATCTGACGCTGTCGGGATTAAAAATTTGGAGCCGGGAAAATTCATTAAAAATTAACATGAACAAAACTAAAGCAGTATTTTTTCGCACGAGAAATAAATCTATTGGAATAATGAGAGCAATTACTCTTAACACAACCCCAACTGATATTGTGAGCAATTTTAAGGTTTTTGGGAGTGATCTTTTCTGAGAATATGTCCTGGAATAATCACTTAAATTATATAATTTTTAAACTGTCACGAATAACTGGATTGATATATCACCATCGATCAATTTTGCCAACGAATGTGAATTTACTAATCTACAATTCTCTGTTTTATTCGTATTTAAATTATGCCCATTTTGTTTGGGGCTCAACTACGTTATCTAACCTTGAGAAGATATTTTTATTACAAAAAAAATACTAAGGTCCATCGGCGGCGTCTCGTTTGACTCCCATACAGCTGGACTGTTCAGGGCTTTCCGCGTTATAAATATATACAATTTATACAGTTATAGACGTAGTAATATGTTTAAAACGGAAAACAATATAAATGCACGTTTCCTTGCAAATTTGGCTAATCTTTATCTGAAAGAACCGGTTTACCCCACTCGTCATGCACACCTTTGGGAGATGGTGGCTCGGAGAACAAATTACGGCTCCCAGGTGGTTCGATATACGTTGCCTAAATTGCTGAACCAGTTACGAGAGAGTGAACTGGAATTGAATAGTATATCACCAAAACAACTTAGAGAATATTTTATAAGCTTAGATAGGTAAATTAGCATTGACTTCATCTTTCATGTAATATTTTTTTTTATTTTTTTTTATATATATATTTTTTTATTCCTTGTTTGCTTAGTACGTATTTTGCGCTTGTATAGTGTCCTCTTGTTTCATCTTGAACCATGTTTTGGTATGGAATAGTTTCTTTTGTATGTGTTCTTTTTTTTTTCCTGTGCCTCTATTTTTTCGCCTATGTAGGAGGTCGAGCACCTTGTCAAGCTGTACTTTACAGCTTTTTTTCTCGACATCTGCCATCAGTGTAGATGGGAAATAATCTTACTTACTTACTTACTTACTTACCCGCGGCGCCGAAAGTGCGCGAAATGTGAAGTCCTTGGTCTTGGGCTTATTACTGGTTAGAGCCGCTAAAAGCTGCGTTTTAGTTGAAATACTAAATAAATGTGGCGCGAACCGTTTCAATTATTTATAAAAGTATTCTTTTCTCGCTATTTTAGATCAGAAAAGAAACAGATACACTTTATAAAGTGCGGAAACAGGAAATGACAAGTCGACATACCCACCACCAAGCGGTGGAAAAGGCGGCGCATACTAGAAAGGAGTAGTGAAATCAGGCACCGACGAGCGGAGAGCGTAGAAAGGTGCCGGATGTACGCGGCGGCACTGCGGTCGTCACGGGCTCGAGGATTCGACCATTTCCGACCGTTCTGAAGGCCATCGGCGAGTAGGTTCGGCTTGCGATTTCGCCGTTTGGCGGTATGGCAGCGCGAAGTGGCTCCCGTTCTGAACTGATATTTACCCCGTGTTTGCTGTCGTTTCTGGCCACTGAAGTTTCATGCCGAATTATTGTTTATTCGCGCAGCAAATGCAACGCGAGCCGCCCTGGCTGCCCGTTTCATACAGCCTATCCAGACCATGCTTTAGTGGCGTCCTCTCGAGCCGTCAACACGGAGTGCGGCAGCCATGAGCGCTCGCTAAGCTCACTACCCCTCCTCTAGTACACGGCACTCAAGCGACCAAGGACGTCATGAAGGAGATTATATTTTGGTTGGTTTTCTAATTTTAACTCGCCTATAACTTTTAAAATAAAGCAAAGTTCGAGAAAAGTTTCATTAAGCTACTAGTTTTAGTGTGCTCAGGATCGGTGCAAATTAAAAACCTGTAAAAAAGTCCTTGCAGGGGCCCTTTAAGCTTAAACGAAGTATATGCTTCTTATTAACACTTTGAGCCCGTCGCCTTCTCTTCTTTGTTGGTGAAAGTGTCGGCTTCAAGGAGATTGTGTGAAACTGTACGATAGTACTCCCACCATGTGCCCTAACAGAAAAATATAGCGTCAATAAATAAATAAGTACAATGTAAACAATATATGTAATGCGCCTCATCTCGTATGCATCGTAAAATATGAACACAATTTATATTATGTATATATAATATGTACAGTGTGTTCGAAGTTAATTCAGGCACATTTCTCTTAAAAATTCGTGAAAGATACGCTATTACGCTTTGTGCAGGTGAGTTATTCGGCCGCGGGACATAATGTAGGCGGTCAATCCTCAAGATAGTTGTCTGATAATTAACGACAACTTACTGATCAACGTTCAAGTTTTCGAAAATAAGCATGCGGTTTCAATTGGAAACTGCGTGAGCGTTATTGAAAACCTCTAGATCAGTCATCTTTAGAAGGACTTGAAGCACTTACGAAGGGGGTACACCGAAGTTACCCCTCGTGCAACTGGCGCGAAGGTAGCGATGTGAATACGAGGGCCATACGTACTTTGATCGTCTGAGTTTTCAGACCGCTGACTTTGCGCCTGTTGCACGAGTGGTGACTTTGGTGAATCCGCGTGCTTTTTACGTGCTTCAAGTCCTTCTAAACTTTGTGGTTTTAGATGAGATTCAGCAATTTTCTAATTGGAACAATATATGTTTATTTTTACTAAGTAAAAAGTTAACACATCGATTTTATTTAGTAATCCTTCTTATAGGGATGGTAAGCAATTCAGGAAATGTTTTTTAACATACATTTGTTGAAATTAAAATTAAACACTGTTTACAATGTATACATATACTCTGTATAATAATGACAACATATTGCGTAGGGCGGCGAAAAGTATATAGGAAAAACACGTACCTCGATCCCAATCGAATAGTTTTATAATATTGTGCGATTTAACATTTCGGCCTGAGTCAGACCTTTGTCAAGACCTTTGTCTCAGAAAAAAGAGAAAAATGCAAAAACCTTTGTCTTGAAAGAGTTATTTTGAAAATTCGACTTGCACTATGTTATACTCCGTTTTGAATCGGTTCGAGGTACCTCTCTTTCCCATAATCTCTCAGTATGATGCATATAATTTTGTATGTTGTTCAACATGTACGAACGCATCGAACTGAAAGTTCCTCTGTAAAGCGAGTGTATTACGTCTTCTTTTTTTATGAACAACGCGTTCGTTCAGATAGACTGACAAAACGCATGCGCACTAGAGAGACAACCGATGTCGTCCATGCAGACTTGTACACGTTACTCGAAAAAAATGAACCGATTACAATTACTCTTGATTAAAATCTACTCAATTAGATTATTTGTTTGCTTGAGAAAAAAAAGTAATAGGCCAATACTTGAAAAAAAACAAAAAAACGTTATTTCTGCGATTTCTTCAGAGTTCCAGAACGACATATTTTTCTGCCGGTTTGAAAACGGGTATCTGGCAATGCCCAATATTTGATTAAAATAATCGAATGATAAACAGCTTATCTCCTCAATGCGAAAATTTTGGTAAACCATTTTTTTTTTTTGTGGGACTTGGTTCGAAAATTCTTTTGTAGGGATTTTGTGCGAACCAAAGGCGTCATTGGGGGGAGTGGACGGTAAAGGGATAGAAGTAATTTCAGTACTCCAAAAAGTAATCAGGTTACTCTTCCGATTACTTCCCAACAAAGGGAGTCGAACGATTACAAGATTAATCAAACAATTAAATATTACATGTAACTTGATCATTTGTAATGAACACTGTACATGTCTGCGTTGGCGCCACACCTTTGTCGGCGTACGACACCGAGTTTCAGGACTTCTTGATCGATCGTTTCACGTCGGTTTTGCTTGTTTTTGTTGTAAAACTATAAACCGAGGCCCAAGTGTAATTGATAACGTACTTCTGAACAACTAAATGCGTAGAATATTGAGGACAGCAGCTGAACACTTCGAAATTGGTACCAGCTCATTTCCCGACACGTTTCGACAAAAACTAAAAAAAATAAGAACCGTTTTTTTTAACGCCACTTCCGACGGCGCGGCAATTGGTGATGTCTGTTAAGTACGGAACGGATCGACAGGTAAGGCAGAATTGATATTTCAAAGAGTGACAGCATGCAGGCCCGAGCTGGTTAGGAAATATCATCATATAAGCCCTGAGACAAGGTGGAATGAAGGTATTTATCTCCCCTTCTTTTAGAGTTTAGATTAGATTGGGGGGGCCCATGCTATTTCGGTATTATCCGATAAGAACATTGAAGAGCCAATCGCAATGCAGGAAGGCTGAAAAAAGCAAGCCGCCACGCTCTGCGTAATTCTTAGGGAAGGCATAACAACGTTCTCACAATCCGTTGGACGTCTCCCGCGCTACCTCTTGGGAGTTTTGCAAATGGTTGTTTAGAGAGAGAGAGAGAGAAAGAGAGAGGGGAGCTGCAATTCTGTGAGAATTTGAGATCATAAACTATAACGCGTAACAAATAAGAAAAAAAATTAAGGTTTAGCATGTTCCGGTTCAAATGACCAAAATAGATCTTTCCTTCTCTACATTTTGCGCCGGACACTGCAGAAATAGTAATATATATTCTTAATACAGATGCACCTTCATATCTAACTGTAAGTTTATATGTTGTGATATGAGTTTTAGATTGGTTGTTTATGTTCATTTCACATTTGAGTAGCAGCTCACCAAGTTTTAGTTCACTCCCGAACGACTAGGTTATTTGCCAAATGGACTCAACGGCCTCCCGTGTTTTGACCATATTCAAATTTTGTGGCATACCCTTAGATAAACCATGGACGATTCAAAGCGATTTCCAGCCGCCCAGGTTCTTGACGGTGACATCTGCCCAACGTACTATGATCCGTATTTTTATCGACGAGCCAAGGAATTCGTACCAAAACAAGGAGACATCATCCAGGTAACATTTCTGAATCTGAATTTTATTAAGTTCTTTATCTACATTTGTTTCATAATGAATAATGAGAGACACACCAAAAAGGCGTTCAGCAGGAATGCCGAAATTCACGCGAGATCCAACAGGTGTTACATGTTGTGATGTACGACTTACCCTTCTGTCTCCTGGAGCACGCTTTAGTAGTGTGCGAAGTTTAGCTGCTTGATACGTGAACAGCATATTAGAACAACGCACAAGCAGGGAAGATAAGAAGATCACGCAATACATCAGTTGTGACTCAACACATTCGTTTCTCTTTTTCTGTGCTTGTGTGTCGATGTCGACACAGGCAAGTGAGTTAGCGATATAGGCCTATGGCGCATCTCCCCTCAGCACCTGTCGGGAGAAGGCGCAGCAGGCTCAATACCCGCTAACTCTGTTGTCTGCGTCGACGTCTGCTGTTGGCCCTGGCCAATTTGTGAATCTCATTCCCCGAAAAAAAAAGAGCTATGCCTTGAAACTTGACAAGGCAACTTTAACCAATATAGTGCAAATTTAATAAAAATTTGAGATCGCTATACAGAGGTCTAAATTTTTCCAGAGAATTTCGGAGCGAGCCTCGGGATCAATAATGCATATATATATTAGAGATATTAAATGAACATGTATTTTAGCGATGTGAGGTGTTTTAGCTAAATAAGTGCACCATAAAGAAGAGGGCACTCAAGCGAAATTTTGATACAGTCCGTTGCAACTGAAGAAAGTAAGGGCGAGGGAAGGAAAAGTCGGGGAGGAGGAAGTGGACGGAACGCTGGAGATGAGAGGGGAAACCTCCCCCTCTCTCCAGCGTTCCGTCGGCTTCCTCCTCCCCCGCCTTCCTTTCCTTCGCCCTACCTTCTTCAGTTGCAACGAACTATAGTCACTGATTTGCCTCAAAATTGGTTCAATGCATTATTAGACACACACCTGCACCTGCACATCGAATTGCAAGTCACAGTAATTTTTTTACCAAGTTATTGGAGTTTCTTCGATATGGTTTAGCCGAGAGGATATGCTGGAAACACCGAACACGTCACGTTTTAATGTTGTAATCTGGGGCAATACGGTGGCATTACAGCTCGTTTCCGAGGGGTGACAAGAAGTTTGATGGTGTGAAATGAAAGCTGGAAAATCTCAGATGAACAAACCTAAAAAAAAACACGAACTTTTTTGTTACTTAGACTGCCAGCTTTACTTGCAAGTTGTACAACATCTGACGCCAACCCTCTCGAGAAAGCGGAAAAATGGGAATATTTGTTTTGACATCACCTTCATTTGGCTTTTTTTTTCAGTAGCTATGGTGAATTTAGGGTTCATAGATACCATACCGGGAAGAGTGTAGACGGGTTATTGCGAAAATGTGTTTTGTTTGGAAAGCTCGAAAAACTGCAACAAAAGTTGCGATTCAATTAAAAGAAATAGACGGCTCACCATGTGTTTGCATAATTCTTCCCGGTAAACCTTCACTTGTCTAAGTCAATCACATGTTTTATTTTTGCCTTTAGGTCAGCTTTCCCCGAAGTGGGACGCACCTGATGCAGCAATTGCTACAGCTCATCGTGAACGGAGGTCGTTCTCCAGCGACATTCGCCGAATTCACGAAGACGTTTCCGTGTCTTGAACTCCATACGGTAGAAGAGAGTGTTTCTCCGAGACTGATACGAACGCACCTTTCGATGGACAAGATACGCCTCAGCGACAATGCGAAATACGTTTACGTCGCCAGAAACCACTGGGACTGTTGCGTATCCAGCTTTCATATTATGCGGGAACTTCCTGTGTTCGAGTTTGTTGATGCTAGTTTCGACGAATTTGTAGAAGCGTTTCTTTGTGGGCGATGTGGTTTTGGTGATTACTTTGACCATGTGCTCTCGGGTTTCAACCTCAGGGAACGCCCGAACGTTCTCTTCCTGACGTACGAAGAGATTCTAAGCAACAAAAGAGATGTCATCCTGAAATTAGCTCGATTTTTAGGAGGCAACTACTGGGCGATCTTACGGGACAACGAGCAAGTTCTGAAACAGGTAATGGAGAAGAGCGAACTATCTTTTATGAAATATTTGATTCCGAGTAACCTTGATCATGTATTGAAATCGTATCCAGAAATGATGGAATCGTTAAATAAATCGCGTGATTCCAGCTATAAGATTGCAGATGGCGCCGTAAGGACCGCGCGCTTTGTGCGCAAAGGCGCCGTCGGCGACTGGAAGTTACATTTTTCGAAAGAAAGCACCCGTAAAATGCAGGCCATGATCAACGAGAAGTTTGCCGGGACTGGTATTATGAACTTCTGGCCGCTCGACTGAAACATGGCATACATCGTTGTTGCGTGGCTTTCTCGGTTGTTTGTGTTCGCTCAGTTTACAGACCACCGAGTAATGCTGTAACGATGTTTAGGTCAAATATTTTAAGTACCCTAAACCCTTTCACGCACCACCTCCACAAGCGAGGACAAGAAGCTTTCAATTTTGTGCGTCCCCGGATTACGGTCTCGCACTTCGCCTTGATACACATGGTGTCCTCAATTGGGAATGGAATACGCTCTCCCGTGTGCCCCATAGTTGGCAGCACTTGCCGGTTGTCGACTTTCGTGAGATGACATAAAAATAGGGCGGAAATATTTTTAGAAAAAGAAAAAAAAACTTGTGTGTGTGTGTTTTGGCTAAATAAAAAGACAACTGTATTTATAGTCGGAAAGTTTTTCTTTCTTTTTTGTTTGGGGACCAACACTGTATGTTTGACTTGTTACGTTCAGGCTTCTTCCTGATTGCATCTTCGTCTTTCGTATCGGCTAGTGCGAGAATCTTATTGGTTGCGGATCATTAATACAGTGCTCGGTACTCTCCTCGCCATGTGTCGGTGATTTTTAGTTGCCTGTAGAAAAGCGCCGATGGACAGGGACAAAGGGAAGAGGGTAACGACAGCACAGAGCACATTAGCAACTCAATGTGTATTAGAAACCACACTGACTTAAATACCTTAATAAATCTCCAATACTTCAGCCCCAGCCCACTCTCTCTCTGAAAATAACTTTTTCTCATCTGACAGAGCGACAGATGGCTCACTAATACAATTATCGGCTTGGCTTGTTTTGATGACAAACGCTTGCTGAATTTCCCGTGTGTTTTTCCCTCTGTGCCGTCCCAGGATGGTTATTTGACGCCAAGGGGGGTGCACGAGTATTGGTCCCACGATGCACTGCCGAATGCCCAGACGGCGTCCGTTTGATAGCTGCTGCGTGTTTTCTCGCACGGTCGTTTACGCAGTGGCCGGTTTGCACTACGTATAAGTGCACCCGGAGGATAGTGAAATGGTCGTGTACCACAAATGTTGTACTTCCATAAACCTCTTTTTGTGTTTCTTTTTGCACAATGCTTCTCAGGAGCATTGATTGTTTTTCATAATGCCGAAAACCTTATTCGGGGCCGAAAGTCCAGACGGCACGTTGTAACGTGCTGCAACTTTTTTCAAGTTGTGGGAGATAGCTTGTAAGTAAGAAGTATTATGGGTTCCCTAAGCCCTCGATTTTGGTAAAACCCGTTGGAAGTTAGTTTTCGGGGTTTATTGATAAATACTGAAGACGCTTCTCTCATCGTGTTTGCACGCGAGTTTCTCCAGAACCGGATTGCACTTAGTTCAACCATGGATAAGCTCACTGTGGACGGAGGTCAGTCGGCAACAATATTCGCAAAATTCATCACGAGAGGACCCATTCTTTAGATCAACGAACCTCAAGAGACACTCGGAGAGCAACAGCATTGCCCGAGACTCGCGAGAACGCATCTCCCGATGAACAAAATAGTGTTGAGTGACGAAGGGACAAAGCGAAATGCGTTTATGTTGCCAGGAATCCCGGGAATCGCCGCGTGTCCAACTTTTATTTAATAAAAAAATTTCAGTCGTTCGAGTTTAAGGACGGAAGATTCGACGATTTCTTGGAGGCATTTCTGGGGGGCCAGTTTGCATTTGGCAATTACTTTGACCACATGGTCTCGGGTTACGCCAACAAAAATTGTCCTAACGTATCTTTGGCGGCAATCAAAAAGATTCAGAAGAATAAGGTTGTTGTCCTTATAAATTATCTTAGTTCTTGGGTGACGAGTATGAGGGGGGGATTGCTACGAGGCAACAAGCAAGTTCTAGAACAGATTATAGAGAAGACCAAAGTATCTTTTATGAATGTATTGTTTCGGAATAACTTTAAGAATATATTAGAAGCGTTCGCGGAGAAAGTGAGACCATTAAATTATGATCAACGCGCTAGCGACGAAAGTGTAGACAACAACGCCTTCTGCCAAATTTTGAACTCGAAGCCAATTAAAGCGAAGCGAGTCTAGCGGCACAGGAGCGAATTAAGGTCTTCAGAATTATCGAAATTCCGTGCAACGTCACCATTCACGCGTGTGCTCGACGCAAGATTTATGAATATATTTCCAAAACAAATAGATGGTACTAAAATGTCCTGCCATAATTTGTAAATCTGAACAGTATGTATGAACTTTTGTTTGTATCACTATACTATACATAGGCGTTGTTACTTCCCTCCAAACAAGTTTACGTTGCTGAGTATTAGGATGATGATAATTGGGGTTTAATGGCACACAAGCAACTTAGGCCATATTGCGCCAGACAAAATTACTTCAGACGGCTATACTAGGAAAGAGATAATAAAGTTTTTATGGTAAGAGTTACAGCTGATGTATATATCCGGTCTTTTTAAGAAAGTCAAAAACACGGTGAAGTGACACTAAACGATGATCACCAAGCAGAAACATAGGATGGAATAGAAGGTTACCTCTAAAAAGCTCAGGAAAACTTTGTCGGCGATGTTGGTGATAAAATCTACAATGCCATAAAATGTGTAAAACTGTCAGTACTTCTCCACAATGGGCACACAGCTTTTCGTCTTCTCCACAAACAAGATGTAGATGAGTCAGACATGAATGGCCAATCCTCAGGCGGCATAATAGAACCTCCAGTCGACGTTCCTTATGGAACGAGCTCTCCCACAGAGCCAAGATGGGCTTAATGACATGAAGTTTATTGTTAAACTCTGCGTCCCACTCCGACTGCCATGCCTTCAAAAGTGATTTCTTCCAAAGTGGCCTGAGGTCCTGATAGGGTAACCCAAGAGATGTTGCCGAGTCCTTTACACCTGCAGCCAGTTTATCTGCTTGCTCATTTCCTGGAATTCGGACGTGACTGGGCACCCAGCAGAATATTATGGTGCGTCCGAGTTCGAGAGCCCGGTTTATTTTAGACCGTATATGTGCTACAAGAGGGTTCTTTGTGGGAAGTCTAGAACAAACAGCCTGTATCACGCTTTGTGAATCGACAAAGAGGATAGCCTTTAATATGTTGTTACTCAAGATATGTTCAATGGCTAGGGAGACACCATAAAGCTCTGCAGAAAAAATGCTTGCCCTACCATCCATTCGCAAAGCTTTTGTGAAGGCACCAGAATATACGGCACAACCAACAAAAGATGAAGATTTCGACCCATCAGTATAGAATTCAGTACAATCTCTATACGTCTCCTGCAATGACTGAAACTCCTGCTGCAGGGCGTGATCGAAGAATACCGAGACACAATGTTGTCGATGTACAAATGCCTCACGGATAAATGTCTCCAAACGAACCAAATGGTCTGTGGCTGATCGTCCCTCCCGAAATCCACACTGATTAATGTCTAAAATATTTTCTTCCTCAAGAAAATACACCAGACGCCGGTTGATGAGCCTTTCATAAGTCTTCCCAAGACAACTAGTGAGCGTAATGGGACGGTAACTCGCTGGAAGAGAGGGGTCCTTACCAGGCTTCAGAAGAGGAATAATGTGGGCGCTTTTCCAGCATCGAGGGAAAGCAGCTACTTTCCATAGATGATTAAAAACATAAGCAAATGACTTAATGATGCTGGGGACAAGTGCCTCAGCATTTCGTAATGAATCCTGTCAGAACCTGGTGCAGACTGCTTTTTTACACCAAGCGCGACTTCAGTTCGCACATACTGAACAATCCATTGTTAACTGCCCAGTCATATCCTGGCATCGAGATCGATTGCTTTTCAGCAGCAGACTGAAACTTCTCAAACTTTACACTAAAGTTGGATGAACTAGATACATGTTGGAAGTGCATACCAAGAACATTTGCCTGATCTTTGAGAGATACGGAAGGCAAGGGAAAAAGAGTGAATCGGAAGGGTTGGTAGTCTCCTCGGACTTTTCGCAGGCGGTCCACTACTTCCTTCGCTGGAACAAGGCTATTTATAGAAGAGGCATATTTGGTCCATGAAACCCTTTTAGCCTGTTTTCGTGTCCAATTCGCCTTAGCCCTACTTTTCTTGAATGCAATTAGGTTTTAATCGGTAGGGTACCAACGAAAATATCCCCAGGCTTTATTCTGGTCCTTGCGAGTGGTTGTGCACTCCTTAGTCAACCATGGTTAGGAAGATGACCAGATGTTTGAGGAATAGAATTCGAAGCTGCACTAATTATACATTAAGTGACAAACTGTTGCATTGTCGGGGCTCATAGTTCGAAGCAAAGATGGATCAATCACAGCCTCTAATTAAAAAATAGACCAGTCGGCATTCTCTAACTTCCACCGAGGAAGGCGAGTCGGAATCGATGGAATCGGTTTAACGCTTTCTAAAATAATGGAAAAATGATCGCTGCCAAAAGGGTTGTTTAATACTTTCCATGAAAAACATGGGACTAACGATGGTGATGATAGGGACAAATCAATAGCTGTAAAAGTGTTAGGGGCGACACTAAAAAATGTTGCTTCTTTTTGGTTCAAAAGACATAACCCGGATGATAATAAAAGTCGCTCAATTACTCCACCACGAGAGTCCTGTCGAGGACTACCCCACAAGGGGTGGTGGGAATTAAAATCGCCAAGAATTAAAAAGGGCTCGGGCAGCTGGCCGACGAGTCCCTGAAGTTCTTGCAAATGCAGCGGAGTGTTGGGTGGCCAGATCAGTAGAGGCGGTCAAGAAGAATTCGAACTGCAACTGCCTCAAATGGAGTCTGTAGAGGGACTAAGGCACAGGCAACTCCACTCTGCACTACCACTGCTACACCACCCGAAGGGTTTGATGAAATGCGGTCCTTTCGGATAACCTGATGACGATGTAGCACTTTAGTGTGGGTGTCACTCAGATAAGTTTTCTGTAGGTACAAGGCCACAGGACGGAGCTCATCAAGAAAAAAATGTATGTCATCAACGTTACGAAAAAGGCCGCGACAATTCCACTGCATAATGCTAAAATTGTGGACCACTCTAAAGTTTATAATAAAAAATAAAATTAAAAATAACTGTCAAGATTAAGCAAATTTTTTACGACTTAAAATCTATCTTTAGACGCGGAGCATTTTTCTTTTTGGAGGTGTCATTCGGCCTGCCCGTGGTGACACCGGAGGCCGGAAGTAGAGATTCGGAACTCGAGTGAGGTCTGTCCTCGTCGGACCTTGACCCACTCTCGTCCATTGGCCCAGCTGGAGCCAAAAGGGGCTCCTCCTTGGAGGCCTGTAACCTCAACAGCTCCTCCGGTTTCCGAGATCCACCAGGGGCAGAGGGACCAAGTCCCCGACCTTGTGGTGGCTGGACCGGGGAAGCAGGGGGTGCAGAACCCTGTGCAAGGAACGCAGACCCCTGTGCTCGGGTGGATCCCAATGGACCGGCATCCACCCTGTCATCTCGAGGTTCAGCAGTGTGCACTGCTCCAGAGGTGCCTTTCTTCTGCGACGGGTTGGCCTCCGTCTGCTCGGATAATGAATCCGAGCCTTTCGCACGGTTGGGGAGGGCCCCTGCCCGGGCAGCTGAGATAGCACGCCCTGGGAGTTGCACCTTTAGTTTGGGACCAGAGGACTTAAGTGGTTGAGCAAGGTCCCCATAAGACACTTGCGTTCCCACAGACGCCATAGGTGGTGCAGGTCCCCGGCGCACCACCTCGGCAAAAGAGCCTCTCTGAAAACCCAAGAGGTGACGCTTTGCTTCGGGATAAGAGATGTTTTCCTTCACCTTCAGGGTCAGAATTTCCTTTTCTCTTTCGAAGTGTTCACATGACCTAGAATATGCAGGGTGCCTGCCTTTACAATTTACACATTTCATGTCTTCATGACAGTCGTCAGCGTTGTGCTCGGAGCTACCGCACCTGGCACATGTCTCACGGCCACGGCATGACCGCGAGCCGTGCCCAAAGGGCTGACAACGGAAACAACGGACAGGGTTAGGTATGTAAGGCCGGACCCTACAATTCAAGTACCCCGCTTTCACGGAAGAAGGCAGGCTGTCATGAGCTCAAAGGTAAGGACCAAGTGTCGCGTAGGAAGTTCTTTGTCATCTCTATGGATGGTGATGCGCTTTACAGCAACAACACCCTGGCTGCGCATGCCTTCGAGAATCTCTTCCTCCTGACTCTCCATCAGGTCATCCTCAGATATAACACCACGAATGGTGTTGAGCGTACGGTGTGCAGAGACGCTTACTTTCGTGTCAAGGATATGGTTGAGGCAGAACAACGCTGCTGCCTGATTTTTCTCAAATACTTCTACCAAAAGGTCTCCAGAAAAAGTCTTTTTTGCATTAAACTTTTCCCCTACCAAGTCTTTTAAGACCTTAACCACAAGGAAAGGGGAGAGTTTCGACATCGGTTTCGTCTCAACTTCGGAATGTACAATGAAAAACTTAGTGACGTAGTCAGTGTTGTTCTGGCCCAAAGGTGGTAGATATGCATCGGTGCGGACCTTTTTGGGGGCCCGATCAGAAGGTTTAAGCTTGGAACCCATAAGAGGGAAATGGTGTTCGGAAACTGTGGCGCACCGCCCACCACCGAGCCCAACAAGGGAATAGGTAACGCTTCATAACAAGAAGGCCTTGACTGAAGACGTTACTCTATTAGTGCTGCCCAGTCTCTATAACCGAGTGTGGTTCTGGAGAAGAGGTCTTTCGCCACCCAAGGTTAGCCCTTGCCGCCAAAGGAGTTGAAAACGGAAAGAAGAGAAATTAGAAGAGTGAAAAGGAGGAGAAGACAAGGGTGAAAGTAGAGAGGGGATAGTAGAAGTGGCGACTAGACTGAATCATACGGGCCGGGCCTTACCAGGACTCTCGTCTATGAGAGGCGGGGGCCGAAGTGGTGTATTGACTCACCCGGGGGGCCCCGAAGGGTCCAAACCTACTCCGGGCTCGGCTCAACCACCAGGATGCCCTTTTCCCCAGACACGGGAAAGCCACGCACAGTCATATTAAAAATAGCGCAAAAGAGACGGGACAAAAAGACGAAGAAGCACACAGGACAAACGCTAACTGGCAACTAAACTTCATTGAAAGCTTCCAACTTTGCTTTCGCCATGCACACACCGTAATGTCCGAGTCCCACACGCACAGCCAGACGTGGGCGGGTGAACCCGCAAGGCTCGGGGTCCGTGGAGACGCCACTCTCCAAACACCTGCTTTCACAGGTGCCCCCTGCGGGGCTGGGTATTAGGAAACTAAACTGTTGTTTGAGAAATATAAGTCTGTAGAACCTCTCAGGTGCTCAACTGTAGCGCAATAACCGACAGGGAAGTCTGCGAGAGTCTCATAGCAATTGACCTTTTTCGACTAATCAGCGCTGTTTGGATGGTTGTCTGCTAACTACAAATGAAGAGCAGCCCGCGTTCTTGCACCCGTCGGAACACAATGAGGTTGCGCTGTTTTATTGTTTTTATTGATTTTATTCCTTATACTGCCTATGCGCAGAAAACCATCGTCGAAAGAGGCCAAAGACGCACAGAGACCCATAGTGAAATCTAATACGTTAGAAATAACTCCATATCCATTTAGAATATATTTAACGCCCACAACTGTAAAAAAAACATACAATACGTTTTTTTTATTGTTTCTGTAGCTGTGATGTTCGCTTTTTTGTTGTGGAGTGACGGCAGATTCAACAAGGCTGTCACCTGCCCGCCACTGGCGGCCAAATGTAGCCGAGTATTTTAGCAAGAAAACAGGCCAATGCCCGAGTCCCACTAGAGCGACAAACAGAAGCAAACAACAGCGACAAGCCTCACACCAGAGTCTTTGGTGATTTGACAAGCTTTGTAGAATAAAGAAGGCTATGCTCGAACACAAGCATCACGCACGCGAGGGTTTCTTTGGCAGGCTGGCAATCGCTGGTGCTTACTTCACGAGCACCGAACGACTAAACGCCTCACAAAGGTGCCACCGCGATCATGCTGCATATGTTGGAGGTTTGTCGCTGTCGTTTGTTTCTGTTTGTGGCTCTAGTGGGATTCGGACATTACGGTGTGTGCTGAATATTTCACTATTTCACCTACATGTAAACGCCGCTAGGATTTTTTTTTGTTGTTTTACTAAAACATGTTTTGCTGATTGTTTATGTCCAGTACTACGAGTGTTAATTATTTTAGGCGGCTTATGGCCAAGGCAACACGTCATGTAACGTCCCATCAAAATACTGACTCTGATTCTAGGGTTCGTCGTGTTTTATTGACATTAATTATAAGAGGACAGAAAAGTGTTTTCTTCACTCGCAGGTCAAACATAGATAAGTCACTATTTATTTTTTTAATTATACCGTTATCACAGAAATCACATAACATCTTCATCTCTGCAATGTGTTAATTAAATGGCTGTCATTGTAGCGTTAGCTTCTTGAACAAGTGATTTATCAGTTTAAATGCGCGATCCTAACAAAATCACTCATCGAAAAAATAATATGACAAAGCAATATCCACTAGAATGAGGATAATAATACCTGGAAATTGAAAACACGGGAGACAAAGGACAAGCACTAATCTCCAAACACAGCTAGGTGACTGGTGTGTGACCAAAAAAATCTTAAAATTGCCCTTCGTCCCCCTTGTTCCCTTCCTCCAGGGATTATTATCGTCATGCTTGTCTAGCTCGCATGCACATTTGCCTTAATTGCATTATCATCTTCCGCTAGAACCTTGCCTGTTTCCCTTTTTCAAATTTTAATTGTGTAAAATAAGTTGCTTTCATATTCTTTTTTTTTAATTCGATATAGGCTTTTAAATTGTTTTTTGTTCAGAATGCAACATTTCTTTTTGCATCAACTCTATAAACGTGGTGTTGGTGCTGATCTTATTAAGCTTAGTAAAGCTCAGGATGTGTATAAACAAATATGGGTGCAGGACGACCCCCGATTTTTTTGAAGATGAAACAATCGGAATAGAAAATTTGTAAGGTTATCTCAAGGGATCGTCCCATTGATTCTTCTTCAAGTTGGTGGGACAAGGAAGTTTTCTGAAACTTCCACTTAAAGTTTGCGAAAAAAATGGAACTTTGAAGCATTGCTGAGCTTAAAGTGAGCGTGTTCACCGTACTTTGCACGGATAAAAACAATATCAGGAACACTTTCGTTACCGGCATTAAAGCTTGCAATAAAATAGTGAAACTTGTTTTTATTTTGTTTTTGTTTTATGTGCTGAAGCAACGACTGGTACCTGGTACGCCCCAGCGGAGGAGTGGTGATTAATTTCGACCACCTGTGGTTCTTTTAACGTGAAACTGAAAGCTCGGTTACACGGCGCCTTCTCCACAATAAGCCTCCGTGTAATTGCGGGCACCTCGGCCGGGATTCGAACCAGCCACCTGGGAATCGAAGACAATGACGGACGAGGCATTTGTACTCGAACGCGACAGATGCAAAAATATATAAAAAGAAAGAAGACAATTATGAAACATACGAGCGAGGCAGCCAGGCCGAACTATATATCCAATTCAGCTCTGAAGTTGCGTCGAGAGCGTCGACAGTTTTCACATTGGGTTGTGCCAGGCTTCCGCCAGATGGCGATACCGGAACCTGTCGCCGCGAATAAGTAGGGTTCGGCGTTTTCGGTTTAAACCGATAAAAGTATGCCGAATTTATTTCCGAAAAGTCAGTTTGAACTGTAAAAAGGTCAATATTTTACACGAGTGTGGCACGCCAAGACCAGGGGGATATATTATTGCACGTGACCAAGTAATCAAGTGTCTTATCTACGCTCAACGCCCCTAACATAGAGTGGGGCTACTCTTATACCACTCGCAAAGGCCGCCTAGTCTCTGAACTCACCCATTCCCTGAACCTCACCCTTCACACCGACCCTTCCTCCCCCACACGCATTGGCAACAGTGCCCAGCGCGATACCACTCCCGACCTCACCTTGTGGGTTTCTTTACGGAGATCCCTCTACAAATCATCGCCGCCCGATCGGTATGCGCACCGCCCGTCACCCAGGGAGTTACACACTGGAACGAGAAGACAGCGAATGGGTTTACTGTACCTCTCGGTTGCCGGTCGTCGAGAGCCGGTAGTCCGGGTCCGTCGACCCTTGTTGTCGCCCGTCGATCAGAGCTCACAGTCGGGGTCCGTGTCCAGGCCTGCGGATCGCCTTTCCCACGCCAGCGCTGCGTAGGCTGGCTGAGCCGGGCTATCAATGCCCGAGTCTCGCTGCGGAACCACTCCGGGATCGTCATAGCCCAGGTCATATGACCCGGGCTCGCCATTTCCACCGTTCTTGCTCCAGACCTCGCTGGTGGACCGCTCCGGGGTTCGTTATGGGCCAGGCCAGGCCCTTGGCTTCGACGTTCCTTTTCCAGCTACCAGCCTCGCTCAGCACGCAATGTCTCGCCCAGCTCGTGCCTTCTCCGCCGACCGCCTGTCACGTGCCCTCTGCCTCGTCTTTCACCCCCGGCTCCCACACTCTCCCCCCCTCAAGGCCCGGACTTCGGGGGACTTCATGGGCCTCAGGGAGCCGCTGGGTTTCATGGGCGGCCGCGGTTGCTGTTGCCGGAGTGGCCACGTTGCAGCGTCCGAAAGCGGCGTAGGTGGTGGTGGCTAGCGAAGCCGGCAGACAATGCCGACCTGTCTGTCGCTCGCTGTCCCACTCACCGCGATGCAGCAGGGGGCTTGCTCTAAGCTGGTCCGGCCGACGCAGACGGACTTGCCCCGTTCCGCTTAGAGGTCACAGCGGGCTTAGAACTGCCCGCCTGAACCGTTCGTCAGGCCGAACAACTGTCAGCCACCCTGAGCACTTGGGAAAACGAATGGCCAGTTTTCCCTCCCGATTTGCTTCCTGGGTTACGCCGTCTACGGCAGTCTTTCCAAGAAGCTATTCTGCGCAGAACAAACTGTAAAAACAACACACAGCGAACAAATACTCTGCCGCAGAATGTGGCAGTGGCCATAGCCTCTACCGCCACATAGCTTGCCGACGGGTTCGTGTACCATGCGGCCAACTCAGCAAGTCTGCATTCCAGAGCTCGCTCGTGGGTCGCCAAGAACAGGGGATTTCTTGTGTCCTACCGCAACCTCATGCTATACGTCTTCCCCATCGCGACGACGGTAGTATCCTTTCAAGTCAGCGATGTGAACCGGGCAAGCCTCCTCGCTTGTATCTCGCAGAGTAAGCCTAGAAGTAAGACACGACGCTCGCGTCTTTATACCTCGGGTGCCCTTCTCACCTCGGAGCAAGCGATGCGGCAAAACCACTAGCTGCGTTGCTCAAAGCGTGAGTTTCCTTCAGAACAGGTAACGATGGCGTAAACCTAGTCCATCTTTTGCGCAAGCGAAGGGATCCAAAGCCTGTGGCGGGATGACCAAATACCATACCCACAATTCCGCAACGGCTACATATACCATGTGCTACTCGATGTAAGCGTCAGCGTCCCATTCCGTCCACGTGTATACGAGCTCTAGGGACTGCTCGGTCCTCGGAGGGGGCGGCAGCTCAGCGAGCAAGCCCGCTTAAACCGTTCACGCCTCAAGGCAAGCTGGACAACTACAAGCCACCTAAATATCTACCGCCTCATCCCCGGCCAGGTCGTGACGCGACATAACTTATTAAAAGACTTGCTGTCACTGCCACGACCGGCCAGAGTGAAGCCGAAAAAGTATCCTATAAAACATTTCGCAGCTTTCTCGGAAAAGACCCTCTCAAGGGAGAGTCGTCCCTTTGCCTTTCGTCGGTTGTTGGAGTGACGCGAAGCAACTAGCCGTCTTGGCCCAGTGGTTACAAATCATACTGCTCCTTAACTCGCCTGCCAGCGTTCCCGGTGTCAACTGCAATTTACGCCAGTTTACCCAACACCCGCTGACAATCTCGTCCGCCAGTGTTCCCGGTGTCGACTGCAATTCCCGCAATCTTTTCGACACCCACTGACAAAAACCGATCTGCACCCCGGGCCTCGACAAGCGCCTACTGGCTCACCGCATCACTCCAAGCCTAAATCCTAAAGATGCAATAAATCCTGGCTGTTTTCCCTCCTGCCAGTCGCTATCCTGCCTTCCAACGAACCTGCCGTGCCTCTTCTCTGCCTCCGAAGACGACTTTCTTACATCTTAACCGCGCTCCTCGTGTTCCCCCCGGTTGAGTCACCTTCTGCCAACCACTATTCTGGGGTACCCGAGAAAGCGCGTCCGCAACCTCGTCCTTCGAGACCTTTAAGTACTCGATTCGAGGAGACACCTGCTGAGCTCTGCAGTGAGACAAGTCACCCAAATTCCAACATACTTTGTCTCAACGGGCATCGTTAGCGTTAGTGAACAACCCGCTCAACGAATCCATGGGACTCTCTGGGGACGACTGGAAACAGAGGCGTACCGAACGGGCCCCACGTTGGGCGCCATTTTAATATGGGGGTTCTTTATGGGGGGATCCCTTTAATGTGGGTTTCTTTACGGAGGTCCACTACTAATAATCCCGCCCGATCGGTATGCGTTCTGCCCGTCACCCAGGGAGTTACACACTGCAACGAGAAGACAGCGAATGCGTTTACTGCACCTCTCGCTTGCCCGTTGTCGAGAGCCGGAAGTCCGGGCCCGTCGACCCTTGTTGTCGCCCGTCGATCAGAGCTCACAGTCGGAGTCCGTGTCCAGGCCTGCGGATCGCTTTTCCCACGCCAGCGCAGCGTAGGCTGGCTGTCCCGGGCTATCAATGCCCGAGTCTCGCTTCGGAACCACCCCGGGATCGTCATAGCCCAGATGGCCCGGGCTCGCCGTTTCCACCGGTCTTGCTCCAGACCTCGCTGGTGGACCGCTCCGGGGTTCGTTATGGGCCAGGCTAGGCAGCCCCGGCTCCGTCGTTCTTTGTCCAGCTTCCAGCCTCGCTCAGCTCGCAATGTCTCGCCCAGCCGCGCCCCCTCCGCCGATCGCCCGCCACGTGCCCTCTGCCTCGTCTTTCACCCCCGGCTCCCACAACCTTTAGCACCGGACGACTCACCCTTCACACATCCACAACACCACACACACTTGGCAGCGATCACTACATCATCAGCACGTGTCTTACCCTCAAAGGCATCTCCACAAGCCCCCACTTCCACCACCAACACACACAGATTGGGACCTATTCCGTACCGAATGCCCACTCCCACCCACCACCACCTGTGATTCCGACCTAGAACAATGGACGACCCACCTTCTCTCAGCTAAACAGATTGCAACCAAAACTATCGACCCTCCTCACCAGCGGAATATGTAGATACCCACCTCCGTAACCTCTGGGAGGCCTACACCAGCCTAGAGCAGCGCTGGCGGAAACATAAACACCGACGCAACCTTCGCCTCAAGCTACAAACTCTCCGCACTAAGATCGAGACGCACGCACTCACATTACCCAGGAACAACTGGAACAATATTTGCGACGAAATGCGAGGCCAGCTCTCCACTAAGAAGGTTTGGCACATCCTCCGTGCCCTACTCGACCCGCGCACTACTAAGACGCAATCTCGCCACCAAACCACACAAATTATAGCGGAAACTCAGCTCTCACCCACCGCCCTATGCGACACCCTCCACTCCATATACATCCCACCTCCATCATTACACCCTGTTGGTCCTCCACAATACACTGGCAACCCCAACCCAGAGCTCGACGGCCCCATCACCTTTGCAGAACTACAAGCGGCGGTGCAAGCCCTCAAACGCAACACCACACCAGGACATGACAACATCACAAACACCCTCTTACGTCACCTCAATGAGGAGGTCCTAGAACACCTTGTACAGCTCTTCAACCAACATTGGCTTAACCACACCCTTCCCTCCACCTGGAAACACTCTGACATCACCCTTATCCCCAAACCTGGAAAAACACCCTCCATACACAACCTTCGCCCCATCTCACTCACCTCCTGTCTCGGCAAACTTCTCGAACACGTCCTGCAGAATCGCGTCAATGCGCACCTTGAATACACACAAACCTACCCACCTAATATGATCGGCTTTCGACCCAACTTATCCACGCAAGACGCCCTTATACAGTATCATCATGATTTCCACCAACACCCCCCGCAACTAGATCACACCTCTATACTCTCATGTGACCTCCAAAAAGCCTTTGACAATATCTCACACCATAGCATCCTTCAGGCAATCTCATCCCAAAACCTAGGCCTACACTTCTACCACTATATCTATAACTTTCTCGCAAAACGTACCGCTACCATCCGTTTCGGCCATGTCCGGTCTGATTCTTTCCACATGCCAGACCGCGGAACGCCGCAAGGAGCGGTCCTCTCGCCCATGCTCTTTAACCTCACCCTAATTCCACTTGCCCGTACTCTCCTCACTATCCCCACACTACGCAGCTCACTGTACGCAGATGACATTGCCCTTTGGGTCCACTCTGGCTCCGACCAACACATTGAAGCAACACTTCAACATGGCCTCAACCAAGTCCTACATCACATCGAACCTTTGGAGCTCCAATGCTCCCCACACAAATCCGCTCTCCTTACCTTTACGCCGCCTCGTCACAAACCCCTCCAAAACCCCCCCCATCCAACTTTTTATACACTCTGACCCAATACCACACACACAACAAGTTCGACTTTTAGGCCTCACCCTCACACACAACAGATCACCCGCACCCACCCTCCAATACGTAAAGAAATATGTTACCCAAACCTCACACCTCATTAGAAGGATCGCCACTAAACACCACGGCATCAAGGAACAGGACCGCCTCCGACCCGTCCACAGTTTTCTACTCAACCGTATCCTATACCAGCTACCCTACCTTAACCTTACACCCACCCAACTCGACTCCCTTGATGCGCTCCTCAGGAAGACATATAGACATGCTCTCCTACTCCCCCCTCACGCCCCAACGCACCGCCTGCTCGACCTGGGCATACACAACACAATACGCGAACACCTAGACGCCCACCACATGTCCCAACTCACCCGCCTCGCATCCTCACCCACAGGGCACTACATTCTTAACACTATAAACATACTCCCCCCCACCATCCCAATGCCCCCACTTCACATTCCACCGCACATACGTAACCGCATTCGAGTCCACCCAATCCCTCGCCACATGCACCCAACTTTCCATAAAGCCCGGTGACTAGCACGAGCCAACATCCACGCCAAACTATACCCACCATCACCATGCACACTATACACTGATGCCACACCCTACCCTCACAAACCTGCACACTGTGTAACTGTTCTCGGCCAACATCCACCACCAAACGTCACGGCGGCCACCATCCTCACTACAAACACAACCACGGCAGAGGAAGCGGCCATTGCCCTTGCGCTCGCCCAGAGCCCCACCCCCCAATTCGTCCTATCTGATTCTCAGCAGGCCATCCGCAATTTTATTCGCGGCGATATCTCCCCCATGGCCTTCCAAATTCTCACCAACAACCCTCCATCCGACATTGTGACCCTGCTGTGGACACCAGCCCACACAGGCGTAGGCGCTAATGAGATGGTGCACGATTGTGCTCGCGAACTTATCGACCGAGCCGCCGTTTCAACTGCGCCTACACGCGATGCCCCTGCAGGCAAGCCTACCTCCCTCCTGCAATACAGGGATATTACCCTACACTACCGGCTCCTCCGCCGCCAATACCCACCTCCGCACCCCCACCTCTGCCAAGAGGAAACACACATGCTGCGGCTCTAACAAACACACACTTTCCCCCACCGAACACAACTAATACACACTCACCCACACCTCTTTACCACCCCCGCCTGTCCTGCCTGCGGGGCATTCGACACTCATTACCATTCCCTTTGCGAATGCCCCGCAGACCCATACCCCCCTCTTCCCTCCCCTCACCTCTGGGAGCAGATGTAGCGCGACCCGGAGGAGTCAGCTCAAATCCTGACCACCTCCCGGGCCCTGGTGATCGCGGCGGCCCTCTGGGCCTCCGCCAACCCCAATACCTGATCCCGGAAGAATAATAAAGTTTCCTCCTCCTCCTCCTCCTCCTCTACGCGACCGCAAAGTATTCTGTTGGCGGAGGGTTTATGACCTTGTCCCACTAGAGCGACAAAAAGAAGCAAGCGACAGTGACAAGCCTCAAACACTTGCAGCATGCTCGCGAAGGTACCTTTAGCAGGCGTTCAGTCGTTCGGTGCTCGTGAATTAAGAAAAACTGTTAACACAAAAGTTTGGGCCAAATGGCTGCTCGTGATCACGGCTCATGATGTACACGAGGAACAGCGCACCCACAAAAAAGTCACTCGAGTCAAAACACACACAAAAGAAAGAGACACCTACGCAGCGCTGACTTACAGCCTCTCGGGTATATTTACACTTATTTCTTTTTTTCTATTTGTATTATAGGCTAGGGTCAGGGAAAATAACTGGTATCTTTTTCCTTTCCTTTCGATATGGAGCTAAACTTATGGCTAACTGAATTGAAATTAATGTAAGGCAAGGTAGTCTAATTCTTTTCCTGGTAAGGTTAAAGACGAAGTACTAACACATCTGTCGTTATGTTTAGTGATGTTCTCTGCCTCGATAATTTCTCTTATGAGCTGATTGTTGTGCTTGCCAAGCACGGCGCAGTTACTCAGCAGCACTGAGCAGGCGTAGTCTCGACAATGAATGCCTAAATGTCCGGAGTTTCGGTTGGTGAATGTCTTCTTATGCTCACGAAGGCGATCGTTAAGACACCTTCCGGTCTGTTCTATGTATAGTTTTCCACAAAAGACGGGAAAGGAGTACACCATCTTCTCTGTACAAAGGTCAAAGGTGTTCTTTTGTTTCTTCTTGCAGCCGTCAGTTGTAATTGATGGGATATTTATTTTTTGCACAAGCTGCGAAGTATGTTAGGAGCTGAGAAGATGACTTCCAAGTTTACTCGGTTAGCTATTTTCTTCAGTCGGTGAGAAAAGGTATGAATATTAGGCACAATAATGGGTTTCTTTGTTTTGTCTCTTTTTTTTTTTTTTTGTTGAGTGCAGACGACGTGCCTGTTTTCGTTGATGAACTTTTCGGCCACTGATGTTAATAACGAGATTGGGTATCCTGGTGCGCTTTAATCAACGAAAGCAAGCAAGACGTTTGCACTCAATAAAAGAAAATAGAAAAAACAAAGAAACCCATCATTGTGCCATATATTCATACTTTTTCTCAAGGACTGAAGAAAATAGCTAAGGCAGTAAACTTGGAAGTCATCTTGTCAGCTCCTAACAACATTCGCAGCTTATGCAAAAAAAAAAGTAAAAACCGCACCAAATACAACTGTCGGCTGTAATAATAAGCACAAAAACACTTTTGTCCCTTGTACAGAGAAGGTGGTGTACTCCTTTCTCCTCTTTTGTGGAAAGCGCTACATAGGCCAGACCGGAAGGTGTCTTAATGATCGCCATCGTGAGCATAAGAACAGGTTCGCCAACAAAAACTCCGGACATTTAGGAATTCACTGCCGAGACTGGCTGCTTAGTGCTGCTGAGTAACTGCGCCCTGCTTGGCAAGCACGACAACCAGCTTATTAGAGAAATTATCAAGGCAGAGAACATCCCAAAACATAACGACAGATGCGTTAGTACTCCGTCTTTGACCTTATCACAAAAAAAAATTAGACTACCTAGCCTTAAATTAATTTCAATTTAGTTAGCTTTAAAGTTAGCTTCGCATCGAAAACAAAAAAAACAAAAAAAAAAAAAACAGACCAGCTATTCTCTCAGGTCCTAGCCTATAATACAAATAGGAGAAGAGAAATAAGTGTAAATATACCCGAGAGGCTGTCAGTCAGCGCTGCGTAAGTGTCTCTTTCTTTTTGTGTCTGTGTTGACTCGAGTGACTGTTATACGTGTGCGCTGTTTCCCCTGCACATCATAAGAAAAACAGATTGAAAGCCTGCCAAAGATACCCTCGCGTGCTTGATGATCGCGTTTGAGTATAGCCTCCTTGATTCTACAAAGCCTGTCAAATCGTGAAAGTCTCTGGTTTGAAACTTGTCGCTGTCGTTTGTTTCTGTCTGTTGCCCTAGTTGGAGTTGGGCACGGGGTAGCTCTCGTCAGTGAGTATTTGGGTCTGTTGTGGATGCAATTTGCGTTCCCCTTTGTGGCTCAGTCTTAGTGCGTCAAGTTCGCTGCTGTGGTCCTCCAAAGATGGATTTTTGAGCGTTTTTAATGTTTTAAAAACCGCTTGATTTCACCTTTTGTTTTTTGAGGGGGAGGGGACGTTATTTTGTTTCATTTGCCGGGAAAACCCCAACGCTGCTTTCACACCCTCTGTCAAGCTTCTCTCTGATTAATTAAAGCAGCTTTGATAATCCTACACACGTGAAGAATGAAAAGCATGCCAAGGGTTATACTTTCGAGTTTCCCGCCTTAGAATTGTTGTCCCGAAGGAAGTGGCAACCGAGGTTATCTATGCCATGTCTGCAAGTGCTGCAAAGCTACGATTAATCCAGATAGGAGCCTAATTTACTGCGTTTGGACAAATCTGCTTGAAAAGAGTGCAACTATATTCCGTTACAACTCAAGAAGGTAGGGCGAGGAAAAGGAAGGCTGGGTAGGAGGAAGCGAACGAAACCCTGGAGGGGAGAGGGGGAAACCTCCTCCTCTCTCCAGCAGTCCGTACGCTTCTTCCTCCCTCGCCTTCCTTTCACTTGCCCTACCTTCTTGAGTTGTAACTTACTATAGTCAGTACATATTCACCTAAAATACCAGTAAGCATTCATTTAAAAAGTATTCACCAATAAAAACTGAAAATTAATTTTCCAAATGAAAATTGAAAAGACTGATAAGATAGGTTGAATTTATTTTGAAAATGAACCTGGAAAGGTCGACCCTCCTCTTATATAACAGTCATTAGCGGAAAAACAAGAATAATATCGCAAAACTGGGTGACTGAAACCGCCATCTTGTTTTCTTTTGCAATCGCCTAGCACTCGTTCACTTGTCACGATGGTCACGATTCACTTTTACTTCTGCTCCTTGGTCTGTTACACCGTTATCACTGCCGGAGTGATAATGAGCGGAAGTAGAAGACTTTTTTTTTTTTATTGCAAGAAAGCAGGGGGTACAAATTTCATATAAAAGTGCACTGCAGCACATTTGTCAGCACACTATAAAATGCCCGCATCTCGAGAAGAGGGCCACACACGCTCAGTCACTCTGGCTTGGGCTCGCAGGTTGAATAAAAAAAAAAAACGCTCTTAACACGCTTCACGATGTTGAAAAAATAAAACCGAACTTCTTTCGCAGTTGCGTCGGCATATCTCAGTACCGTACGCGATTGCCATATTCTGAAAAGCCCCAGAAGGAAAAAGCATGTCATGCGGTACATTGTCATCGTTCCTCACGTCCAAAAACCGCATGCTCAAATGGGCTAATGGAGACCTGTTTCTTTAGCGTGCGTTGGAGGACATGCCCAAAAAATAAAGCGTGTCAACAGAAAATAAATACATGGTTAATGGTCACCGGTTGTTTGCATAAAAGAGAGTCAACAGACCAGGGCATCTCTAACACCTTTTCTCTTAGCCACGCCTTCACAGGTAAAGTGTTGCTGTGCAATTTAAGAAAATAGTTTTCGCCGCAGGGGGTATGCCCATGCGCTTCACTCGCTTCAAAACGTCTTAGGCACGATTACATACAATAGCATGGTACATTGGGGTGGGAAATAAACTGACCAGCAAGTCACGCTTGAGTGTTTTCTTGGTTGCAACAGAGAGGTAATCTGAAGAAAAACGCGCATTAAGAAAAAAAAGACTGCGTTGACAACTTCTTTCTGGAAGCCAACGAGTCTCATTGGCTCTCCGTCATCACGAAGATAAAAAAGAAAAGAAAAGAAGATGAGGCGCCAGTTTTACTTGGATAAATGCACTACGTATGAATGGGTGTTCGGGATCGCGCAAAAAGAAAAAACGGTGACACAAGTTGCCTTACGAACAAATGCGACAACCCCAACCCACCATCGCGTATACGGTGAAACAAATTGTCACGTCTCATTGGTTCCCAACACGAGCTCCAGGTGAACTTCGCGAAAACTCGATATAACTTCTGCATATTTACGCGTGCACAATGAATGGCCTACAGGACCCTGAAATAAAATACAGTTCACGGTAGCCTTCAACAAGAAGGCAATCGCCTATGCAAAGATTCACGGGAATTTTGGTTCGCAGCGAGAGTTCGGTATATCGTAGAAAAGCATACGCTAGTGGCGAGGCTCGGGGAATAAACAGGCGGCGTGGAGCAAGGCGAAGAAAGCTTCATTTCGTAGAAGGACTGCGATGTACCCCGAATTGAAAACAAAGGTGGCAAATTACATCCGGGATCTGCGCGCCAGATCGCCACCTGTGATGTCGGAGTAAATTGGTACCAAAGCCATCGAGGACACTCGTGCTTTCGGGCTCTCGAGGGCGCAATTCAAAGGGACGGCATGTCCCTTTGAATTCGTTAGCGAGCTCGTCGTTGGACGAAGGTTCTGAAGAATCTGAGTAGTAACACTCGCGCACTTCCTGTTTTATTGCGTGCAAAATAATTAAATAAATATGCCGTGTTTCCTCGTCCTTCCGCATACTTGGTCAATTTAGTTACCAAGGTAAAGTCCATTGCATTTTATTGCCGTAAAAACTTTTTTTTTTTTGCTTTTTGCAATTTGTAAATTAGAGAATCGACTTATATTCTGGTTCGACATATATTTCAGTTTATACTATGCTAAATCGAAAAAAAAAGAAAGCGCGGAACCTTATACCTGGGCCTCTCACATTTTTGTTGGCACGAATAATACCAGTCTGGCCATGAGGAGACTCCGTTGTTTCTTGTTAGAAAAGCCGCGTCGACATTTGTCCCAGACTTCAGACTCTACAAGTTGATCGACTTGGAAACGGAGGAGCTACAACTGTTGCCTGTGTCTCATTGGGAGGACATATATGCATAAGTTCCCTACAAGCTCCTGAACTGTCTTGTCGTCAGGCTACAGACTTCGCACTTGTTCGACGATTCTCAAGGTACGATGCTTATGGTTTATATCAAAATTAACCTGATTCTCAAAAACAAGTAAAATTCGAACAGGCCTTTCACATTTAAGCACATCAAACTATAAATGATTGCTGATGAGAAAACGTACGTAAATCTTTTTGGCCTTTTAATGAATCTACTTTTATGTAGTGCCACCTTTTATACCTCCCTGGCTCAAAGTGATTGACTCTGCATGTCCCGCAAACAACTAGACGCCGGGAATCGAACACCTATTTTCACAGCTACACCGACAACATATCCGTCTTCAGATATTTGTTTTTCCGTACCTGAACATTTCGCTAATAATAATAATACTAATAAGAATAAAATTATTATTATACAGAAATCCTAAAGCAACTGAAGACAGGAACGTTTAAAGTTAAATGTGGACACTACTGTCTTCACATTCCAGCTCTTCCTGTCTTGGTAGTCTGTGGTTGTGCCCTTATCTTCTTTTCAGTTTCAGCTATTAATTTGTGTGCCTGTGCCTTCTGGATTTCAGATGATAGTCAAGATATGAAGCTGTGACAGGAAAATGAAGCTTGCGACGGTTATAACTTTTGATGTTCTTAAGAAAAAGGGTAGTGTACCTTGGTGTGTACCGCGAAGGAGACATAAAGGTATTTAAATTGAACATTAATTGAAATAAACAATTTTATGCACTCAACTAAAATTTTATTCTAAGCACCCAGCTTAACACGTGAGTGTTGAGTATCGTTCGTATTCTGAAAGACAATGCAACGTATGCTGTTACCAGGAGTACCTGCTACCTGGAACAGAGTTAGATGAAGAAGCATTAGTTTGTCTGGCTGAGTCGTCCGAAGGCGCTACCCATACCTTCATTGTGACAATAGATTCCTGGGTGCCAGGCAAGTCCAAACATTGCTGCTATGCAATGTATATCCATGCATAGCTCCTTCTATAGTTGGTGACAGGTTAATAGTGAATTGCAAGCTTTGGCTCCAGTGTGAGCTTCCTAGCTTTGATAGCAAAAGCGCGAAGTGGCGTGTACGGAACGCGGAGGGGTAACAAAAATGGGGACTGAGCTCAACACCTCCCACTTTTTCTTCCGCATTTGTGCGTCCCGCATTTGTGCTGCGAACCATGCGCGAAGCGAACAGACGAATTGCGGCACATCGCGTGTCGCGAACTTATTTTGTGGGGTTCGGAGGTTCGGACTCAAACGTCGAACATTTCGGGCCAGAAAGCTTCAAGAAACAGTGTTTAGGCGCGCAGCATATGCAGTGCGAGAAACCCTGGCCGCCCGCTTCATCCATTTTATCCAGCCCATGCTTTTGTGGCACCCTCTTGAATCGTCGACACGGAGTGCGGCAGCCGTGACCGCTCGCTGAGCTCACTACCCCTCCTCTATAATTCACGGTCACCCAAGCGAGGACAAGGGACGTCATGATGGTTATTTTTTGCCTGTTTTTTTTTAATTTTAATTTGCCTATAACTTTTAAAATAACGTCAAATTGGAGGTACGCAAAGTTTCACTAAGTCATACGTTCAGTGCGCTTAGGTTCGGTGCAAATTAAAAAAAAAAAAAAGGAACAGTCAAAAAGTCGTTCCAGGGCCCCTTTCAGCCCAGACGCAGTCCACCCTACGAGCTGATGGGCCCAATCAGACAGCATCAAAAGCGCACCATCATGGTGTTCGTCATGTTTGTGAACGTGTTCTATCACCACAAAACCGCTCATAAATAACAAACATATACCTAGTAACTTGTGATTTTAACGCTACTTGATTAGTCCCATTAACTCATAGCGTCACCTGCGTCTGGACTTAGAAACGAAGTGTAGTGGTTTTTTTTTTTTTTTTTTTAGCACAGCCGAATGTCTGGCTGACGTCCAGTGAAGGTTCACTGTGCACCAAAACCTCGATTACATTCAAAGTTTCAGATATTCACCTTGGTCAACTATGAATAATTTCAAACATGTTCCTGCGACCATGATAATCGACGGAGATGCCTGCCCCATGTATTATGATCCGTATCTTTACCGGCAAGCCATGAAATTTGTGCCTACTGAGAGACATATTATAGAGGTGAGTGAGGTTGATCCTTTTCGACTTAAACCAGCTCAGTTTCCCTTTTGGGTCGCTATTCTAAAAAGTGCGATCACCGATATAACGAGCAGAAATCCTGAGAACGAATACAAGTTATGTTTTCTGTTTGTCCCCTTTTTCACGTGCCTCATTCTTGGCCACAAAATATTAGACAGGGAAATTAGTGTTTCTTAAAACAAACATGTCACAAAAGGACTTCCAATGAGCTTTAATACCGTGAAACAAGGAGAAACTGGTTGCATCAGGTATTCGGTAATATCTGTGGATTTCCTTTTTTTTTAACTTTTTATCGGAGGCTGCGTGTAATTTTAATATTCGGCCGGTGCAGTCTTCCTCAACACAGTAGCCACAGTTAGTAAGCTTCGCATTTTATGAACAAAATATATTCATGAGTGGACCACTGCGTCTGTCACCTATTGTTTGGGGTTCCTCGATTGTATGGCATATCTAGCCAATGCACATGTAGTTGGCACAATAAACTGCACCTTGATAACATGTCATTACGTAAAATAAACGTTTTTTTTAACAAGCGGTTTTTGCCGAGGCAATAAAGAGGCATTTAAATATTGCATAAGAGGTTATGAAGGATTTAATACAACATTAGGGACCAATAATTTACCATCGGCTCACAGGTTGCACAAAACAATAGGATGTGAAATTAGTTTTACAAACCTTAAATAAAAAAGAAAACGAATCACTAAAATCTAATGTGTGATCATGGATGTGTCGTCTTTAATCAGCCGCCATTAGTAAGTAACCCCCTTGTTTCTTTATTATATGGACATTACCGCAACAAGAATGGCAGGGATGTCTGATGAACGAGTGGACGCGACATCACCTAGAAAATAAGATATAAGCAGGAAGACGTTCTTATTGGATCCCCGACGCGCCCCAAGCGGCCAACACGCCAAAGCTCGTCGAGACAAACCGCAAAGCGGTGGACGCCTCCCTCTTGGCGTCGCCGCGTGCCACCGTCGCGCTCGTAGTGAGACTCGCGGCACGACGCGTTGGCGTCGACGCTAACGCGCGTAAGGCGACGCCACTTTAATCCACTAGTGATAACGTGTGGGAGAGGAAAGGCGCCGGCTTTGCGTTCTAGGTGGTTCTGGCTGTATACGGAGCGCAAACTCGTCTGCTTCTTGTGCAGGGGTTGCAGTGACGTCAGAACGCTTAGTTCTAACGGGCTCCGGTTGGAAGGATAGCGGGTAGACCTCCAATGCTGGCTGCCTTCAGGTCTACCCACAATTGTTGCAATGGGATCCAATCACAGCTCAGTGTTATGACGTCACCGAAACCCCTGCGCGACAAGCAGACAAACTTGCGCTCCGCATAGTCTGGGCACCTCAAAGAAAGGCCTCGCCGTTTTCATTCCGTAGATGACTGTAATCAACCGCGTCTCCTTCTGTGCACGCAGGTGACCTATCCCAGAAGTGGAACGCACTTGGTGCAACAACTGATTCAGCTCATTGTGAACGGAGGTCAGTCGGCGAAGACGTTCGCCGAATTCTCCCAGTCGGCCCCGCTTCTCGAGCTAAACTCCCGAGAGACAGTGGCTCGAACGAGACTCCGGCGAACGCACTTTCCGATGAACAGAATGCGATTTAGCGACGAAGCGATGTACGTGTACGTTGCCAGGAATCCCTGGGATTGCTGCGTTTCCGACTTTCACGTGACCAAGGATTTTCCCGTGTTCGAGTTCGAGAAGGGAAAATTCGAAGACTTCCTGGACGGGTTTCTTCAAGGACAGGCCGGCTTTGGCGACTATTTTGACCTCTCAGGCTACGCCCGCGAAGACTGCCTGAACGTTTTGTTTTTGACGTACGAGGAGATTCAAAAGAACAAGACCGACGTTATTCTGAGGTTGGCCAACTTTTTGGGTAACGCTTACGGTGCAGCGTTAAAAAAGACGACCGGGCAGCACTTGCGCACGTTGTGGAGAAGAGCGAATTGTTTTTCATGAAAGAGTTAATTCTGAGCAGTTATAGAAATCTAATGGAAGTGTTTAGCAAGACAACGAGCACAATAAATTCCACTCAATGTGTTAGTGAAGAAGGCACAAACGACGACATTAAAGTGGAAAACCTTTTGAGCAAAGGAGGTGTCGGAGGTTGGAAAGCACACTTTTCGGATCATAGCCGGGATAAAATGCAACCCATGATTAGCGAGACATTTAGGGAAACAAGTATTGTGAATATTTGGAAATGTGACTAAATCATAAAGACACCATATTTCCTGTATTTTTAGAGCTGTTTTCACCGTACAGAGATTTTTTGAACTAATTATTTCTCATGGCATACGAAATAAAAAGAACGAAGTGAAAGAAAGTACAGCCGTAAAAACGCTCTTCAAAGTCTTACGCGCGGGCTTTCACTCTTTCATAACCGTTATTTTGACCTAATAGACGACTTTCAACTGTAAATAAGGGTTTTTTTGGAATCGAACACACTTTATTTTTGAAGGCTGTAAAAGGGGTGTGAAGAAGGACGGTGAACCCAGAGAAACACCCTTTCTGAAGGATGATCGTCGCACTGACACCCGCCTTACCAGAGCTTGTTTTAGCGACGATCTCGAGTAACTTTTGCCTCTACCAATGTTTTTGACCTGAAGATACATTCCTTGAACTTGGATATATTATTCATTGGGCCAAATATTTAAAATATTAATGTTTCTTTTTTTTAATTGTTAAGAAATGGTGGAGCGGCCGGGAAAAAATACTTCAGTACGAAACTTGAGCCATGAGCGTTATCTGCAGTTTGAAAGCTCAATTGCCTTGTGTGCTGTTCAAGCAGCACACAATACACACGCACATAAACGTGTATTACTACAGCTTTAAAAGTAAGATCAATAATTAAGTACGAACTCCAGATCATATATTACCTTATTAAAAACAAAACAAAAAAACAGCGTAACTCTTCGAGGGAAAGCTAGCCAAGGTTTGTTTCTTTGTCTCTGCTGTTGTTGGGAAAATTTGGAACTATCGAAACCATTTGTTATTCATAAATTTTGATCCGCTCAGTGCGTTCAGATAAGGACAGTCATGGGGGTTTCCGTGACTATGCTTTGTTTTCAATGAAATTTTTATAAGAAATAGCAAAACGTGCACACAACAGGACGGAACCAATTTTCGCAAGATACTACCTTCTCTTGGTGACAAAAATCGCCTGTCACCGTTGACATGGTCACCGGCTTGCGATGGCTGGTGGACCGACTCGGTGGCCGCCACGTATCCGGCCCTGGCTAGTGGCTCCACCTGAAAATAGCGGAACTCATCCCTGCAATCAAACTTTCACACGTTACTGAAAAATAATAGGGAAATGCATTTACAATTACTCAAGGCTAAATTGTAATTCATCACAATAGCAATTACCCTCCTATGAAAGTATTTAAGGGACCGTTACCCCAAGATGTAATCTGTTACTTTCGTATAGTTACTTCCGATATTTTTGCCCTGAAGTAAGAAAAACATAAGGAATAAGAGGGTTATTTAAGTTCTTATTGTGTCAGCATATTTCATTTATTGACCTTGAGTACTTTGAGCAGCAGCTGGCTCCTGAAAGTTTCGTCAGAAATTTTGCGTAATTTTTTACTGAAGATGTCGAACACCCTTAGAACACCCTTTGAACTGAGGCACTGGATGGCAGTGCCATATTGTGCCTCACAAATGCTTCATGCTCTGCATTGAGCTTCTTCAGCGAAGCAATGAAACTACTATTAACCTCGAAAATAGAGCAAAGCTTCGTCGTTGCAGCCGTTGCCTGATATTTGAGAGTTTTAGTAGCTCCGTTCCGATACCTCCGATAGCCCTGATAACGATATCTGCTAGAGATAGGATGCATGCACAAGGCGGTGGCGGAGTATTGGGTATCGTTGTCGGAGTCATCGGAACGATTTGATCAATTCTCTATTGTCGAAACTGCGAAGCTGTAGAAGTCGCCATACAGCTACACAAAAGTGGAATGCGAATTGATTTATGTACATATTATTATACCGACATACATTGAAAGACAATAGTAAAACATAGTTGGCAACAGTAAGGTGATAATTAAATAAAAAAAAAGGTTTGGATCAATATTCTTTTTTTTTTTTGGTTCTGAACAGGTCCAGCATCGGTTGAGACGTTAGTGAATACGAAAACGTTTCCAATATATAAATATTAGTAAAAAGGAAAGAAAAACATAAGGACACTTATAACAACAATTAATTATAAGATCGGTTGGAACAGAAAAATGTAAATGCACGTTTGCCATGTGTACCTTTATTGGTGCCGTTTAAAAAAAAACACACGGGGCACAGACCGACTGTTGTTTACTCCAGTGTTCTCCAGATAGACATCCGTTGATGCCACAGGCAGTGAAGGGCAAAGAACTAAGCCGCACCAGCCGTACTATGGACCGGCACCACTCACGAGTAATGCCAGCACAGTGCAGCAGTGTGAGTCAAGATGACAATGAAGAAAGGAATGACCCACTACTAACTGTAACAACCACAGAGGCCTTCGAGCACATCGCTCAGCTCCGGAAGTGTTTGCCTGCAAAGGAAGAGTCCAGTAAAGAGCTACTTGCGTTGGCTGGTATTGAAAATTTTGTTTTGAGATCGCTTGTGCTGTCTAAACAGTCCACAATCGACAACTTGTTTGCAGGACGAATAAACTTAACGTCACAGCTCTTTTACCAATATGTTATGCCTGTTATTACTTATAATTAGGCCTATGCCGAGGAAACTGGCAAAAATCTGCTTTGTATGGGTAATTGATAATTGAAACTTCTGATAATTCAAACTAAAATCGGTGACTTCCTGGAGTATGAAATAATGAGAGCTTACTGTAGTTTGGTGTACGGCGTTTCGCATTCAGCAAGTCATTTTGTCACTGCCCAGGCGGAAATTTCTAACTGGGACAAGTTGGCACCTCGACTGGTATCAACAGGGACTAACTGTTACTAACCGGTACTGACTGGGAATCAGCTGGGACCAAATTGAGGGGTCAACTAGTTTGAACCATTCCCAATAGGGATCTAAGTGGTTTGATTCCCTGTTGGGAATGGAATAAACTGGGACCAGTTAAGGAAGTAACTGGGTGGAGCAATTACCAGTCGGACTTCAAAAGGTTTTCCCATTCCCAGTTTACATGGGGCAACAATTTTGACAAGTTGGTGGTCTACTGACCTTTGCTAATAAAGAAAACTAGAAATACTTGCATTTTTATATTTATAGAAATAGGTAATTTTTTTAATTACTAGGTACATTTATGTATTTCTATAAAAATTAATAAAATTTTCATTAACTTTATAATTTCTTTCAAATGGAAAATGTAATTAGTGACATAAAGTGTGTTTACCTAAATGAGCATTTAGTGCATATATAAAATGTGTTAAAACATTTATTTAAATACCTACAGTATTTTTTTTAATAAATAAATTTATCTTCTGGGCAATCGGAGCTCGCCGAACGGCGTGGCCCGCGGGTGCGGATTAGTGGTATGCGATGTCGACAGATGGCGTTGCCTATGCGACGCAGGCAGGGAAGGGGAGGTATTACTTTTAGAATTCAGTAGCGAAAAATCAACAGTCATGACTTTTAACGATGATGAAGTTGAGAGGCTGAAGATACAGAATATTACAGTTGACAGAGCTAGTAAATACAAGTATCTAGGCGTGTGGATATGTGATGGTGCAGAATATCTCAGTGAGCATGAAAAGTATATAATAGGTAAGGGCAACAGAAATGCAGCTGTAATGAAAAATAGAGCACTTTGGAATTACAACAGGTATGAGGTGGTGAAAAAGATTTGGAAAGGGGTCATGCTGCCTGGCTTGACTTTTGGAAACGCAGTGCTATGCATGAAATCCAAAGCGCATGCAAGACTAGAAAGGTAGGCTGGCTTTGGCGGCACATTGCAAAACGCCAAACCAGGGAGTACAAGTAGACATGGGATGGGCGTCATTTGAGAGCAGGAAAGCTGTGAGCAAAATAGAATTTTAGGATCGGTTGAGGCAAATAGACGGGGAGCAATAGGCACAAGAGGTTTTTAGCTATTTATACATGAGGAGTATAGACATAAAGTGGAGACAGCGCACTGGGAAATTAAGAGGATTTTTTGAGGCTATAGTGGAGTTACGGAAGAGCAGGTCTTAGTTAAGAAGAAAGTTAAGGCCACACAAGGACATCGGTGGCTAGAGGGAATGCAGACAAAGACGGCTCTGGAAAGCTATAGATTAAACAAAAGAGTTATTGCCAAAGAAAACATTTATGACAATTCTAGGAGAAGCTCATTGTTGTTTGAGGCGAGGACGGGTGTTTTGCGAACCAGAACATACAGAGTGAAGTACCAGGAAATGGATACAGTGTGCACTGCTTGTGGAGAGGAGGACGAGACGGCTGAGCATTTGATACTCTACTGTAAAGGGCTTCACCCTATGCCTACCGATGACAACATAGATTTAATAAAGTCATTGTGTTTTAAAGACAGCGAAGGAAGACTGTATTTCAAGACAGTAGAAATTACCAAGCAAAGATTAAGTGAATGGTGGCAGAAAGCGAGAGAAAACTAGGTATTTTCTTATTAACTGATGGCAAGGCGGTTTTATAGCCTCACTTCCTTTTCAGTGCGGAGTGAATATAGTTTTCACATTTAAATATTCTAAGCTTAAATGGTAAAACAAATGGGCTAGGTGGCGTAAGCTACCGCCCGATCCAAAGGGCTCAGCCGGATTCATCCATCCATCCATCTATCCAGACCAGACCATTTGGCCAGACTAACGAACGTCGGAGTCGGACGAACGCTGCGAACGCGGTGGAGAAGGGCCCCATCGCCGAAGTTGGCGTATTGATAGACGTCTGGTTCTGAAAATGTCAAATCCATAGCTGCGCTTCTTTGGACCCAACTGTTTTACACGCCATGGGGGCAGCAGTGAACTTCGAGGATAGAAAGATGCAGTTCAGCGATCGGTGGGCACCCAGGGAAAACCAGACCGAAGAGAAAAATGCCGCGGAGAGCACAATGGCGAAAATGGCGGGAAATCTACCTCGAAAATGTTCGACTGTTGTGACACAAGCAGTTGAAAGTGCTAGATTGCAAGGTGAGAGCGCCACCACAACGTATCAGGACTTCACCTGCGCAACACAGGAACACTGGTGAGCACATTTCTTCACGCGATGGGGAGAGAAGCTGAGGAAGTCTTTACTAACAGACGCCAGCGGCCGATCTTCCTTCATCTCTCACGAATACTACCTCTGAAAAAGCAATTCAATCATCGCAAGCAAGTGGCTAAACCTGGAAGCGTGTACTCACACCCGACATGCAAGGAAGTCGAAAGGCCTCTTCATGTGCCCTCTTTCTGCTTTCTTGTGCCTTGGGTTTTAGCTGTGTTCACAATTCACGCGCGCCTGCATGCCTACTCCTTTGGTCTCTTTTTTGTTCACTGTGTTATTGAAGTTTTCTGTCGTTGTTGTCCCAGAATTGCTTCATGAATGCACAGAAATACTCAAGGTGCTTGACGTCTGCGGCTCATCGGTATTGCTCTTCCCCGTAATATGGCATAAAGGAGGTGGCCTTCCTCTCTTACAAGCAACTGCGATATACTACAAGCACTGAAATACAGCTGCAGCTGGCCCATGGGCACCGTTTTGCATCCTGCACTGCATGTAGTTCGAAACGCCTTGTGAAAGGCATGTGTGACCTTTTTAAGCGCTGTCACTTTCTTTTGTGCATTTTCTGCAGCTTTGTCGGGGCAACTTTTTTTTTAAGATTCGATAATTAGAATACGGACAAGAATGAAAGGGGGGTTTTCTGAAGAGGCCGGCCTCTTTGCTAAACCATTGTGACTGGTATTACATCTATAGAGTTCATGTACACCTTACGTTATGTAATTTTTTCTTTAGTTTTTTTTTTTTACTTGTTACTTATACTTTGATGTTACACGACATCCACTAAAAACAGGGAAAAAACAAGAGAATGTTGACTTGTCAATTTTTTTTGCATTATGTTGGAAGAGTTAGTGATGGTGGTCGGTAATTTGTGTTATTTTTCCTACACGCACGTCCAGCCCATGTTTACGTAAAGCCCCAATTGCCGCTTAGCAATGGAAATAATTCGTGCGACAGACCAGGCGGCAGCATCGGGGACGGAAACTGGCCTGATTTTATCTGCCATGTATAGAAACTACATTTGGTGACAGGTTATGAATACAGTGGCAAAATCCCCCCCCCCCCTCCCCTGCCCCCCCCCCCCCCCCCCCCCCAAAAAAAAAAAAAAGAATCTATCACTTCGCCAGCCAATTGCTGCCGTCAGTTGTCGTGACGTCCACGTCCAGAGAAGAAACTACAAACTAGTATTTTTTTTTTTAACGGCAGGGCTCTGCTGTTGATGCCACATTGCACGTTGACACTCGAAGCAATTCAATTCTTCGGCTCTTGACCTCCCCGATTTCACCTTGCGAAGTCGTGACGGTGCCTGCTTTTGTTTGCGGCATTTCCCGTGTGTCGACGTGAGAAGCCAGCAGTTGTATCGCCAAGGTAGTAGCAACCAATCTGTGCATTTTCTCCAGCGGCACAGTGCTACAAACCGGACTTTGCCCTTTGCCGAGGGCAAAGTCTAACGACTGGCCCTACAGCTGGCGAGCATCGTTCAGCCGTGAATGCGGAACTTGTCCGAACGCTTTCATGCTTTCATCTGTATACAGAGACAAAACGACTCGCTGAATGCAAAACGCCGCACAGCAAACTACAGTAGACTCTCATTAATTCAAACTCTAGAAAGACACAGTTTCTTTTCATTATCATAAATTAATCTAAATATGATACTAGACAACATTATGTTTTTCGCATGGATAGCTACTCATACAAAGCAGATTTTTGCCAGTTTCCTCCACATAGGCCTAATTATAAGCAAGTACAAGCATAACACATTGGTGAAAGAGCTGTGACGTTAAGTTTATTCATCCGGCAAAAACGTTGTTGATTGTGGACTGTTTAGTCAGCACATACAATCTCAAAACAAAATTTTTAATACCAGCCAACGCAAGTGGCTCTTTACGGGACTCTTTCTTTGCAGACAGAAGCTTCTGGAGCTGAGCGATGTGCTCAAAACTGTGGCTGTGAGAGTTGGTAGTGGGTCATCCCTTTCTTCATGGTCATCTTCCCTCTCACTGCCGCACTGTGCTGGCATTACTTCCATTACTATGTCCTCTAAAGAGTCATCACAACACACACATACATCGTCGTCAAGACTAGCATATTCCGCCAGCTCGGCGTTCACAATATGTGATTCAAGGCCAGAAGGCATGATACCAGTGAGCTAGTCCTCATTCTCGATCTCGCCCTGGTCATCATTGCTAGTCTTGAAGCCCATAATGTGAACGCTGTTTTCCGCTAATTTGTGCCCGCTTGAGCCCCGTTGAGTGCGCTTCTTTCGGAGCACCGGTGCACTGCGGAGAAGCAACAGTCGCAAAAGCAAGCTCCGCGGATGTTGCTTCTATTAGCGGATTCACACGAGGGACCGAATCGCGATTTTCGTCCGCGGACCGTGTAACACGTGACCGCTACGTCACCGACTCCTACGATCCGCGCCTCGTCCGTGGACGCGCGGACTGATAAAGTCGAGCGCCTTTTTCACTCGCGGACGTTTGGCGGGAGATTGACTTGGAAAGCATTTAGTCTGGCAACGGTACATGGTTTTCTTGGTTTTTTCCTTCTGGGTGTTCTAAACAAATATGGCGCATCGTTGCGTTTTGTGCGTTCGTTCGTTCATTTTATCTCGCAGTTCTTGGTTTCACGCGTGAAAGAAACTCCAAAAACTTTGTCCGGCTGACGCGACGCAGGTTCCGGTGCTCCTCCGGGTCCGTGTCAAGAAGCTCCGGTCAAAACTCGTCTAGCACGCCGGGATAATTCTTGCACGTCCGATCAGGATTTCACCAAGCAAGGCCTCTCTTGTGGATGTGGTGTGTTTGAGTGTTGTGCACGAAGGCGGAGTGCGTGAAGGCATCTCCAAACGCCCTTCCTCGAGCCCAGAACTTCGTCGCGTCTACGCCGAACCCTTCACGAGCAGGACCATGCCTGTGTCTCTGTCATGCTTTGGGTTAATAACTTTAGTGGCCCTTCGCGCGAAGCCTGTCCCGGTGTTTTTTCTCGATCTGTACGTAACAGCGGAGTATATACTTTATCGCGGTAGCAAACGTCGATTTCTCTCTTGGGCAACGGTGCCACGGAGCGATGTTGGAGTTTCGCGGCTCTGTGGACTGGCGAACAGGTTCAGTCCGTCCTCGCTGGCGTCTGCTCGTCGTCTCTCTCGTGTGGATGCGCTTGGGAGACGGACGAACCGCGGACATGTCGTCACATGATCCATCCGTCCTCGGATCAGTCCGTCGTGTGAATCGGCCGTCTGTGGCGCCCGCTGATCGGAAAGAAGCGCTCTCAACGGGGCCGCGAGAATAAAAATTTACGAATTAAGCGAAAACGCCGTTCGAATTAAGCGGCTTATAAATATATTTAAAAACATAGCGGGACAACCAAAATTTTCAAATCTGTTTGAATCAGCCTGAAGTACGAAAGATCAGACTTTGAATTATCGCGAGCCTACTGTATCAATCACTTTTTGCGGCAACTTTGCGCTTAAAGTCGCAACAAAGTGATTTTTAGGCCACATTCATTTTTTTCGGACTGCTCGATTATTCTGAGTTTTGCGCGATCCTCATCGAGCCCGAAATATTGGTCGGTGACTGTAAAACGTAAACATAATGGTTACACACCACAGGTCCCGAGGACCATGACATCAATGAGCTGGCTTTCGCCTTGTGCAATGCAGCAGCGGAACACTATGGGCGGGACCCTGGTTCACTGCAGCGGCCGGCTCATGGATGCCGTCCCGTACCCTGCACGGCGTTGCGTGTGGCTTAACTGGCCCAGCAGAGGATCATTGCATGACCTTTTTATGAGGTGTCGCTAGCCATTTTAAGTATATTTTGGGCATTCATGTCTGGTAATATACTTTTGTGCTCTAGAACAGAACAGATATGGTGGCAGTTTCGTCATGACAATTAGGCCATTTTGAAACAGAACACATTTAGTGGCGGCTCGGTTTAGGTTTTCTGGCTCGGCGACCTTCCAGCAATGTCGGCGCAAACCTTTTTGTACTTCATTGGCAGCAGTAGTGTAATTTCTGCAATGCTGTCGAAGCAACTTCTGCTCGCGAGCAAGACGAAGCCACATGCTCGTGCCCAGTGTACGACAACATGTACGCAACGTGGAGTGAGTTCGTTTCGGCCGACGCTCCCCGAGTTCATTTCGGCGTTGCCACTCCACGCGTCCATTTTTTGCATAGTATATATTTTTTTTATAATAGGCAGGTTTGGGCTGTTGATGCCACGTAGCACGTTGCCACTCGAAGCAATTCTTCCGCTCTTGGCCTCTCCGGTTTTACCTTGCAAGGTGGTAACAGCGTCTGTTTTTTTTTTTTGCAGTATTTCCCGTGTGTCGACGTGTGCGGTATTTCCCGTGTGCCAAAATATTTGTCAAACTGACATTCGCTTAAGTGAGAGTTTACTGTATATTCGACTACTGTGAGTTGCCCTACATGTTCGGGTAAGGCACTGTTTCTGTTCACCTGGTAGGCACTTTCGTTCTCTGCATGCACCGTAGGTCTAAACCGCCCTGAATTGTGGGTGAAGCCTTGCAAGATGGTCCTCTTTAGGACCAGCGCCTCTTGACGCATCAAGTCTTGTTCCCCATCCCCTCGTGTGTTTCTCTCATATAAATAAATTGTTGGTATTTTTTTTTAAGACAGTGCGCATTGCCTGCATTTTGTATTGCCTGCCGACCATATTTTACACTGGGATCTTGTTAGTTTGAACCCCATGGGGAACAACACTTTGTATGAGTAATGCAAAGTTTGAATAACCGGAAGTTTCCTTTCTAGAAACACAAGGGATGGGACCTGCATGTTAGTTTGAATTATTTGCGAGTTGGAATTAAGGGAGTTTGAACTAATGAGATGCCACTGTACACAGAGTGTGGTTAATTCAAGGTTCAGATTACTCTAAAATATATCAGGTAATTACTGAAAGGTTAAGATACAAAACTTTTGGTAGAAAGCTAATGAATCTCCCCAGTTTTTAATTTTTCTCGCCACTTTAACTGCTAAACACACTATGTTTGAAGTTTTTCAGAAGATCATGGCATCGGTCTTAACCCATTCACACTTGAAAAGAAACGCTACCGGCAATAAGGGCTACGAAGTTTCCTTTGAGTTTGACGTTATAAATGCTAGTGTGTATCACTTGTGTGTCGTGCTATTTTTGCGCAAGCTTGCTGGCGTGCTTGGCCGGCCTGTGAGGAAGAACTAAACTCAACTGGACGGGGTGTGCTATCTTTTACAGAAACTCGGTACTCCAATAGACTTTTTCATCCCACCAGTTACCCAACTGGTGGACACGGGGCATTGACACACATGGTGCCATGGGATGGCTTTAGTTTGGTTGGTTTTGGTTTCAACGGGCTTGCGGCTGTATTATGTCGTCGTTTAGTTTTGTGATCTAAATGTGTCCCTTGTGGTACAGAAGCAATGATACAGTAGAAACGGGCCGCCTTGAGAACTATGACATAGTTACCACCAGCCTAAATTCTGGACGTTTTTGCAAATGCCTTCAACTGATCATGCTCTTTGTCTGGTCAGGTCCAGCGGAGAAACGATTGAAATGATGCTTGCGGAGGATTACAGTCTACGGCCATACTGTACGTGCCCGCTGATACTAGTTTCCATAAAGATAAGCTAGTGAAGAGAGTAATGCTTGGAGGCCCAGTGAAAAAACAGGTTATTGACCTGACTACCAATGTGCTGAATCGCAGAGAACAAATAAACACGCAAGTTCAATGCTCACTGTTCGGTTTTCGAGGGCAACGTTTTGTGAAAATATCCGACCGGAAAATCCCCACGTAGTAAAAAGCAACAATACTAGTTCCTTAGCCTGCCGTTGAATGGCCATTAAAGTTACAGTGGTTTCAAATATCGCCTTTCTTTTTTACGTTTTAGTCATTTTAGCGCATATTTTAGATATCTTCCTTACGAAGATCGTGCTCAAGAATGGCAAGCGATGACTAAGAGCTGGGAGACGCTGCGTCTCGCCAACGCCCGTAAGTTCAGAACCCTCCTTGCACGACTCGTGAAACGCCGGTGAGCAAGTTTCTTTTGCTTCTGCGAAGTGGGCTGCCGGTTCAAACTTTGTCGTGTACCATGTGCTTGCTAAGCTACGCTTGATTCTAACTAAGCTTCTGCCTTGTGTTATTTCATTATTTGAAAAGAGTCTATCTTCTTCAAAACCTGTGGCTTGCTCCGCAGTGTGAGGATTGCTGTGCGGCGGAACCGTGGGCAAGTTCTGGGCGTCGTCCTCCGACGCTCCTCCGACGACGCTTTTCCGGAGCGTTCAAGTGCCGTCTGGCGGCAGTTCAAGCATTCAGTCGCCGTCCTAAAGTGTTATACACAGGACATGCTAGTTTTAACGTCTTGTCCGAACAGCCGCTCGCCACCGATTTGTTTCATAAAGCGGGAGCGACAAAAACGTTACAAGAGCGAGCAGCATGATTTTTTGCCTAACCTAATGCCTGTGCCGTAGAGACGCGCGGTCTCTTCGCGTTTGCCGAACCGGCACACCTTACAAGTTTACGATTGTGTCATGTAAAAAAAAAGAGTTTAGGTGTCACGTTTTTTAGTTGAGGCGAAATCCCTTACAAAAAACAGAGCAGCTAGAAAAAGCAAAAACATGAACAAGGTAGAAAAAATGAACTTAAACGGCTAATGTCCAACCTATATATTCCATGGAGCTGAAAGACGACCACCGTACCAACTCACCCGGTTATTCTTTCTGTCAAAAAATATTAGCCAATACTAAGAAATAAATAAATACCAACTGTTAATTATTTACAAATTCGTAATTGATGCAGTGCAGCCCTACCCTACTATATTCTTTTTTTCGAAATCAGGTAATGTGTAAATGTATAGGACAATCCATAGCAACCATTTATGTCCCAACCATTATATTGAAACTTTTCTTTAAGAGCTCGAAGTTATATAAAAAAGTAATCTTTCTAAATTAAGCCGCACCATTGAATGTACTGGTGTGTATGTTCTCAACAAAAGGAACTTGTATATATGTTTTCTGCAAAAGAAAAGGATGCATTCAAAAAGGGCCAAATATTTTGTTTCCTCTCTGTTAAAGCTTTTTTCAGGTACAGACAAAATATGGGTATCTACGTATAAAAAAGTGGGATTGACTTTTCCTGCAGGGCTGGAAGGCCTGACTCAGTTTGGCTAGCAGCTTGAAACCTATGCGAACCTGGGGAACTGCACCACAAGAGTGGGAATGACACCTGCCTTACACTTTCTCAACGATGACAGAATGAGGAAGGGGGAGCTGCCCTAAAGTGAATGCAATGGCAGGTGGGTCGTTCGAGTGAACCTCTATAAAATGATACCAAGCAGAAAATTATAAAAATGTATTATTAAAAACATGGAGTGTGAATGGCACGGACAAGAAGGAGCAGCTGAACACAGCGCTTGTTGTGTTCGTATCCTCTGTTCCCATATTCTTAATGATTTCTTTTTAATGATTGGTTACCAACTGGTACAATCACCAGCACTACAGTGGTGGTGATTGAACCAGGTGGTAGCCAATAGCGGCATACTTTTATTAACTATTGTCAATAAAAATATGCTGATATTTATTAGTCTGCATTTCCACTGTGCTTACAGTTGAATCCTACAGTCATTCATTAATGAACAAAATAAAAACGAGGGTGCAAGCTAGCTATACAGGCTAAACACGAATAATTTATTCAAGATGGGTTCTCTGAAAGATGACACAAACGCAGAAAAGTGTCAAACACAACTGAGTTTTAATCGACATAAAATGAAAAGGCGACCCAAAAGAAGAAACACAGGGGAAGACATGAAGTCACTCTTTACAGTTTCTCTACCGCTTACCACCACTTAACAAAGGGAATTCCTTCTTGGACCTTACAGTGTTATATTGTTCACAACCCCTAACATACCCAATGAGAGTAAACGCAAAGAAGCAACCTACTAACATCTGGGTAAATCTGATTAAACAAACAAAAGGGATTGTCCTTGAGCTTTCACCCTAAGAAACAAGAAATATCATGCACAACATCAAGATTTCACAAACACACGGACATCACACCTGTTTCTAAAGAAAAATATAGGCAAAGAAACTTTTTCTACTCGATGGCAAACACAAGGAAGGCATTAAACAGATTTCTAGGTTTCATCGTTGTTATTGATTCTTTCGGTATACACTTGTGGTCACTCTCTTTAGTCAAATTATTTTGGTGGTGTTCTTTTAAGCCACTCAATTATTACACTAGATCACGTGTTTTGACACAGCTGAATACAGGTCCTTATTGCTCTGCAGCGTTTATACTAAGTTCAATCGGCCCTCAATGCAGGGTTTTCGCATGAAGTGTTCTATGAGTTGAGTGCGAATTTCTAGCGGTCCTTGGGTAATGTCATGATGTAGGCTTATGTATTACTGGCTTTTCTTTGTTACTTTGTGGTATATGGCAAGTTGTATTAAATTTATTGCAGGTCGCAGCTGCACCAAGCAGGTAGAATCACCGTCAAAGACGGCAAGCCGCTCTCTTCAAGCCGCACAGAGTGTTGTATGAGGTGAGAAATCATTTCTGGCGGTCCTTGGTACAAGCCGTGTTGGGGGTTTATGTAATACTGGCCTTATCTTCGTTACTTTCTGGTATATGGCAAGCTGCATTAACTTTGTTGTAGGTCCCAGCTGCACCAAGCGGGTAGAACCACCGTCAAGGACCGCAAGCCGCTCTTTTCAAGCCGCACAGAGTGTTCTAGGAGGGGAGCAATCATTTCTGGCGGTCTTTGGTACATGCCACGCTGGGGTTTATGTAAAACTGGCCTTGTCCAGTTTGATCCAGTTTTACTTAAGGAAAATCTGGACCTGTATAGTTGGATGGTGCACGGCTGCATGCACATGCACTTGGTATTTATATTTTTATATATACATAGATACAAGGATTCCTATTTCCATTTAAACGAGATTTAAAAAAAAGACAAAAACAAAACAACAGCGTGATTGCTATTTGAGGGGAAATTATTCACAGTATGTTATTCAAAACTAATTAACCAAAATGTCAATACTAATTTTAAGAATGATATTGGGAATATGTTTCAATTCTAGTTTCAAGGGCAGTGAATATCAAAGACTAACCCGATTGACACACTTTGCAAATGGCAACCTTTTCGAGATACTCAATGCTGAAAATCTGCCTTTTCCTCGAACAATTCAAGTCTTGCGCTCAGAAAGCCTCAGAATGTCGTGTGGACGTGGTTGCTTCGGACGCACCTGCACTATCTTGCAAGACTGACACCGATGCATCCAGCAAGGACGCACTGTCGAGATAGTGATGACGTACCCGATACGACTATGTCACTCTTCTACCCACCATTAACGGCACGAGTTCTTGAGCTCAAGCTGAGCGCGGTTTTTGCATCCGACATTAAAGACACAAAAGTTGGACAATGAATACCTCGAAACCGCTTGGCTTTTCGTGAGCTGTTTAAATGGGGGATAACCTTTAATATTGACTAGCTTTTAATACTCCAGTTGCGACATGGACCAGAAAGCCATTAATTACAAAGCTAACAAATTTCCCTCAATTAGTCAACATACTGTGACAATAATTTTCTTTACAAATTTTCGCCGAGTCTCACGAAGACGCAGTGAAGAAGTCATCGACGTAGCTCTCACGGCCTTTTTTTTTAAATTATGTTAGATTTCAAATAGAATGCTATACGACTTGTAGAATGTAATCATGCGCCTAATTGTTACAAAGCTTTGCTTTTCACCCAATTAAGTATTGCATGTTTTATCGCAACCTTCCCAACATCAGCAAACCTTCCAGCCTGGTACTCCAAATGTATTCTATTCGGCAATAAATCAACGGACTACTACTTGGTTCGCCGTTGCATTTGTAATAAAAATAGTTGGCATGTGCAAACCATAAATTTTGGGCTTAAAGTGGATAAAGATTTGAGCTTATTAACTTTTCAGGTGAATATCGCATAGTTTCTGCACCTCTCTCCAAGCCCGCGAATTCTGGGTCCGTTTACATCTAGTCATCCAGCAGCGGCAGGTTACCTTTTGGGACACTGAGATTGCTCTTCTGTTGAAGCAAACAGCTCGCAAACAGCTCATTGTATATTTTGTAACACCTTTGTCTGTTACGAATTCAAAGGGTGCAGTGAGCTGCAAACGCAACAATGTATCATAGATAGCTGTAGAAATATATTTTCACGAGCACCTTTTAAAGTGTAATCACCCCCTTCACCGTTGAAAACCACAGCCGTCAACCTCGCCACTCACGACGGGCTGCATGCTAGATTTTCACTGCAGCGGTTGGTGTTCGGACGGGGGAGCTCATATGGCCGGCGACTGTGTACAAAATGTAGCCCGTGAAAATTAATTTCTAGAAGCTACATGCGAGACATTATTATCTTTGCTGTTTTTTTTAGCCTTCATCTTTAGGTTTTTCAGTGTAAAGGAGGAGGCGAAAAAAATAACATTGGCCAAGGAAAAAATATTAGCATGTACCGTTATGGTCAGTCGGCAGCACGATACGGTTCATAATGCAGGGTGGCGAGGTGAGAAGGGTGAGTCCGTGGCATACATAGATTGTAGCACCGGAGCTCCCCGCCTTTTGTCGATGTTTGTCCCTTTCCCTTTTTATCTTTTTGAAACTTGCCTTCCCTTGGCTATGTTCGCTGATACCGTTAAGGACCCACTATCGCACCCAATGAACGCTGGTGACCGATGACACCACCTGACAGAGCACGCGTCTGCCCAAACGTCCCTGCTTCTGGCTTCTGACTTTTTTGGACATATTGTTTCTCATCTGTGCATCCTTTTACCCAAACAACAACCTCTTTCTTTCTTTCTTTATTAAATGACAAAAAAAAGGAATTGGAGATGTTGGCTGCCGTGAAGGCATGGCCGGCTACTCCACATTCAGTTACTTGGTAAGAAAAAAAATTAGAACATCCCACATGACCCCATATACATTCTCCCCCCTCCCCCCCCCCCCCCCCCCACATACACACAAGTGTTTTCCCGCGAACAAAAAACAGTAAATTATTTGGTTAAATTGAGTCCACTTGAAATGTCACACGATCAGTCAAACAAGTTCGGTCTTTTACATGTCACATTCCTTATCACACCACAATTTTCTACAAGCATGCAAAGTTATTCACTATCTATCACTTGAACAGATATACATATGTATCGCATTATATAATACATCCAACTTTAGTAATTATTTACAATATCAGTCTCTTCCAGGAATTGTCTGATTGCCGAAAATGCTTGTTTCTCTGATCTATGGTTAGGCAACGGTCCTAGTACATTGTTGAGAGAAAATGGTCGGTTGTCAATGATGTCCAGTCGTACTTTCAGTCGTGATCGATTCTGGTCGAACCGAGGGAAATCGATGAAAAGATGTTCTATTGTTTCTGTCGCGTGCCCACAGTCACAGCTAGGGTCATTTATTCGGTTAATTTTATACAAAAATTCATTCGTGTTACTCTCAAACGTGTATGCTACTCCCGAAAAATCACTCTCTTTGCGAAAAGGAACCAGTGATGCGTCTTACTTTTGGCATGGCTTCTATTTTTTTTTACATCCAACCCTGTCAGCGCATTTCCAACAACAAATGTAACAAGATACATCGCAAAAGCATTTTACTACTGAAACACAAATCGATTTCGCAAATGCCTCTTGGTACAAAAATAGAGATAATCAAAAATGTCTCTAAGATTATATGGCAATACTTTCATGTCGTCATGTTGCCCCGATTGTTATTCCTCATTCGTTTTACATTGCTGCAGACGCCGGTTACTTGTTTAAACACAAACACTGTGTGCCTGTGTGGAGGCTGATGCTCATGGCGTGAATTGCAGCAAATAATAGTAGTTGACGAGAGCAAACATGTTTTAAGCAAACATGTTTTAGCCTTCTACATTAAAATATGTTGTGCTTTATCATTCTACCTAGCACCGGATGAGAACATTCCACCGACACCCTGTGTCCTCCACACCAAGCAAAAGCTGGACCATGCAGACTTTCTTCAGTGTGGATCGTGAGCTCTTGTTCTCCATTTTTAATGCAGAACAAAGGCTGTGCATGTTGTTGGCAGCCTATTGGCTGTTCAGAATCCAGTACGAATGCAAGGCCTCCAACACGCTGGTTGCTCTGCAGAGGCTCTTCCTTGGCTTGAGCGACACAACTCCAGGGATAGTCGTAAATACATTTTTGAACAAAGTTTTCAGACAGGTAGGTGGTTGAAGAGATGTTCTGTGAGCAGTTTTAAAAGTTTATAATGCACTTTTCTCGCCAGTATTATCAGGTTCATTTTTATTTTGCTTCCAGAACGCATAATAGAAGGTTTTATGGAGGCATGTTTTCCTTTTCTTTCTTTAAATGTTGGGCACTTTCTGGGAAAACTTATGATGACCTCCTGAACGCGAGTTGCTTAGAATTTAGCTGTACGAGTTCCTCATCCATAGTCATCTTCCAAAACTTTATAATTTTTTATGTACGTGAGCAAGAGGATAACGTCTTCTACTGATACATTTGCTTTTTGCCGTAGAGTGCAAGTTCATTCTGTGATATTTTTCAATACATGTTTGCAGATAGCATTCTTTATGTCATGGAATGGCATACATTGTATTTTTTATTTGTCTCTTAGGGTTCAATATATGTTCAACTGAAGACATTCTAATTGGTGTCATAATGAGTTTCACTTACTGAAATACTGCTGTGGTTCAGTCGCGGACTAGACCACCCCTTCTACCCCGCTTCCAATTAGTAATCAGATGGGTATAAAGAGACAAGTGACAAGCGAAGCGTGTTGCCTGCAATAATCTGAGACAAACAAAACATGTCACTTGATCTCCAAACAGAAAAGCTCCACATGCCTCGTTTGTGGCAGCCCATGAGGCTTACAATGGTTTAGCCGTGCAGTACGACTCTTGGGGCCACTGCTTGCTCACTTAGAGTTTGAAAAAGGGGGCGCCGTAGCACTTTCACTTTCCCATGGGATTATGATCTGGCTTGCAAGAAGCTCTTTTGTATTAGTTCTTCATGAGTTGTGTTCACTGTGACTAATTATTTCTTTATCACGTGCCTCGTATGTGGTGATGTGGCAATCCCTCTAAGAGAAAAATGTGTCAGTGTGTTCATAAACATGATACGCTGTAAATCACATAATAATGATATAAGAACATGCAATACCGTATATGATTTGTGTACAATTTACAAGTTCTGATATGTGTATTCGACACATTCCTACAAAATTTTTACTGAGGCTTGTACTTCATTTCACCCTCCGTCCGAGCGCGGCGGACGCTACCAAACATTCAAGCCAATCCAGCGTCGAGAGAGCGTCATGTGACCTTGAACTCCACATAACCAAAACGTCGCGTGAAACTCTCCGGCGCCGGGTTGGCTGGGGTGGCCCAACATCCACTGGGCCACCCTAGCGGGAGCCCATTTCACGCCAAGCACCGTTTGCCAAGGGTGTTAGCAAGCGCCCATTATGAAGGGTGCTTCCCTGAACACCATGAGGGTGTTAGCCCTGGGACAAACTGATTTGCACCCTTCATTGTGTAAAAACTTTTTTGTGTACTCAAGGCTTTTCTTTCCTATTATTGGCAGTAAGCTTGTGTAAAGTGACAAATATTGTAACTGAACATCGTTGCATTGTCTCTTCACCTAAAGTTACATCTTTCTTTTTTTTACGCTGCACTACAGGGGGATTTTAAGGGTGGGACCACGGACGACTGGAATGGTGGTCGCCACCAGCGTCGTAAGACGTAGTACTCAAAAACTTCAATAGATACTGAGCAACCTTGCAGCAGCTTTGCTTGCCATTAATATGTAAAAGTTTCTGGGGATGAGTTCTCAAACTTGAGCTCCCGAAATTCTTGACAGTCTTCTGAGGAACACTCAAATGTTCTCGCAGTCTGTGATTGATTATATATGAAGTGTATAACTACAGCCACTTTCGGCCGGTGACTGGCCGAAAGTCGATGGCCAGTGGCTGGCCAAACGGGAATAGCCAAGTGCTGGTCCAAAATGAATGGCCATTGGCTGGCCAAAACGGCATCGCCACTGGTTGGCCGAAAGTGAAAAACCACTGGCTGCCAAAATTGAAGGGCCCGTGGCTGGTCAAAAGTGACTGGCCAAATGGGAATGGCCTGTGACTGGCCAAAGGTGAATGGCCAGTCATTGCCGAAGGTGAATGGCCAGTTACTGGCCTAAAGTGAATGGCCAGCGACTGGCATAAGGTGAATGGCAAGTCACCAGACGAGGACGAAAACAATGCTATTGCGGAGCACTTTGGCCAATCTTGGGCCATCGAAGATCTGGTTGGCCATAGTACACTTGCCAGCGATGGCCCATTCACAACGTGCTGCTTGGGAAGTACTTGAGCTGAACCTCATTGGATAAAATATCTCAAACTATGTGCACTTGCACAAAAAACAATTGCGTTTTTCTAGAAATGGAAAAATACAATATTAAGCGATATTTGAGCGAGAAATAAAAACAAATCACTGCATTTTTTTCTAAATTTCACACAATGAAGCCTTGAAAACAGCTAATACTAAATCACTAAAAAGAGTGTATGTATTTTTTTTTAAAGTAAGAGTTTAGCCAGGTTTTTGTTGGAGGAATTACCGTTGGGGGATTTCTGCCTTATCGACAGGTGGTACTCGAACACCGCATGTCACTCACTCAGTCGTATTAACGTCCGGCCGGATGCTAGCGGTTTGAAAACCATCCAGCATCCGGCCGGATGCTAGCAAGTTTTATAACTGCCTGGATATGACATATGAGGAGCCCGAGATTTGGGGGAGAAAAAAAAACTGCAGCCTTCAATTCTCTTTGTTTTACCATTTCGTTTCATACCTGAGACAGTGGCGCAGAAAAGTAAAATCCGCGTAGAAGGTGGTTGAGAATGATTGCAGTGTGGCTTTGACCTCTCTTGTGAATGTGCATGTCTTTTGTTTCTGTTTTTGTATTTGAAAATGCTTAAAACAAAGCAAATCTCTGACTAGAAGCTGGTTGAGAGTGGCTGTGTGGGTGTATACAGGCCGTTTTTTTTTAGCTTAACAGATTTCTTTAACAAAAAGCTATGAAAAGTACACTTATGCGGTTTGTTGAGGTGAGTTATATGGCCAGGGGGACATGGGATATGGGGCTAATCACAGCGATCAGTCGGATAATTAATTACAATGTGATACTTAACTTTTTAATTAGTGGAAATAGACATATGGTTCTAACTAGAAACTTGTTGAGTGTTGTCGAAAACCACTAAATTAGTCCTGTTAATATATACTTTGAGCGCGTGAGAAGACTAGTAGCGCACTACAGTTACGACTCCTGGAGCAGGTACAATGCTAGCGGTTGCGGTAAGGCGCCCGCACAAATTTTCCATCTCTTATCAGCCCCAGATTTGTACCTTCTCCACGAGTGGTAACTTTAGTGCGCTACTACTCTACTCACGCGCTCAAAGTCTTTCTGAATATGCCTGATTTAGTGGTTTTCGATAACACTCAGCAAGTTCATAATTGGAACCATATGTCTATTTTCACTAATTAAAAAGTTAATTAACAAATTTTAATTAATTAGCCCACTGATCGTTATGATTAGATGATTAGCCCCATATACTATGTCTCCCTGGTCGTCGCTCAGCACGCGCGTTTTCCGTGTTACGTGGAGATGAAAACAACACGACCATAATTAGCTGCCACAACTGCGGCTGCGGCAGCTGGCGCAGGCGATGGCTACAGCTCGGCTTGCCTCAGCTATAGAGTCACTCCTCCATCTGTGAGTGGACCCAAGATGGCTGCGCCTGACGCGCTTCAGACTCGTAGTTAGGGAGTTTCAGTACTCTGAAAGCGTAGCTTTGTTTAGTGACTCTATGTCACAGCAGCGATGGTGGATGGGCCGGCCGCCTGTTCTGCCGCTGGTCGCTCTCTAGCTTGGCAGTTCACGGAAGCTTCGGCAGCCATGAGTTGGGACGCTGTGACGACACGTTTGCTTGTGCTTTTTTTTTCTATTTGCTGGGCTTTTTACGAATATTTGCCAGGATTGTGACATCCGACAGCAATGTGACACTCCGACATTTGTGGCGTGATTTGGTTCCATTTGGGGCCACTCTGGAAACATTGGGGGAATGCGGAGAGCAAGTCGTCTGCTTCTAGCGCAGGGTGTTGCAGCGACGTCATAGCGACGCCTGGTTGGTTTTGATTGAATAGATGGTGGGTAAACTTCAATGCTAGATACCTGGAGGTCCACGAACTATTTTTTTTTTCAATCAGCCAATAAGAGCTCGGCGTTCTGACGTCATTGCCACCCCTGAGCAATGAGCAGACGAACTTGCGATCCGCATAGGACACTAAAACACACCGGCGGGGGACGCGTTCTAGTCACCGTAATGAGGGTAATCTACTATATTTATTTTCTTTCCTACCCAATACTTTTTTTTTCCAAAGCTATCGTTTTACACCGTGTGTATAAGAATAATAGAGAGCTTTAGAGTATCGTTTTTACACATCCGATACGGTGCGACGAGCCCTCCGTTACGAGCTGCGTGAGACCCACCATGCGCAGTTCGCAGAAGACTCACATGCGCAGTTCGTATGGGAGAGCCCATTGATGTCTATGACAATTGCTGGATCGCGTTTGCCCGCTCCGCGAATGCGGTCACTTGCGGCCATCTTTTTGGTAGAGCTATATTACCTCTAGCCAAGGTACAGCTGCTGCAGTCACTATCATCCATCCACGGCCGACAGCGTTGTAGCAGTTGTGGTGGCCGGCTGCCATCAAAATAGCGTGGGTAATATTTCATGCTTTATTGAAATTGTTTGACGAAACATATTTTTGAAACCCGGCGTGAACGGCAGCCCGGTCTGTGAGGACCCGGTGTAAGTTTTACAAAATCGAAGCACGGGGGAAAAAGAGTACTGCACGCATCGAAAGTGGCATCGAACGAAGCATCAAGGTTAATGTCACTTAACTCTACTAAATGTAAAGTTATGTCCTTTCACCGCCGCCGCAATCCCCTTTTCTTTCCCTATACCATCACTACCATCCCCGTAGAATTAACCGAATCATATGATTACCTTGGTGTCACCCTTTGCAGCGATTTATTTTGGCGTACGCATATTACTAACATTACCTCATCTGCTAACAAAACCCTGGGATTCCTTAAACGTCAACTACGCCACGCCCCTCAGGAAGTAAGACTACTCGCCTACAAATCACTAATAAGATCAAAGCTTGAATATGCATCCGCCGTCTGGGACCCTCATCAAGTATACCTCATCAACGCAATCGAAGCAGTCCAAAATCGCGCAACTAGATTCCTTCATCCTTCATACTCGTACCATACCAGCGTATCACCCCTGAAAGCTGAATCAGGTTTACTTAGTCTCGCTTGTCGTCGCCGCATCGCTACCGTCTGTTTGTTTCACAAGTTATTTAATTCCCCCCTCTGTATCTCACCTTACATCGTACCTCCCACACGCATATCTCACCGCACCAGTCATCCTCTCCAGGTTGCTCGCCCACGCGCTCGCACTGTCACTCTTTCTGCGTCATTCTTCCCCCGAGCAGCTCCAGACTGGAACGGCCTTCCCCACCACATTGCTGCCATCACCTGCCCATCAATCTTCTTCGAAAATGTTACCAATCATCTCTCATCCTGAAGACCAGCACCTATGTTTGATTATTTTTGTAACCCCACCCCTTATGTAATACCCCCTAAAAGGGGGTCTTTAAGGTAATAAAATGAAATGAAATGAAAATAAGACGCCAGTACGGAGTCTGCTTTCGATGCGAGCTGCGCTGCTTTTCCCCCCGTGCTGCACTTTCGTAGAACTTTCGCCGTGTCCTCAAAGAGAGAGAAGCGCGAGCTGGCTCGCGCTTCTCTTACTCACCATCCTCCCTCTCTAACTCCCCGACGCCCCCGTCGAGCTTCAGGAGGCGAAGTCGAGCCAGTAAACGTTTTGTTGAAAGTCGAAAGCCTGTCTTGTCTGTTTGTCTTAAATGTCCCTCGTTCCTTATCGTAAATTAATAACCAACACGCTCAACCATCTACATGAGGCTACCGTTCACGCCGGGTTTCAAAAATCTGCTTCGTCGAACAACTTCAATCAAGCACGATATGGCACCAACGGTAGTGTGTACTAGATCTACGACTATTTCATGGCAGCCTGCCGCCATTCCCTGTTGGAAAATCTCGATGATGGAAAGATGACGGAAAAGGCTCATACAAGCGTAACCGTAATATGGGACATCCTATACAAGCGAAAAAGGCGGCTCCAGTATAGTGGAATAAGGCGGAACGATACAGGTGGGCGGAACCATACAAGCGTGTCATATTATGGGACGTCCTATACCAGCGTAGTGGATATAGGCGGAACCATGGAAATGGACGGAACCATACATGCATAACGTAATATGGGACATCCTATACCAGCAAAAAGGCGATACCAGCATGGTGGAGCCATATGGCTCCAGCGTGTTGGTTTCGCCTTTTCACTGTTGTACAGGGCGATTTAGTTTTAAGCTTTACATATATGTTTAGAAAGGTCGTGAAAGCTATATTAATGCGGTTTGTGCAGGCGAGTTATAAGGCCAGGCGTACGTAGTATAGGGACCTAGTCGTAACGATCAGTCAGATAATTAAATACAATTTGTTAATCAACTTTTTAATTAGTGAAAATGAAAATATGGTTTCAATTAGAAACTTGCTGAGTCATTGAAAACCACAAAATCAAGTTTTTTTTAGAAGGATATAATTCAGGGGTAGCGTTTTATGCATTCTGTAAAAAGCTTTATTTGGACGAGTTTCTAGGTTTCAGTTTCTTATCAGAGCTCATCTCTGCGCCCACGGTCCTGTTCCCCAGGGGCATAGACACGCAACACACATGCGCCTTGCTTCCCTTCATCCTACGAGGGAGGCGAGGGGGCGGCTTCGCACTGCGGTCACCGGGCAGCTGGACCGCAGGTGCAAAGATGCGCTCTGGTAAGAAACCGAAGTCTGGAAATGCGTCCAAATTGACCATTTTTTTATAACGCCATAAAATGCTACTCGTCTTATATCTTTACAAAGAAAATTGATTTAGTGTGTTTTGATGAGGCTTAGCAGGTTTCTAATTGGAACCATGGGTCTATTTTCACTGATTAAAAATTTCACGAACATACTATACTTAGAGAAAGGCTGAAGCAGTTTTGTATTTGAGAAAACACTTTTAAATCTCCTTCATTCGACCTCCAGAATCTCAAATATCAAAATTATTTGCTAATTTAATTAATCAAGGCTGCATAGTCATTTTTAAAGCGCTGTGAAAGCACCTCCCTAGAGAGCGACGTCACAACAGCAGCTTTCAAAATCTTTGTTCACGCATCTTCAGCGCCTATCAAAGCTATGCACGCACATGCTATTTTTTAAAAGGGCAGAAAAATGTGTCACGACTGGTGCCAGTGCCGGAGAATATACCTAGAAAACTTGCGATTGGACGCGCGGCCCTTAAGCGACACACGCTTGGCGGCCGAAAGGTCTTCTTACGATGTCACTGTTGGTGGGATGTTTATTGTGTTTTCTCACGTTTAGTTATATCTTTGAGGAAAACGAACGGGATATTCAGATTCGCGGGATAAAACTACGCTAGAAGGAACCTCCATCTAGTTTTCTGAAAGAAGTCTGGCACATCTCTGTAATAAGCCGACGGATCATTACAAATTAGCCTTTTATACTATGCCGCCCTGGCCATATAACTCACGTGCACAGACCGCGTAAATGTAGCTTTTACGGCTTTTTTAAAAAAAATCTGTAAAACATAGAAAAAAAACTCTGTAGAATGTCCCCCAATACGATACGATTGTATGGTTCCTTCCCCGCTTGCATTGTTCAAGAAAGACTTGTGGACATCCAGCGTTTCATTGGAATGCTGGATGTCAGCGAGTCTCTACATCAGTGAGTGGTTTCAAACAAGCATGGTGTTTGCACACCAGTAAGCTCTTATCCGAGGCTCACCAGGACCACTAAGAGCAGAGGCGAAATGTCGTGACCTGGTAAATTTGGTTGCAGGTATTTATTTTTACAAGAACTGCATGCAGCAAAGCTTAACTTTGCTTAAAAGAAGATTATTAAAAATTCAATACTGAACAATGGTGTCCCTTGAGCTGTCAGACCAAACTCCCACTCTTGCCACTCAGGAGTTCCTAACTTGTGCGTAGAGGATCAGCACAACCCAGATGTGTGCTGCGAGCGCACCTGCAATATAAAAGTTGAATAAACATGAGATGAAATATGAGACGTTTACAATTCTCTGTAACGTGAAATTAGAGCACAGATCTTGAAGAGGAGGATGGGAAGGTATGCCCCTCCTCCCCCTCCCCTCCTCCTCTTCTGCTCCCTCCCATTTAGCAGGAAACTTCCCTGAATTTAGCGGGAAAATTTCCCCACTAAATTTAGCTGGTTAAGTTTCCCACTAAATTTAGCGCAGAAATTGATGTCACATGACCTCAACACAAATGCAGTTTTTCCGCTAAAAGTAGCAGGGAAAATGACGTCGCATGACCGTGTCACGTCAGCCATAAAAAAATTCAGTTCCTCAGCTAGACTTAGCGGAAATATTAACGTCACATGACCACAACATTAATTCAATTTCCTGCCAAGTTTTGTTGGGTGGTTACGCCGACAGCGACGCCGCGAAACGCGGAAACGGGTGCTAAGAGCTGCGCTAAAAACTAAATGCATCAGGTGAAATAAAGTGAACATTAGAAATACTGTAAGAAAAAGAAGAGAATCTAAGATACCGTTCTCAGATCCTTCCTTTTGTCCGTTCTCAAATGTTTTGATTTCAAGAAATGTTTATCTCTTTATTCATACCCAGAGAACCCCTCCCAGTTTCAGCATGAATGCAATAAATCAATGCAGACTAGACCTTGTAAACTATAATCCACATGAAAATTAATGTTTGCCACATAGTCATGTATGAGTCAGTGGCTCAGATCTCTAAATACATTTGTATTGAGGAACATTCTTGAATAAAACTTCTGGGCTTCGAATTCAACAGTTTGTACTTCCATAAGGAACACTGTATGGCACTGATTTTTTTTTGTGACACATCAGAAACAGCACAGCACTGTCATCCTCGCATACCTAACAAGAATTTGTATTTTTTTTTTAGCATGGCATGTGCTATTCTAATGCCCATACAGCATCCTTTAACGAAATTTCCTTCGTAGAGCTTTTTATTGGTTCTTATTTAGCTCGCACGACAGATTCGGTACCTTGAATTCTCACTCGGCATCAACAGTTTTATATATTAATGTAATAGCGAAAGACAAGATGTATGGACTTGAGTACGGCTCAGCAAGCACAGATGTTGAGAAAAGTACTGAAGAAAACTCAAATGTCAAAATAAAAATAAGCTGGAATGTGGAATTATGGACATGGACATGAATACAGTTAGCAGATTCAATATGAAGAATATGTGTTAGACGCATGCTCAAAGAAACCTGTTGCATCTATATTCATTCAAATTACTTTGCAGAACCCAGCGCTGCAGTCTCAGGTGGGAGTTCGCTGAATGAGTCTTCTGAAAATCAGTGTAGACGGAAAAAGCAGTTTGATCTGCGATAATGAACATTACATAAGTGACATGTCATTATTACTGTTACAGTGCCGAATGTTCCAAACTGTCAGTCGCATCATTCTGTGAGTTCCCTCCGTACATTACAGGGTTTGGCTCTCTCGAATGCTTTGCGAGAAAAATGATGAACTGGAAATATCTAGAGTAGTTCTAGAAAAACTATTTCCAGAATCTTATCTCAGCATCGCAAAGAATATAAAAAGTTTCTAAAGACAAGGTTAGTGCAGGAGTTGAATAAACTAAATACTTTGTTTTTCGAAACCATCTTGCTGTAGTAAACGTATGAAGTTCCCCTAGGTAGAGCTAGTCATTACGGATGATTGTGCCCATTGCGTACCATAAAAATTTAATTTGCAACCTACAATATTTACAAACTCAATTAACTCTGAATAAGTGGACGACTTGGCATTAAAGATTGGCCTCACCATGACTGTCTGCCAACATCTACATAATAATTTCCATGAACCTATGTATTTCAAGAAAATATTTGGTGCGAGCTGCTAAAAACACAATAGCACTTTTTAGCAAGTGCTGATTGTTGGGCAAGTTGGTACGGTACGTTAGAAAACATGATTGTGCTTTGAAGACGGGGACATAGGAAGGACAGACACCACAGAGTGCTAACTTTCAACTGATTTAATTCAAGAACCTCGGCGTAGAAACACACTGCGTCACCGCACCACATCTCAACCAATCCGTGGCCCTGCCACGGACCGCAAGTACGCCAACTCCTTATCCGCCAAGTCCATTGACGCCACACTGACACAACACGTGCCGGAACTATTTATAGCATCAGCCTCCATAATCTCTCTAACAGTCATATCTTTGCGCCTAGCAAGAACAGTAGACTGAGCAAATAATGGTTTGCACTCGCAGTCATGATCTGTCGTGTCACTGTCATGACTGCGGGTGCAAACCATTATTTGTTTCGTCTATTGTTCTTGAGAGGCACAAAGATAGGACTGTTAGCGAGATTATGGAGGCTGACACTATAAATAGTTCCGGCACAAGTTGTGTCAGTGTGGCGTCAATTGACTTGGCGGATAAGGATTTGGCGTACTTGCGGTCCGTGGCAGGGCCACGGATTGGTTGAGATGTGGTGCGGTGACACAGTCCGTTTCTACGCTGAGGTTCTTGAATTAAATCAATTGAAAGTTAGCGCTCTGTTGTGTCTGTCCTTCCTATGTCCCCGTCTTCCAAGCGCAATCATATTTTCTACCGCACTTTTTAACACTAATAGAAAGCCTGTAGTGGGCCACAACTTAAGCAGTTTTCACTTCATTATAAAGAGCAATTACACATATGTGAACCATGAATATAGGCCTGCACTGAATTTTTTTTCTTAAGCTGAACGTGCTATGCTCTGTTTACTATATAAATCTTTGCAGAGCTGACAATGTGCAAGTTCCTGTTTTTTTATATTTCACATGTCCCGACTGGTGAGTGTGGTAGGGACATAAGATTGATGACACCAACGAAACACAATGATTATTTTAAGAATTTGTTTGGGTATAGCACGAGCAAGGAGATCTGCGGGAAGTTATTTCTGTGACACCGTCGAACCTACATCCGCGGGCTTTAAGGTCACATGTTAATCATGTCTGCAGACTCCTTTTTGTAATTGGAATTTCATCCAACCCAAGATTTGAATATGTTTTTTTTCATTTTAGGCTTAGTAGTGCTTTTGCTGTTCTATTAATAGGTAAGAAAAATGCTTATTTCAAGTGGCATACCTAACACCTGGTGGCACGAGGACTCCCCTGTCGTGACGCAGACCGAAAGTCACAGCCAGGGAGATACTGCGATGCTCTTGTTGCTGGGATTACCTCCCCCATGGTCCTGCCCAGACCACAGAAAAAGATTGAGTCCAAGCCTGTGGCCACTAGGATCTCCAGATCTTGAGGCACCCAAGTAGCTGAAAATAAAAACAAATCACAATCAAGTACTTGGCAGAGCTACATTAGAATGGCTAGCATATTCTTTCGTGATCAGCACATAGATCCTCTTATTTTAGTCATAGTCACCCCCCAGGACAAAGCTACGTAGGCGTTAAAATGATGGGTACCGAATTTAGGTGAATGATCAAATGCATTCATTTAACCCCCTTTCGCCCCAACCTGAGACTTCTGTCAAATATTCACATTCAACTGTAAAGACTACAAATAAAACTACTACTGTAGTTTTATTTGTAGTATGCAGACAAGTGTAAACAATCTTGGGCATGAAAAGTTTGATATTTTTGATAGCTACGTAAATCTCAGTAGACAATTAGATGAGATTATTTTCCGTCGCTAAAAATGTACTGTCGTGTTTTGTTGCATGCTAGTTTTATCAGTTGAGCATGTTTTACAGTTGTGCAATTTGTTTTTTTTTTCACTGTGCCACATTGTAGACCTTTGTTGGTTGTTAATTGGCCCAAAATTATGATGATGATGATGATGATGACTGCAATGCAAAGCCGTATAGTGGGAGAGTTTAGCCAGCGGGTGTGGCAACGAAGGCGCCGGAGAGGAGGAAAGGGAGGAGAACGCCGAAGGAGGGAGAGAGAAGGCAGCAGAGAAACAAAGAGGAGACGACCACCATTTTGACGCAAAGCTGTCTGCACGGAGCACTGTTGAGGCTACGTGTCGTCTGCTACGGGCTTATTTATTTTTTTTGCCTAAATAAAAGTGCGTTCAAACATGGAGGAACTTCTTTCTTTAGGTTTTTAAGCCACCGAGGAATAACACTATATCATTTTATTGCCAGAGCCTGCCAAATAAAAGGAAAGAACCGAAATTTGAATATCGATCCCATGCCGGGCGAATGAATGAAAATGGCGGCCCTCCCCGCTCAGCTGGGAGCAGCCTAGAGTTCACGCGCATGCGCTCACGCCTCTTGCTCTGTGCCGCGGGCTGATCAGCTCACTCGGAAGGGAGACGTTACGGCAGCGAAATCATAGACTGCCAGACTCTCCCCATATATGGCTCTGCTGCAATGGAAAGATTTTCCTACCCTCGTGCTCAGCGAGTGTCGACTGTGGATACAACTCCGGTTCATACACTCGCTGAACATGAGGGTAGAGTGTACCAGCAGAGGGCAGGTGTCTGTATACAAAGAGTTTAGTTGGCACACCAAGAGGCTAACGAATAAGAATGGGTACCACTCTGAGCAAAATGCCAAAAAAGCGTGGATCTCGGCTTGACACTAACAGCGGCACACAGTATCTATTTTAGTGACAAAGGGGTACTAAATCATTATTTTCAGCTTCCTAACTAAACTAAATATTCTTCCCGGCTTGCTTTTTAGGAAAATCTCCAAATTTACAAGAACTACTAAGACAATGTCTAAAAAAAAAAAAAAGCAATGGCAAAACCAGCAATCGAATTCGCCTGCTCTCCAGTAGCACGACATCTATGGCAGGCAGACCTGCAGAATGAGCAAGCAGTTTAAGAAACAGAGAATGTCCTATGTATAATTTTTTTCTATGCTGCAAAGCAAGCGCTGGAAGGAGGTTTCACGACATTAACGAAATTTCTTGCAATCAGTTGAGAACAAATTAGAGCAGTGAACTTGTCCTTGCTTCTGGCATAACGTTTTAGTGTTGCCCATGGAAACTCACATAAATTTGAAAATAAAAACAAAAAAGACTAACCTTCATAAAAAAATCTAACTTTGGCAAAGAAAAGTTACCTTGGAAAAAATATGTACAATACAGTTGTACAGCGTGCATTTGTGTGCTTAACCAATTTTGAGGCAAATCGGCGACAATGAAAAGAAGACGTTTGAGTACAATTAAGGGAAAGACAGAAAGGATGCATACCTACAACAAAAACATTTAGAACGACCACGGGCAGGAAACTCTGGTGAGGCTCTCGGAGTGACTCCCTCATATGGGCCTGCGTAGACCACAGAACAAGATCGGTCAGAGCTTGCAGCCATAAGGTGCTTCATACCATGAAGTTACAGAAGCGGGTGCAATTGGAAGCAAAGTGCATTTCATTTCTCTGAAAAACGAAGAGTTTAATAGGTAGCTTGCATTCATAAGGTGATACAGTCATGAATGCACAGACTTTTCAATGCAGCGCTATATCACCAACTTGTTAACCATGCCGGGCAACACTAAAAACTGAGAGCATTATTTTAAACTATCTCAGCTTAAAGTTAACCACGACAGAAGCTTCAAGCCATCCTTGCAAATTCAGTGCACAAAGCAAGCCATGTGACCTTCTAGTTGGACGCCATGGTACGTCGAGCTTATAATCATGCGTCATGCTGTTTTTGCTGCAAAGGCTTGTAGTTTCAAAAGTGGTCCAGCTTAAAGAGACTAAAAGTATAGACGTTTATGAGTGGGGCCCTCATTTAGTCTGCAGCTACATTGCGAAATAGGACGTTCCAACCGGGATGTTTGTTGCCTGTAACCACACGACCAGCTTGTGCCCAGCGATTGTTCGAGCTAAATACATGTCCTCGACAGTGCCATTATTTGACAAGCATTTCTATGACTGTTAAACATGACTGACTTACAGAGAGACTCCACCTCAACGACTAATGACTTGGGATACCTAACTGAATACTGATATATCAACTAAATGCAAAACAATTACCTGGCAAGCATTAAATTTTTCAAGAGGCTGGGTCGACTCCGCATTAAGTTGAAGGAGTCGATGCGTAATAGGACAATACAAACAAAAATATGCCTTAGAATTACTTTTGCACCCCCAAAATGATGTGTTTTTGAAGGTAAGGTACACAATGTTCTTGATTTAGAAAGTGCCTCAGCTGTACAAATGCATATGCAATAAGGGCACTTGCCAAGCCTATTCTACTCAGCTCTGTGCAGGTTAAGCTAAGTTAGAGTATAGAAGTACATGCTCACTGACACCATCAGAAAGGCAGGGAGAAGTCTCCGTTGTTCGACCTCCAGCCCGTCTGCTACCTTCGATGACGTTTCAGCGCCTGATGAGCCTGGAGCGAGCACATCTGTCTAAAGCGGGGTGAAAAGCACAAGCATGTGCTGGAGGACGCCCAGCCATTCTCTTTTTGTCATTGGCTATACTACATATTTTTAGTAAGACATATTTTTAAGTGAGGAAAAGTACTGCAAATATGCAGTCCACCTTAAAGATAACAACAGTTGCCATTCACCATTTTCCAAATAAGTGCTCCCACGTACCGGAACATCTACACATGTGGTGCGTGAGTAGGTTCAGGACTGAGAGGCTAGAAAACGAAGCGCTCGCAAGGCTTGTCTGGCCCTTCCAACCATGCGGGTACATTCGTTGCAAGTTCCCGATTTGTAGACAAAATGATTTAGAATGAGCAAATCTTGTCTACGCCCGAGGTAGAACATTGAATTGCGATTCCCCCATTTTGTGCGAACCATCCTTCAAACTGCGGTACCACCTTCAAATAAACTATGTTGTGCTGCGGCACGCGTCCATGCTGCCTGCTTCAGAGGAAAACCACTGCTCGTGTTGAAGACGACATCCCACAGTGGACAGGCAACAATTTTTAACGAACAAAAACAAAATTGATATCATTCAATAGACACAGATAGGCTCACAAAGTGTCGGCACCATGATTGTTGTTGTTGGTTTTACTCTTGCATACAAACAAAGGTGACTTCCTCTCTCCTCCGATGGACAGTAAAACCCCCTTATCTTGGTGGCCCCTATTTCTTCTCGAATCGGTCACAGAGGACATAATCGCAGTCACTGAATTCCGCAAAATTAAAGGCCGCGAAAATTAAAGGTTCGCCAACATTAAGGGGTTTACTGTTCTTCTGAGTGTCACATGATGTTAACATTTCAAGGAGGCTGAAGGTATTGGTTTAAGAAAAAATTGACGTATGAAAAAAATGCCCTTCTCCAGGTTAAGCACGCGAGGTTCTTTTGCACTACCTATAAGGTGGCAAGTTAATTTCGGCAGAGCTTTTGGTAAAACGGAGTCACAAAAGTAGCTATACTTGGCGTCAACTATTTTGTGCTGCATTATAAAGCCAGAGTAGATTCCACAGTGCGTGCTTCAGCAGAGCACTGTTTGTTGCGAGAGCATATGTGGTTTAGTGTTGCATCCCATTTGCATAATCTAGAGAAACTAGCGCTGACAGAGTTGGAGCACTCCAAATATTAACAGCCGACTGTAGAAGCATTGAGAGATGCACACATGCGAACTGTGCATTTCTTAAAGGTGGGTTCGAGCAAAGGTAAAAACAATATCTATACTTACGGCGGCCATACTTGCCTTTCCCAAGCACGACCACTTTTCCCTCGGTAGCACCATCCAGTAAGAAGCACCAGCAACACGCCCATGAGACGCCGCCGCCTCCTGGATTGAATGACGACCCGCCTGAGGTCTTGGAAGGAGATCCGGAACACTGCTTTAGGCCAGATGTTGTATCTGGTGGGGCAGAGACTAAAAGCAAAAATTAACAAATTTATCTGAAGCGCTACATTCCTATAGGACAGCAGTATTTTTTTTAGGCCAGTGATTCGCTTTAATTAAACAGAAATGGTTGGTTTATATGATGAACCATCAGCCCCTATTTTTCTTAAGTGTAACGCAGTGTCTAACGTTACGTCCGACGGAACCCGAAATAAAAATTAAAGGTACGCCCAACGTAACTGTCAAGCATTCGAGTTACGTCCGACGTAACCCAAAATAAAAATTAAAGTTACCGTATTTACTCGAAAATAGGTCGAACTCTATTTGTTGGACCCACCGAGAATAAAAAAAAAAATTCAAATATAGGTCGACTTTTTTTTTATTTTTAAGAACAGGGAAATTTTGGGCAAAAGAAAGAAACCTTTATTTACATCACTTCACAGCTTGGTAGACATCCTCGCAAATCCGCCACAATACTTCACTGACACCGTTGTAAAATGACGACAAGAAACGAAAGAAGGTGCGAAGCGACGAAAGACAAACTACAAAGACGCAAACAAAGCCGCCGTGTCGCCATGAGCAACACGCGAGCCGAGCCGCCTCAAGCAACTAACAAAAGTAACATCTTTTTTTTTTTCTTTTTTTGTGCGCGTTTGCGAGGATGGAGGACAAAGTGCATGGCGCATCGCGTTCCTCTCCTTCCCCATTGCCCAGCAAGGGGAACGCTAGAGGTGCGATGGCGAAATCCAATGCCCCAAGAGGTGCGCGCGATAGCGGCATCGGCCACCGCTGTTGTTTTCGGTTGTTTAACAAAAGCTTTTGGAAACAAGAAGCGGCGCAGCTCTACGGCAACGCCGGCTCGGTGACTCGATAGCTTCATGCCTCCGGTACGGTCGCAAAATTTGGTCGCGAATGTAGGTCGAAATTCTTTAGTCACGATTTCCGAAAAAAAAAAAAAAATAAAAAAAAAGAAAAAAAAAGGTCGACATATATTTGAATAAACACGGTAGTCAGCTGCGCGACGAGACACACATTATGAAAGCGATTGGTGCGAGCGATCAAGGTGATGAGCGACGTTTTCTAGAAGCCCAGGAACCGAGCGGTGCAAGCAGCGAGAGTGAGAAATCTTCGTCGCTCGGCGCCGGCACTCGTAGCTTCTCGTCGTCGCTCGTCTCGTTGATCGCTATATTGCTTACATGCTGTTCAGAAAGGTGCTGTAAGTGGTTACCATTGCATTGGGACCAGCCTCGCATCCAACCGTAACCAGTCTTGACTTTTTTTTAAGCCGCCCAGGTAGAAGTTAACATCGTACATACATCGTTTTCAAGCATGGCTCCTCGTTCATTGCTCGATTTACTTTTTCGTAAATGACAAACCGCAATGAAGCACAATTATTCTAGTTCAAATTTGTCACGAACACTTGGCACGCATGCTTACACTGTAGCGCACCTAACGTAATTTAAAAGTAGAACGAAAACGGGACGAGATTCGCTTACCGCTTCACGGAAACAGAGTCCTTCGGATCCTAGGCCTAACGGCCGAAATCGGAAGTCGCCTGCGGTCCGGCGATCGGACGAGTTGAGCCGGCCGCGCTGTGCTGACCCCGGCTGACCACGCCTGGTTGAACCATGAGAGGCGTCGTCGAGTTGAGAGCCAGAGACGCAGTAGAAACGGACCGTAAAACATCTGTCCCGTAAAACGCAGAAGGAGCCAGCGCCAAAACCGCTACGTCTGGCTGCGTCGCCATCTCCACGACGACCGGAAGCGTGTAAACCGGGACTGGCCGGGAAGTTAGAAAAGGCGCGGCAGCGGAAGCCACTGGGCGGAAGCTTTACGTTTCGGTTTCGCTTTTCTCCGACATCGGCCACGGTCGCGGGCTGGTATGTTTGCGGCTGGTTGCGACGACGCGAGGGGCCACGAAAAGACGCCGAGTTGGCCGAGTACGAGTCACGGCCCACGATACGAGCAACGGGCCATTTGCCCCTGTCGACCGGCGATGCGGTATCCGCGGCTTAGTGTCACGATCGGTTTGTTGCCGTGCACGTTGACTCAAAGCTCGAAGTTATGCAGTTCCGTCAGTTCCGTTCCGGCACCAGCCGCACCACGTTTTCCGGTGCATCGCACGTGGAGGCCTTTCGACGCATTCAGTGAACGTAAAGATCGCGCCCGCTGTCTTCGGTGCTGTGGAAGAAGTTGGGAGACGGAAGAAGCATCAAAACCAAGGCGTTTAGGACTCCAGTCCGGGCCGCCGGTTCACTCTGAACGAGAGGCGACATGTGTGTGCACGCTTTGAGGAAGCCTCCACGTTTCGCCGCGCCAGACCTCGCCGATCGCGACCAGACCCCGAGTCCGAGAGGCTCTTGCGCAGCCAGGAACGGCAGCGAGGTAGGAGCTGCTCGTTCTGCGCAACCATGCAGTGCTCTACAGTGATCGGAGCTCTCGGTGTCATGCGTGCTTGCACCGAAGCCTTTGTGACCCCTTCGGACGCGCAAGTCGTACTTCGCAAAGGTTTGGACGGGGCCGCCCTCACCGAGCAGCTCCGCTAAATTCCGCTTACTTATGATCGCAATAAAAGCTTGCGTTTGTTCTCGGGAAAAAAATTGCGGGACCGCTCTCCGCGCCGCCGACGAGGTTGGCCGCCACCATGTTCTCAGCTGTTCACTCGCTCCCGCAGCGAGCGCCTTCCGATAATCCTCCCCGTTCCAAAATGCGATGCGATCTTCGTTTACATGGGCTGAATGAATGCGCACTCGCCATCTCGATCCACCTCTGTCTAGCGACTTTAATGCGATGCGCTTTGCGCATTATGCCATTTACATGACCGCATATTGAATGCGGCAACTGGATTCAATGCGACTAAGTCGCATTCATGTAAACGCGGCTTATGTTATTTTTCGACATGTATGATGTATGTAACGATACCGGTGGTAAACGATGGACGTTTTGTTGGAAGATGGCGGTCGTCTTTCTGCATGTATGGTTTAGTTATACCGGTGGTCTTGTGGTATAGGCGTTTCGTTGGAAAGATGGCGGTCGCCTACGTCATCGGACGCAAAATCATACCAGCCATACCGAGTCATATCGGCGAGCAAACCGGCTGCCAGTATAGACAGACCCGGAGTCATAGCGGTGCCGGTACCTTCAGTTATGGAGAACGCAAAACCAAACTAGCTGCATGTATAATAACAATAAATTATGGTGGTGTCATACCAGGACTGTACAAGCAGCAGGTTTGTTTCTTGTACGTTTTTCCAATAGGGTTGCGCTGTCCGCCGTATTACTATGATGGCTAGAAATAATATAACTCTACCAAAAAGATGGCCGACCGTGGCCGCATTCCCGTCATAGGCGGAGCTGGTCAAACGCGATCCAGCAGCTAGACATAGAGATCAGTGGGAGAGCCCATCCCACTGTATCGGACGTGCCAAAAGGGTTTCCTAAACCTTTGTGATGAATAGCAACAGTGGCGTTGAACCGATCTGGTAAGAAGGACAGATTTACAAGATGTCGCGAGAATAAGAAAAATTTTAGATAAAAATCCGAGACTGGGACAAAGCAAAGAACGAACACCACGCACAAAGTCTCGGGTTTTTGTCTTAGATTGTGCGCAATCATCACAAGCTAGCTTGCTCCCTAACTTCTGGTCAGCAAAAGGTTGTTTCTACGTTTTGGCACGTTCACGAGGTAAGACTACCGTGTATTGTACCATTCGCTCGATCATTTTGAATTACAAAAATCGCATCGTTTTTTTCTGAGATCACACGATCCCAGCTCCAGTTCCAAAAAATAAAAAAAGGAAGAAGGAACTACAGTTCTTGATGAATACAAAACTTTGCATCATTTCGATTGGATCGAGATTAAGGTCCCTGAACCAGGAATCCAAAGATTGGCTTGTCTGTCGCAAACCTGTTTATCGTGTTCATTGGCATGCAACGTCCCGTGAAAAGCCTGTTGATGTCTCTGTTGATGCCTCGAATCCTTCGCTGACAAAACCACCAGAAGTCGGAGTACGGGGTCCACGGCCGAGGGGTCATTTTCTAAAGCGCTAAATATTCTGACTTACCCAAGCACCGCAGTTGTTTGACTCTCCCTATTAGATACGGGTGACGCTTGGCCATCTTCCGCCATGGCGCGCTCCATGCATGCGAAAGCGCGCGCTTTCCCTGGCGACGCGGCGGCGAGGAAAGCGCCGCCGCGTCGCCAGCCTTTTCGCGGCGCCGCGAAAAGGCCGGCGACGCGGCGGCGCTTCGCAGTGCGCTCCTATTCGTCCGCAGTGGCTGCCGGCGACGCGCAGCCGGCGACGCACCGCATTTACGGTGACATTCCGTGATTTTTAGGGCTTAAAGGTTACCCGTCATGCACCACCCTGGTTGTACTTGCATACTCAATTAAAGTAATCGAACGCTTTATTTTTTTTTTCATTACGTGAAGGGAATGACCTCCGCTGGGGCGCAGGTGGGTTGTCCAGGTGAACGGTGCCTTGCACTTATCTCGTTCCTCTCTATTGTTCATGAAGATATGCTTTCTGGTCCACTTGCCGCGGGGCATGTAGTATGATTCATATAGCTTTCCATGTTCACCCGTGAAGTCGAGGAAAATCTGAAGCACGTTCCTTTTGTTATCGGCTCCTTATAGAAAGCTATACCGCAAAGCGCTGAGGTAAGCTGGTTTTCTTTATTATTTCAATTTGCCACCTTTTGCACTTTTTGTTGAACGGCTGAAGATTCCATGCTACGTGCATGAAAATCACGTTATTCCTTCCCTTCCTTTCTCGTCTACAGCACTGATAGATTTGTACATGTAATCGACTTAAAAAAGAAAAAAAAACTAATTACGAAAGCATCACCAATACTTGTCGCCCTAAAAAAAAAAAAAAAATTCTGGTGCTTTTGGCACTCTGCAAATTAGTTCCTTTAAATTCCACCACTGCAACCTCCCAACACTTTACAATGGTGTTTTTTTTTATGCTAGGGATTTCTTGATTTTAAGAGCAGAATTATACATTTACTTCGTATATGCCGTTGAGTGGTTTCAATTTAATATTTTTGCTGATGTATTTTTTGTTTTCTTTAATTATTGTCTCGTTCTATAAATGCACAATGAGTTACTCGATGTCTTTTGTTGTTTTTGTTGCTTCCAGGCCCCGTCATTGACCTCGGCCGCGGCAAATAACCGTCACTTTTAACAGCTTTGTTTTTTTTTTTAGGATACAAGTTTTCGGTGTACGCCTGGAAAACTTAATGGTTTCAGTTTGATATTGAATATCGCATCGTCTCCTTTCTTTATATTCGCCATATATACACATTTGAGCGCTGATTACACACACGACACGCGAAAAAATGCCGAGTCATGGACTCTGGCAATACCACTGAGAAGACAAGGCTCGCTCACGACGTCATCGATAATGGTTCCCAGATCCTCCCCAAATGACAAAGACGCTGCAGCTCGACAAGATATCGCCTCAAACCGGCAGACGCGTCCGTCTTGGCGTCACCGCGTGCTGGCGTTGGGTTCTTTGTGAGACGCTGCAAAACGCGCTTCTAGCGACGCTGACGCAAGATAGGCCGCTGCGTTATGATGATAATGCAACTAAACCAAAAGTGCAAGCGAGCCGGACAAGAATAACGATGATAATCCCTCTCCAGGGATTATCGTTATTCGTCAGAACAGTATTTTTCGCCCAAACTGGAAGTGACGACATTCAAGATGGCAGCGCCTTCGTGGAGCAGACGTGCATTCCGTACAAAAAGGGATTTTTTCCGCTCCAGGCCCGTGGCTTCCACGGCGCTGCCCCGAGCTTCTGAGACGTAATATACAAGATATCGCCATACAAGATATCGCCAGCTCTTGGATATTTGAGGGCCTCATCATTTAGAAAGGCTTGAGACAATACAACGTGTGACCTCTCTATTGAAATTAAAGGGTCTTCGATGACCCCTGTCAAATAACATCCGGCTGGATGCTAGCAGGTGGCAGAACCGCCTGGATATGGCGCTTTCGGAGCACAGGACTCAAGGGGAAAAAAACGCAGCGTTCAGCTCGTTTTTTATTTTAGTTTACATTCAGGTGATATGAACATGATTCATGTGGTAATGCTGTATATTGTCTTGTTTGGCGGGCTTTACTTGTTGTTGCAAGGCTCCATACTGGTTGAATAGACGTTCGTATCTAAGTAAGTGTTCTTCCTATGTATTCCACTCGCTTGCCACCGTGTTTTGAGCGCTGTTTTGTTGAAGCTAGCTACATGCACACGCCATTGAAAAAAAAAAAAGTAACAAGACTTCGTGTTGAGTTGTCCACTCCCCCCCCAGTCTTGGGGTTTTGTCTCAAATGTTAAACCTTCACCAGCTTGTTTGCGCCCTAACTTTTTGTTACACAATATGCCGTTGCTCATTACCCACTCAAAAAAGTAAATAAGTACGTTAGATCATAACCTAACCCCTGCGACAGGGACGAAATAAAGTAACGGGCAAGATGACACAAAAACTCAAAATCTCAACGTGTCTCCGGGTTCAGAATACAATGCTTCCTAGTTTCCCCACCAGCTCGCCTGCATACCTTCGCTTCTTAAGTATGTTAACTTGTTACAAAGTAACGCTCTACCTTGGTTTAAAAGAAACGCGTTATTTTTTCGTTAGTCTGAATGTGTCGTCTTTATGAATCCGATTTTATTATTTGTCGTCGTTGATAATTCCTTGCTTTTTAACGCGTTTAATATTTTATAGCGGTGGCTATAGGCCTGTTTCCCTCGGCCAGGGAGCGCGAGCTTATCGTTAAGACGCGACCATGTAATGCTTGTTGTTGAGCATAGAGCGGCGCTGCAGTGTTTGATTATGCACAAGTCAGGTTCGTTTACAAGCGTGTGCCAGCATCTGTCTACGCGAGGCAAGAAAGCATATGAAAGAACAAACAAAATTTAAATTAGCGATAGAAAAGTGCAGCTCGCGCTTTCAGCGTCTTATCAAAACGATAAAGAATGTTTTTCTTGGTGTTATTTTGTTCTCGTTACTTTTCGAAAATTTATATCAGCCTATAAAATCCTACCACCTTGGCGCCCGCGAGCATTTTGGGAGAGCGGAACCTCGCACTACCGAAGCGCGACCGAAAAATAGAAGACATGGCACGCCGGAATCGTTGTTTAAACTTGAAATCTACACAGGTCTACATCCTTCAATATATTGTTTTATGATATTTTTCATTTTCCCGCTGAGCTAAGTAGAGGCGCTAGTGGTGATGAGAACTAGCTTGTGTACTTGTGTTGTAGACATTGTCCTCCAGAAGTTACAAAACACCGTTACTCTGTACGTTAGCGAAAATAAGGAAAACACGTGACTCGGATGTGATGAACTGACCCGTCAAAAAGAGAGATTTTCAAGGCATCATGAGGGTAAGGAAGTTCGTTTCTACGTTTTGGCACGTTCACGACCTAAAACTATTATATATTGTGTACCATTCGATTGACCTTTTGTTAATTATATTTTTAAAAAAAAGGTTTTTTAAAGATTGGTTTAACCGAAGCTTCATTTCCGTAAAAAAAAAACTGCCCCAATTCATTAATACATCCCACCGACATGCACACGTTTTCTTCGAAAAACAACATCCTGAATCATTTTGACAGGATCAAGATAAAGATCCCAGAACCTGGGATCCAAAGATTAGCTTCTCTGCCATTGACATCATTCAGAAAAAAAGTGCCTGGATGTCATGAATCCTTCGGTGTCAGAACCACTTGAACTCACAGCTAGGGATGCCGCGAACCACCCTAGGTTCGATTTCGAAAGGTTTCGATAGTGGCGAAGCGAACTGAGGTTCGATTTCAAAACCTTTCGATATTTTCGTACTGACCGAAGTTCGAATTTGAAAAATTCACAACTTTCAATCACAGTGGAGTTTCGAATTCAAAAAGTTCGAAGCTTTCACGGTTTCTAAAATTTCGGGTTCGAATATTTCGAATTTTTTTTTACTTGAGCTTCGATAAATTCGAAGATTTCAAACTTTCCTAACTTGAAATTCGAGATATTCGAAAAATTTGAATTTCTTAGGATCTGAAGTTCGGAAAATTCGAAGATTTCGAAATTCCTTGGAAATAAAATTCGAAAATTTCGAACGGTTCAAATTTTTATAGACATGAAGTTCGAACATTTCGAAGATTTCAAATTTCTTTCTGCATAAAGTTCGAAAAGTTCGAAGGTTTTGATTCTCTTTTAACGCTAAATTTAAAAAAAAAATACTTTGAAGATTTTTAATTTCTTTCAAGTCCAAGTCTTCAAAGTTCGAAGTCCGGTTTTCAAGTTCCTTCACAGTTTCAGTTTCAAATAACATTTTCACGACTCACTGGTTTTTCCGAAATCAAGTTTAGAAAAGTTAGGGTGTGATATCTAGACTCTGCGGAGTTGGTCAGGCAATTAAATAAGACGACGAGTGTCCCGGATGTGCTGGAATATTTGCCAGTGCAGAGTGACGTGTGACCATAGATCAGTAATTGTGACCGCCAGCCCGGGGGGTCTTTAACCTGCATCACGCAGTAGTGATCCCACGAACACACTGTTTTAAGATACTCATCCAGTTCAAAACGGCCAGGGGCGGGCAGGAGGTTGAGGCTCAGAAACTTTGAAGCGACCCGGCAAACTACCTCCCTACCCCTTGCACGCTGGTAGTAATCCGATTGAACGCCGCCCGAGTGACGCTGGCATATAGTAAGTTAAGTTTGTAATTGTCCTGTCCTGGAGGTTTATTTCCTGGGACGGAGGAATCGCCTCGCAAAAAGAAAAAGCACGGAAGCCGACACAGTTCGAGGTCGAGGAGCGTTCTAAGATTAAATGTGGCGTCGGAAGAGGAAAAACGGGGGGGGGGGGGGGGGGGGGGGGGACTTAAGCCCCCCTTCCCCCCTTCCAGATATTTCGGACTGTTAAAGAAAACAATACGGGGAAAGAAGGAGTGGTCGCGCTTATTTTAATCTAAAATTATTTATGCATATGCATAGCTACTGTCGCTCTACACTGCAGAAAATATTGCGTAGATGGTCATTGTTAGAAACTCGTTCTCAGAAGGCATACTCGTCACATGCTTAGTGATTCGGAAGTTCAAAGCTACGTCTTTTCGACCTAAATAACTGTGCCAATGGTAAAAAAAGAAGACAAAAAAGCATATTTATAGATGCGGGGATAAAAAGCTGGAGAAAAAGAAAAACTATCAAGAATTCGCCGGAGGTGTTGTATTCTTGCATTTTCAGAGGTTCCGAACTTCGAAACAAGTTTCTCCTATCAAAATATGCACAGACTAAAAGAAACACGTCTCAGGAACGTGAAGTGAAAAAAAAAATGTTTTCTGTTAATGACGAGCTGAACTTTAACAATATTAGAAATAATTCTCCTATGAGTTAATTTATTCCTTAACGCGAAAAACAATAAATACATTATTTTGTATTCCGCCGATGGCAATGATATGTACTGTCTGTGGTGTTAATTTAAATGCGATACCTCAAACAACTTAGACGAAAATAAATTCCAAGTTTAGGGCATAATTGCATGTAGATACATGTTTCAACATTTCATCTTCTGACTTTTCAGGATTTGAAATTTCGAAACTTTTCGAATTCTCTTAATAAATAAGTTCGAAAGTTATCGAATTTCTTAGCATAGGAAAATCGACAGTTCGAAAAGCTTCGAACTTTTTAGTGCAAGAAGTTCGAAAGTTCGAAAATCATCAAACTTTTTGGTCGGTCAAGTTCGGAAGTTCGACAAGCATCGCATTTTGCAGTGTGATAAGGTCGAAAGTTCGAAAAGGATAGAATTTTTTAGCGTAATAATTTAGACGGTTCGAAAAGCGTCGAACTTCTTAGCTTAACAAGTTCGAAAACTTGACTTCCGTCGAATTTTTTTATATAGAATATTCGAAAATTCGATATCTTTCGAACCTTTCGAGCCGCTTGAATCGACCACCGAAACTTCGGTTCGAAAAAAATTCGCGGCATCCCTACTCACAGCAAGGAATTCACGGCTGAAAACTCGTGCGTTCATTGGCCTGCCAAGGCTGCCGGCGGCGCCACGCCGCTTCGCAGTCCGTTTTTATTTATGGTGGCGTTCCGCCATTTATGGCTCAAACGTATCCCGTCATGCACCAGCCCAATGGTACTTGTGTACTCAACGAAATCAATGGAGTGTTTTATTTTTACGCGAAGGGAATAACCTCTGCCGGGGCGCAGCTTGCTGGTCCACGTGATCAATCCCTCACAGGTTTACCATCCTCCTCTATTGTTCTTGGAGATACGGTTTCTGGTCGACTTGCCGTGTGGCATGTAATAATTAATATAGCTTTCGAGGTTGACCCGTGAGGTACAGAAAAATCTGAAGCAAGTTCCTTTTCTGTTCGGCTCCTTAGAAACGTTTGCCGCAAATCACTGAGGTAAGCTGTTATTCGTAGTTCTCTTTCCCGCACTGTGCAGTTTTAGTTGAAAGCTAAAACTTCAATGAGGGCGCACGTTGGAACATCGCCTTCTTCATTCCATTTGTTTTTTGTCCGCAATATTTCTAAATGCTTTTGTATTTGACTTCCGAAAAAAATCTAAGTACAAAAACATCACGAATGCTCGTCGCACGGAAATATGCTGGTCCCTCGGCGCAGCGCAAATTATTTTATTTTCATCCCCAGCACTACTAACTCTCAACACTTCTAAATAAATGTTTTTTTTTTCGTTATGCGATATAAGTATTTGCGATTCTAAGAGCCGATCTACGCTTACAGTTCATCTAGGATGTTAATAGTTCTGATTTAATCTCTTTTTATTGTAATTATGTTTTTGTTATTAAAAAAAAAGAATTGTCTTTTATTGGCGCATAAAAGCTCGCTCACTCATTTGTAACCTAGAACGACCGAGAGAGACAAGACCGGTTTTTAAGCCTCTCGCGACGTTTTAGGACCGGGTGCACTGCTGCGGAGCTGGCTCTGACACGTATGAAGAGCCTAAAAAAAGGTCTTGTCTTTCTCGGTCGTACTCGGTTGCAGGTGTCTGAACGGACCCTAATATATTACTAGGTGTCTTTTGTTGTTTGTTTTGCTTGTCTTTGAAGCTGCTGCCCAGGTAACATGCGGCCAGCACACCTTAAACTGCTTTTCGTAGGTTTCTTTTCTTTTTGTCTACGACGCTTTTTTAGTGTACGTCTGGCAAAAAGAAGCTTCCAGTTTGAATTAGAATCTCGCACTACCGAGTATTAAGTAGCCACAATTTGCGGTTGTCGTGGCCAAAAGGCGTTGCACGTCGACCACCGCCGTCGAGGCATAGGTGTGACCCTGCAGAGGCCACGGTAACAGCGCCGAGGAAGGTGTTTCTTTTTTTTCAGAATTACGCAGTCATTTTTTCACACTTGTCAACCGAATCACTCGCTTTTATATAGTGCTTCTTGCACGACGCCATGGAAAAGACATCGATACCGCATAGAAAGCCAAGGTCGCACTGCACGTCCACCATAGAAAAGACAGGTATACGTTCGCTGTAGAGGTTACTTGGCAGACGTGTCTGCGGGACACACCTCAAGCACGTTGGAAGCCAGTTTCTTTCACGGATATGTGTAGGCTGCGAACATGCTTGCAAAAAGGTTTTGTGTGACCAATGTGCCCAGACCACTATATGGAACACCATGTAGTGTGCGGACTGTTTTTTGCATGATGTATTAGCCGTGTGACACGCGGCTGAATTATTTTTATGACGCGCTAGTTCGTCAAGTTTTTTATACTCGCCGACGTCCTTGGCCTCACGGCTCATCAGAAAAATCGAGTGGGGGCAAAGTACAAAAACAAAAAGTTTCTGCCTACGCCCAAACTCCCTGTCAAGGACTGTCGGTGTATTTCATCAACCACAGCAACGATACGATAAAAATCGTAAAACTTAAGATATGAGATTAGCCCACTAGAACACCCATTGTCTCAGCCATAATTCGTTGGCGAAATCGTATATTTAGAGAAGAGAGACAAGTCATCGCTATTCAATGACTGGCTAATATCAGTCTATCTATACTCGGTGTCAACTGTTACGTCGTCAGCAAACGTTTGCGGGGCACAGGAGCGCCAGCTGAAATGACTGGCTGCGCCTTCTCATGGCGCGTTACCGTTCTCAAGACTTGCACTTTGCGCATGCGCTTCCTTTCGAGCTCGCAGACATGATTTTGTCGGAGAACGGAGTCTTTTCCCGCGCTTGGAATGGAGTGCAGATTTGACATCGATTTCACAAGAAACTTGGTCACAGAACTGACGTCACGCAGATCACACCGGAGCTCCGACCGATGTGCATCGCCGCGTCGTGAATGCTGCCAAGAATCGAGCAGTGCGCACGTGCGTCCTTTTGATGCGATAGAATTTTTAGTTCCCCCTCCCCCTGATTTCTTGGACTTTCCGGCCTCCTAGTGCACAATGCAGAGTAACCCATTTCAGCTTACATTCTCACACCCCTTCACATTCGCACCCTCGTTGAAGGACCTGACTACCCTGGTGCCGTCCTTGGTATCATTCTAGAAGTCGTCCTCTAGGACGTCGCCCTTGAGGTCATCCTACAGGCCGTCCTAGGCATCATCTTTGACGTCGTCCTCTAGGAAATCATCCCCAACGTCCTCCTGAGGTCATTCTAGACGTCGCCCTAGACTTCATCCTTGATGACGTCCTAAAGGTCGTCCTTGAGATGGCCCTAGGGGTCGTCCTAGATGTTGTCGTTGATGTCGTCCTGTAAAACGTCGTTCTTGACGTCGTCCTGAGGGCCGACCACACTAGCGTCGCGGAGGCTTGCCGCGCGCCGCTGGCTGCCGCGGGCTGCCGGCCAGAGCCAAATTTCACCCTCAGCGGCTCGCCGCTCGGCGCAGTCCAGGCAACCGTCCCGCGCGCGGTTGAGGGCCGTTTTTCGCTGCAGAAGAAAGAAGCCAATGGAAGGTGGCGTAGAAAGGGACGTTGGGACGCCATGGCAATGCACAAGCCGCTTCTCTGCTCGTCTTTCACGTTGCAAAGGAGAGTAGCGTAATATCGATTCGTCTGCAATCCCTATTTCGTCAAACGACTTTCCCAGCGACGCGGTTCCTCCAAACTGTAAGACTTTTCTCCTTTTTGTATGAAAAGACGCAGCCAGACTATCTATGAATAATGAAGCTGGGAACAGTCCCTGGGAATTTATCGGAGATGGATTCGGAATAAGTGGTGAGTTTCTCCTTGGCACTTGTCACATGTCGGCTGCGTTGTAACGGATGTCGTGGTGATTTGGTGACAGTCTCGAAAGTAGTCCTCATCTCTGGCTCACAGCCGGGACAGCAAAGCACTCACCTGTCCTTCGGTAATTCGGTAGCACCAACTCGACCGGACACACAACCTCCGCCTCCTCCCCTTCAGAGCTTGGCGACGTCGCAAGATCAACGAGCAGGCTAGGATGATCACAGTCACGCTGATCACCGGGTCAGTATCAATATCTACCACGTAGGCAGTGAGCGCGGTTTCGACGTTCATATTGTCACGAATGACAAGTGACGAGGCGGTGAATACATAGAGTAATATACACAAGGTAAAGAGCGGACATTGTCATAGGCCCCAGCGGCCTAGATAGATCAATGACAGGAAGCGCTCCTAGCGGGCGGTATTAAGCATAATCTGATTCCGTTTTCGGTCAAGTTAGTTTCGGTTTCGGTTTGGGCGTTTTTGCTCCGGTTCTCCGGTACCCTTCTCTCTCTCTTTCCTCTCCGCCTCGCTCGGCTCTCGGGAGCTCCTTGACTCCCGAAGCCGCTGTTTTTTTTTTTTTTTTGTTTTTTAATACTGACGCACTTTTGCTTCATTTTTTACGATAGAGTCCGTGCAAAATGTGTCAAACAATATTTTAACCTACTTCACAAAGCAGAGGTATATATATTTCTTGTTCTTTTTTCTATTGTAAAGCATTGAAGTTAAACAATCGCCGCATTGAGCTGGTAGAGCATTTTGGGGTCGACAACAGTAAGTGGTATGAACGCATTCTATTGGACCACATTCATGTATACATGATTTACTTTAGAAGCTCTGTAGGTTTTATACGAAGAGATCAATACTCACAAAAATAAATGAATATGAAGGGTTTCGGCATATCGTACACTTCGTAATAGATTCTTGGGGAACCAAGTTAACAAAACCTTTCCACGGAGAACATGCTGTATGATACATTCACTTTCACGCCGACTGGGGTACGGGAAGTAAGTGCAAAAATAAATAAGACATCGCTATCATTACCAGTCATGAAAGTATAATAACAGTGCGAAGCACACGCCGGATAGTACAAATTCCCGATTTCCGGCAAATATAAAAAAACACCAATTCGCATAGCCTCAAACTCACTGCGGGCGAGCCGTTACCAAACAATGAGAACTATATTCGAAATCTGACAAGATTCAACGTCCCTAAACATTCCCCGAAATTGTTCTGAAAAGAAATATGCTTCAGAAAAAAGTGGCTAAAAAACTATGGACAGTGGATACAAAAGTGGATACATTTTCTTTCAAATATTTTTAGCCTCTATACACTATTTTCTATCAAAATTTTGTAGAAAGTGGACAAATATTTTTGTTAGGGAGCCGTGATACAGATTCCCTGGAAAAAGGGGAAACAAATATTTGGAGAGCAAGCTGCACCACCCACTTAATAAGCACTTTTTGTTTTTGGTTTGGCAACCGCCTTTGTTAATACACTATTAACAGTTAAACCTGCCTCGTTGCTTACTAGCCACTAAATAGTGCAACCGAACTTTGTCCAATTTCCGGTTAAGAAATCAACCATGTCAACGCATGCGTATTCTGCAAAATAATTTTAAAAACCCTTTGTGGTACTCCTCTGGGCAAAGGCTAAAACCACCCAGACCTCAAAGTGTGCTATACAAGGCGGCACACACTCCTCGAACATGTGTCCCATTCTCTATTATGGGAAGAAAGTGTATTTCTAGTTGCTGAATGAAATGAAAGGCAGTCTGTGATGGTACTACTAAGTTCCCGAAGAATTTTCCAGGCACGTGGTATGCTTTAGGAACAAGACAGTACTGGTGAGGCCTGGTCAAGTTATTAGACTCATCCGATAGCAACTGAGAACAGCCACAGCTGTAAGTTGTCTGTTCAAGCAAAAGCTCGGTCAAATAGCCCCAAACGTAATAAAAAAATAGATAAGTCATCAATCATGTTAGACCTGATGTCTGATGCCAGCTCAAAAATATCCTCTAGTGGCGGGAAGTTATCAATTGGAAGACATTGCACAATGTCTGAAAATAAAGTTTCATGGTGCGAAGATATTTGCAACTCCTTTAGGAGGTCAGCCTTGTCATCCTCTACGTTTTCATTGTCCGACAGTTTGAACAGTTTCTTTATCGAGAGGTGTTTTACTCCTGAGGTGAACTGATGCACATTTGGGTTTGTGTTGCAGCCCAGCATTTGTCGTATATAGCTCCAAAAACGTTCTCAAGTGTGTCTTGCTGCAGGCGTCGTGTAAGTGAGAACTTAAAGTCATGGCTACTTGAAAGCTCATCCCGGAGCATGAGGTCACTTTTTATAGTAACGTGCCACCCAATGATGGCTTATGGCTGCCTCCTACTTTGGAACTGCCATGCTGAAATCCATCCGAGTTACTGGTGCAGAAAATCAAGTATTTCAGATTCTCCCTTCAGAATGGCATGACGCAAATTCTGCCCTGTCTTCTTGAATTTTTTTTTTGCTATGTAGACAATAAAAAAGTATGCACATCCTATCACAGGAATAGGCTGTAGCCATGGCTGCCTCAGGAAGTTCCTTGGCATAAACAAGGGATATGATTGCAAGAAAGAGTGAGGTACTCAGTACCTGTGGGGCACAATTTTCTTCCATGTTACAGAAAGGTTCTTAAAAAAATGTGCCTCTCAGTAAGTTTTGGAGCCAATTGCAAGCTCATCTCATGGATAGAACAATAAAGTTCAACGATAGAAGACCACTCAATGACCTCATTTCCAATGCAAAGTTTGTGGGCTTGGAGATTGCTCTTGGTTGTTTTGGGAAGGTTTGGAACATCAAAGACAATGTAAACGTGTTGGTTGTCAACTTCAAGAAATGGCTTCTCAACACACACACCAAGCTTAGGTTTGAAGCCCCCTAACCACAGACCACAGCCTTTGCTGTGAAGCCAACAGTCCTAAGCTCCTGAATAAGAGAAATGAGGAGACTCATCATATTTTATATTCTTACTCAGATCACTTCAGGGTGAGATAAACGGTTGTTTAGTCGTCAAAACGTACTTTTTGGCAACTTCAGGATTTTTTTTTTACTGCGAGACATTTAAATGAGCGGTTTAATCATAATTTATAGACTGTATATTTGCAGGGCAGCCGGTGAAAAGTTTTATTGAGTCCCCGGAGCAGTTAGATCTTTTTAAAAAAAATAAAATACCAAAAATGTAAAAATGTTTTAAAGATCTGTTTTTAAAGACATGTTTAAATTGAGCCAAACTGCACAAGCCCAACCACATTACAAGTCGAAAGCCGTGAAGATTTAAGAAAGAAATATTGTTGCGTGTTTCATAAAAAAAGTTGATTTTTCATAAATTATAGAGTGATACCGAGTTTCACGCTATTTGTAAAAGTTAAAACCGCGCTCACGCCATCAAAAAAAATTTTTCGTCAAAAATATCTTTGGGCATGGTTACGGACAATGCGTCAGAGGGCCATTAATTTCTTTTTTTAGAAATCGAAGGTGGTCGAGCCAACGCCTGGGACGTTTGACATGGAATGACCCTGATTTGTTCGTGAAAGAAAGATGGAATTATTTCTTTTTGCTGCGTTTGTTTGTTTGGCGTGTGACCAAAACTAGCTTAGATGTTGTTTTTTAAGGGAAAGAGTTGGATTTGCCACTCTTACAAGAACTTAGAAGACAAGGAAAGGGTCAATGCAACTTAGAAGACCGCCTAGCATGCGTCGCCAGCGCATCCTGCTAAGTCTCACAACGAGCCCGACGGCACGCGGTGACGCCTAGAGTCACTTAATATCCCCGGAGTACCGAATTCTGTTCAGTCTGCTTACCGGAAGTCAATCCCGGCGAACACAGTCCTGACTGGCTGGTTTAACCCGCGGCGGAAGTTATCAGTCGGCCAATTTGCAACCGGGCCCAGTAAAAAAAAAAAAAATCATTTTAGCTTTTTTACTTTGGTGAAGAAGGAAGACCTGCGAAGCTGTACTATGGTGGGAATAAAGTAATGGCCGGCCGCAAGTCGGCAAGCCAGAGTGGAAAGGCTCGGAAGGTTGCGCCATCTATGAGCGACGGCGGCAAGCGGACAACCGGTAAACACAACACTCTGGACAGCTACCGCCATCTATGAGCGACGGCGGCAACCACAGTTTTGTGTCGACATTTTTTGCGGGGGGCGCGATCCTGGGGAAACTAGCCCTTAATAGCTACGCTGTAAAACGTATACAAAACGTTTCCCCATTCCCGCCGTACTATGGCTATTGGGTACGCACCGATGTGCGCGCTGAGCATCGACGAGTTAGAACCGAACGGAGGGGGCGTTGATTTTTTATTGATTTTTCTATACCATGCAGCCGCTAATTTGGTTCGCCAAAGAAGATTACCGGCTCGTTTGCTCGCTCCGGTTGCGCTGGTGCTACGTTTCAAACTCTACGCCTCGGACGCTAAGCCTAACACTCCGCTCCGATGTGTTTCGAGGCGAGAGGAAGAGACGAGACAGCGAGGAACAAGTCACGAACAACTCGGAACGCAGGAAAGGACCTCAATAAACTGCAGTAGGGTGGAAAGTTGGGCTAGTCGGTAGTTATTTATCTTGGTTTTAAAAGCTTCTTACTCTGTCCTTGTCTTTTGTGCGCTTTTGAAACCAAGGTGGGACCTCAATAAAAATGAATCAGTGTCGCCACAGACCAGGAAGGTGTATTGAAGAGTTCGCCGAGAACGAACGCCCGCTGTACGCGCCTCGCATCGACCGCACAGGGCAGCGCCATTTCGGAGACGGGTTGGAGCCAGAGCCAACGTTTCTAGATTACCCCAATTAAGGAACTCCTGCGAAGGAGTATACCCCCCCCCCCCCCCCTCACTCACTTCAGTCGGCCTCCCGTCGTTTGAAGCGCCATCTAGATTTTCGTTTGCAAACGGTGTGTTCCATAGTATACGGAGGAACGCTATCTAGACGCTGCACTTCGAAACGTACGTATCCCATAGAATACACTTCAGTTACCAAAGCAGCCGTCCTGCGAGTCGAACGACGAGAGGCGAATCGCGGTGAGTGACGGGGAGTTCTGCTCCTGCATGCAGTGTCTCTGAGCAGTTTTTTTTACGGAGCTAATCTAATAACGTTGGCCAAAGCCGTGTATTGCGAGAGTTTGGGCATACATTTCTTTCAATAGGCAAGCATCTCGGATCCAACCACAGAGCTCAAAACAGCCCCTAGCAATAATCATGAGCTCTATAAAAATGTGACTCGACTAATTTAAGATGTTTTAGTGTCGCTAGAGTAAAAAGGTATAACTCTTGGGTGACTGAAAACTTTGCGCATGTGAGGTTTTAGTCACGTTTATAATCAGCGACAGAATAAACGAACGTTGCTATAAACCAAGGCCGACTTGCTAGTAACGGCGTCTCAGATGAGACTGGGGATAAGGAAGCACTGCCAAAGCCAGCGCAGGAGCTGAGCGGGACTCAAGCCGTGTCTCAAGACGCTCGCGCGCCCCATCCTTCTGTTCCCTTTCTCCCAGTTTCAGCTGAGACGGTGTTCTAGCAAGCCGGCCCAGAGCAAACTGTTACTGAGACGCCGAGATTGAACGCTTCTATTTCACGTTTTAAATGTCGTTTCCCATATTGTGACGTCGCGGTCTGCTGATTGATCGATGCTGTGTCGCCACTTTTGGTTTACACTCTAACCCCAGGGGGAGTATTCGGCGCTGGAGGCGGCCTTTGCTCTGCCCTTTGGACAAACTCTCCGAATATACGGCTCTGGTTGGAACGCGACTGCTGCACCGCGACTCGGTTCTATAATGAAGCTTGGGAGTTTCAGTAGTCTGAGAACATTCAGTGACCCTAGTGACGCCAAGACAGACGCGTCCCTCTGCTCCGAGGCGGCGTTTCTCGTCGAGCCTAAAGCGTTTGCCGCTTGGCGCGCGTCCGGTATCCAACAACGATGACGTCATGGATAGACTCTGTCTTTTAGGTGGTCCTTACAATGTACCTATCATGTCCCTTTATTCGCATTATGCGCGAAATGCATTCTCTTACGAATTTCCTCCTGTGTTTCTGCTATCGGAAGTGAAAGAACTAACGTCCGCAGGTGACCTTCCCCAGATCCGGCACTCACTGGGTTCAGCAAATCATCCAGCTTCTTCTGAACAAAGGAGAGTCCGCAAAGTCACTCGCCGAATTCACAATGCGGGCGCCGTTCTTGGAGCTGCACGGAGCACCAAAAACCGATGGTCCCAGGCTATCACGAACTCGCATGGCTATCCGCGACTCCAACTAACTATAGGTGGCGCCACTCATTTTCCAAGATGGCGGGTTTAGTGAGGGTCAGAGATGTGCCGCTGTTGAGCCCGTCTAGTGTGCTGGCTTCACTGAGCGACATAAATTATTTCTGGTAATACAAGGAAGCTAATGTTTTATGAGCGCAGGTTAGCCCTTCAACCTGAAAACAAGAACGGTGTTTAGCGTATTTTTTTACGGAAGGATGCGCGTTTTAATTCTGGAGCGAAACGGAAACTTACCTCTATTTTGGATTTAATTTCTCGATATAGGCCTTAATTTCGAATTATTTCACGACTCAAGATGTGTCTCACATCGTAATTATTTACTTAGAAAAGTTGTTCGCGGAAACTTTATTTTGTGACATATTGTTCGATCCAGGGTGATATTTGTAGTTGCTGAAAAAATCAGTGCTGATATCTGTGCGTTCTCGCAGCCTTTCTCTCGCTCAGATAATTGTCATGGGAAATAATGACAATTATTCCAGCACAAGAATAAGAAAATAATTCTAATTTTTATAATATGTCCACGAAACGTATAAACTAATAAACGCTGCTCTCACTGCAACAACCCAAAGACGGAATCCGAGTCAGACCGCTGAAGTGTGTGTGTGTGTGTGTTTATAGCACCGCGTGACGTGTAGGACTTCATATTACATCCATTGTTTGACTGTTTGTCTATCTTGACAACTATGTCAGAGTTTTTCATATGCTAAAAAGAAAACAGAATTATACCTTTCTGGAAAGACTATTATTGTTAAATAGCGTATTCTCGCGATCTTGGCGTTAATTGGAGGCATACTTTGCCGCGATTTGTATTAATAATAATAATATTAAAAGCCACATATTTGAATAAGTAATTCTTCAAGTTCTAATATAATTTGTTGCTTATGATCTAATTTTAAACGCGCGAAGAAATATGACAATAAAAACTGTGCTAATTATCATCACTAGTTTCAGTTGCTGCATTTTAATTACTAATAAAAAAATAGTCTAAAATTAATGAAAACATTTTAGCGAATGTGAGAAATCCATGTAAAATTACATTAATTGTGAATAAAGTATATTGTGCTCAAAGTCGCGACTTTTGACAACCGGCGAAACGCCCAAAGTCGCCGCCAATAACCTTCCAAACCAAATGCCCAAAAATAAAAAAAAATAAAAATAAAAAAAATGAAAAAAAGAAAAAAAGCTTTTTTTTAATTATTAGTTTTTTCATAGCATTTATTTACTTTTGTATTTGCTCGCCGTTGTTTTGCCAATCTCAACCTTTCCAGTTCGAAGGAACGCCTACCTGCTTGCACGTCTGGTCACTGCAGCACGTTTCGTTGGCGTTGGAAGCCGGTGAAACAGTAGTGAGTTTTAATATTGCGTATACGAGCGAACTCAAGCCCTGTGTGTTTGCGTTAGCTTTACGTGTTCTACACTGCGCGTGCGCGGAACCCGAAACTGCGGCCTTGGATGGCGCATGGCGATGGGGCGCACGCACAACGTGGGGCACGGAACTCTAACGCAAACGCATACCGCTTGCGTTTGCTTCTATGCGCAATACTAAAACTCTCCAGTAAGGTACAATCCCATACCGGCTGCAGCACTACGTTGGGACAGTGAAGAGTCTTGTTTACATTCGGAAACGACATTTTGCGAGCCATGATCGCGAGCAGTTCCGCCATGCCCGCTGAGCAGGAGAGTCGGGGGACCCTCACTAGAGCGCTTCCCGTTTCCGCCGCGGGAGGGCGAGCGTCGAGCTGGAGACGCGAATAGAGAAACTTCAACTTAGTGAGAAAGCAAAGTACATCTATGTGGCCAGGAATCCTTGGGACTGCTGCGTGTCAAACTTTCACATGATGCAGGCCCTTCCGGCGTACCAGTTCAAGGACGGTACCTTTGAGGACTTCTTTGAAGCGTTCCTGGCAGGACAGTTCGGCTTCGGCAGCTACTTTGATCACGTGCTGTCGGGTTGGAAGCACCGGCACGACACCAATTTTTTTTTCATAACCTACGAAGAGCTCTACGAGAAGAAGGCTGATGTTATCCTCAGGCTAGCTGAATTCCTGGGAGAGGACAACCGCAACTCGCTGGAGGACGACAAGGAGTTTTATGAGAATGTATTGCAGAAGAGTTCATTTTCTTTTATGAAAGAACTTATGAAGTCGAATACCACCGAAATGATCGAGGTGTTCAACGCAAAATTGGTATTGGATAGTGCGTTACCAAATTTGTCTCAAGATGGTGTCATAATTCAGGAAGAGGTTAACCTTGTTCGTAAAGGTTCCGTGGGTGGCTGGAAACCCTACTTCTCAAATGAGAACATGGGAAGAATGCAGTTAGTACTTGATGAGAAATTTGGAATCAACGATATTTGGAAAACTGTTTGAGAACTTTTTTCAGTACGTTCCCTGGTTTTCTGGGGATCAGCTTTCTCAGAGTGTTTGAGTTTGCAACTTTTATCAGTGATAAGATCAAAACAATGTAATGTGTAGTTGTTCACAAAAAAAATTATTGGTAAGAGCAGACGTCAAAAGTACAGTATCAGATTTAGATGCAATTGGTCCGAGAAGGTGGTTCCAGTCCAGGAATGTGCGAGGAAGAAAAGAAGATTGGAATGTAGATGTGATAGGGATAGGTACCTCAAATTTCTGCTGGTGATCATGACGAGCAGAAATATAAAGGAGACGGGTGATTAATTTGTTACGAAGCACAGAGTTATAAAACTGAAGTTTGTAAAATAAAGAGAGGCGTGAAAACTAACGTCGCAGAAAGAGGGGCAGGAGTGGCAACGTTGATTTCATAGAAGCGACGCTAGATGCATAATGATAATTGGAATGGATAAAACGACCGGATCTATTTCGAATGATTTCTAACGCTGTGATGAGAGTGGATTGTTTGGGATCCCAGTCAGAGGCTGCATATTCTAACTTCGGTCAAACTAGAGCTTTATAAAGAATTAGCTTGAGGGAAACAAGACCTAATAAAAAGTTACGCCTGAGGTAGCCTAACATACGGTCACCATGAGATGTGATATATTGGAACATGAGTTTTACTTGAGAGGTTAGAAGTTATATGTACACCTGTAAGAAGATACCGTTTAAAGCTGAGCCTGACTAAGAGTGTAGTTTCGAGTTTCATGTGACATGCGAGATACACGCATGGACTTACATTTGTTAGTATTAAGCGTCATAGACCATAGGTCACACCACTGGTAGAAAGCGTTAATGTCAGATTTAAGCAGGATGTTATCACGATCATTAAACATCTCACGGTGAATCACACAGTCGTCAGAAAATAAACAAATAGTTGAGGATACATTAAGAGGGGGGTCGTTAATATATATTAAAAAATAAAGGTCCTAAAACAGATCATTGGGGCACCTCAAAGGCTACAGACGAAAAGGAAGAGTTATCATTTACTCTAACAAATTGTGACGCAATGATAGAAAAGATTGAATCCATGCAACAACGTTAGCCCCTATCTTAAACTTTGACAGTTTCAAAAGAGGTAGTTTACGAGATACTTTATCGAACGGTTTGGAGAAATCTAGAAAAATCCAGTCTGCCTCGGATCCTCGGTTCAGGATGCAGTGAAGGTCATATGTGAATGATAAAAGCTGTCTCGCATGAGAATGTTTGCGAAATTCATGTTTGGATAGGCAGAAGAAGTTGTAATTTCTAAGAAATAGACAAGGCTGGAACGTATTACATGCTCAAGAAGTTTGCAAGGAACACTGGTGATAGAGATTGGGCGATAACTTAAAGGGGAATGTTTGTCGCCATTCTTGTAGAAGGAAACCACTTTCTAAAGGGAGAAAACGTTCTCTGATTGACTCATAAAAAGGTCTAGTTAAAATAAGAGAAGTGTAATGCTTAGTAGTTTGCAGAAACTTAAAATTAACACCGTCCACTTCCGCTGAAGGCGACAGCCTTGATGTTTGTATGCCGATGAACAAGTGTGAGAGACTTATGATACACTTCTTCAGAAACGACAATTCTCTGTATATTTACTCTCTCAGTCAGAGTATGTTTTGAAAGTACTCCAGAAAGAAATGACACAGTAAACATCCTGAGCCTGTTAAACCTTCTTTTCGTACTAAACACTTTTTTTTGGCGAAACAAAAAGAAAAATAGAAAAAGGAATTAAACAATTAACCTAATGAATTTTAGCGAAATGCTGTAGATAGACTGGTGCGAATTATCCGTTATCATTATAATGTGGCATAGTGTGTTTTAAATAAAAGGTTGTATTATGATTGCACGTCTTAATGGTTGGAACAATGAGTTTAGCTTTTAAAATATTTGCATTGCCGTGATAGTCACGAAGATATTCTCTTGTGACAATTCTGTCAAACCACCTACAAGTAAAGGCACTCATTGAAAATGTGAAACCATTGAGGCAAAGACTCTGAGATATATTGGAGGGTATAAATCTTTAAAACGTTATTATGACGAACGATACTTGCGACGGGGTTGCTGAAATGACGTCATATTTTATATGCACAATTACCTCTTTCGCAGTATACTAACATCGTAATTGTATTAGTAATTTGAAATAAATTTTCTGCAGCCTTTTATTTTGTTATGGGGCAACGGGGTTTGTGAGGTTAGTCTGCCTGTCAATTAACCAAGACAGTTACGAGCAAATATATATATATATGTATATGGGTGTTTTCAGCTCAAATCGTGCCGGCAAAAAGGGTCGAATTTTGAATTTCGTTGAAAAAAACAAACAAATGTGATGGCGTCGTCTCTAAAAACGCAGTTGCCAGAAACCGTGAGTTTGTCGAATTCTTTGTTCTCGACTTACAAATTTTAAAAGAGGCCGCGGTGGAAAGCAGTGTTTTTCACATGCGTCGTGGGTCGGATGTTTCGCTCGATCTCCTGGCGTGGTGTTTGAGTCCACATTACATTAACTTTTTTCAAGCACTCTGTGAGCACATTTAAAAGGCTCTAATACCATGAAATAATTTTAGGTGTTTTGCTTTTCTCAGTAAAAATGTCAAATACGATCCCCTCGGTTAATTGTTGACGAACTATGACAATTAAATACTAACGATCTACTTGGGTTACATCAATGTTTTTTACGTCTACGGAGAGCTCAAAACTCGTTCTTTATATATATTACAATATCACTCAGCTGTATTAAATATACTTTGAGGGACCTATACGTTAATGTTATACGAAAACCAAAAAGTACCAATTTTGAAACCGATTTTCTTAAGAAAATCCTGTTTTATTATTTTTTATTTTTTGCTAAAATGAAGATATGATAGTTGTCTACTCCGAAATTAAGTCGAGAAAGTGTGTATTTTATTTGTATATTCTATGGTTAAGCCTCAATATCGGAAAAAGACATTTTCGTTTTGCAAGATCTAAGTCAGACATAGCGACCCGTGCTTTTCTATGAATTGTGAAAAAGTTTTCTGAAATCTTTGTCTGCGTTTTGTAATAAACTATAAACGTCATTTGTGGTGTGGAAATACTTATTTATGTTTTGAAAAGAGCAGGAAACCACGAGAAACATATCTAACCAAATTAGCAGTCTATAGCGGACATTCAATATCGAAGAGGCACAGACGTTGTATTGTTTCGATTTATAAAACTTTCAATGTAAACTAGCATGACTAGCTATTAGCTGTCATATTACTAAGACATAGAAAGTCACCACATCATTGATACAGTTTTTCGGAAACCAAACGCTAGGGTTTTTTCACCGGACATCGCACAGATCACCAGGGAATGGCCTTTCACTTCCGTAATACACAAAAGTGATGACAATGAAACGGTCCGAAACACACGGAGAGACTGTTGCGGAGAGGGGTAGGGAATAAAAAATAAATAAATAAGAATAAAATTACCCAACTCCGATCTTAACGAAAATTGCGTCAAAAAAATAAAAGATTAAGGTTCGAGCGGTGGCAAGGCGATAGGGAGTATTCACTAGACGCCATATTTGTGGGTGCTGTTTAGAGCGCATGCTCAGGACGAGCCCACATTAATAGGCTGCTAAGACCGGCACTCTTGAGGGTGCGGAATGCACGTTGCAAAAGAACTGTGGAAGCACGCCATCAGCACGCGCTCAGCAATCGCGCACACAACTATGGCCGCCAGTGAATACTCCCTATAGGTCCATGTCTGGTGGAGAGTCAGACAAAGAAGTCGACGACACATAAAGGTAAAACAAAAACAAAAAATTTAATCAAGACGGAAAAACCTAGCCGCACACGGCAAAAACAAAAACCAACTCCTCCGGGCATTCCTTAAAGGGGTATCCACACGAAGGAGAAATCCGCCACTTTCCTCCGCGGATCGCGCACCACGTGAGACCTACGTCATCCCTTTTTGACGCCTCGCGGCACGTTCTCCTCCGTGGCGGAGGCGCGGAGGCTTTGTGCTGACAGCACGAAAGTTCTGCAGGTGCACGCCGCGGAGCCGAGGACGGAGTTTCCCGGGTCGCTGACGTCACGACGTCCGTCCGCGGAGTTCTCCTTCGTGTGGATACCCGTTAAACAGGACACAACAGAATGCGCGCGAAAACGCTCTCTACAGCACCGTCAGGCCACTACGCCATGACGAAATAAACCCAACAAATGAACAATGCTAAAAAAACAGTTAATAAAAAAACATTCAGCAAAAAAAAAAAAGTTCAGCAGAATTGCACCCGAGGAACAGAAGTTCAGCGTTCGAAGAAACACACGAAATAAAAGAAAAAATCTTAACTGACCGACGCCTAGTCCAGTCCCACGGCACTGAACACTGGCAGGATGACGGCGTCCAGATGATGCTCGAATCTATTCTTCACTTTGTTCCGCACAGCCATGACGGCTATGCGGAACAGTGGCTGTGCGGAACAAAGTGAAGAATAGATTTTTTTGAGCAGCGATGCGCGAGAAGGTAACCGAGACGTAACATGCCTCAGGAGCTTTCGAGGTAGTTACTGTAGTTACTCAAACTTTCTTTTTCCCCTTCCCTTTTTACAAAAGAACTCGTCAGTCGATGCTAACTTTTCATCTCGGGAGAAGCCCACTCTTCACAAACGGTTATAGTTGACAAGGAGGCTGACTTCGACCCAACTAGTCTCCGGGCAGAATAAACACAAATATATTTACCAACACGCTCGTTTTTAATGTTAGTCTCCGGGCTCTTCTGTTTCCAAAAGAGATAACCTTTCGGTGCTACAGGATCTCCGAAGAGAGAGGTAGAGCACGGCCGTTTCAAGGGATACGGCGCTAGAAGGTTGGGCAAATACGCGGTATTGTTTCACGCGTGCAGGGATGGCTCGTTTAAAAATTTCCCCACATCCCTAACGAAACCGGCTTATCCTTGTGTGTGCGTCAGCAGGATTTTTGTCCCGCGCCGCCTGTTTTACCGCGCAAGTGGAGTTGTTTTGGCCGGCAGAACGGTAGTTGACCGTCGATATTGTAAGGGCGTGGTGTCTTCATCCTCCCAGGCAACAGTTCCTTTGCTTTCCCTGCTGCAATACTCTGACTGACTGACTCCCTCTGGGTGGCCGTCACTGTTCGTCGCATCAACGACACATTCGTACAACTTCACTCCTCGTGACACCAGGGTGCGCTGCTCGCTTTACTGACACGGGCCGGCCTATCTAACACAACAAGCGCGCAAGGTCGTGGCCATCTGCTGGTTCCGAAAGGGCGGAACGTTCATATAGGCCAATGAAGGCCCCGATTCAATACGACGTCTGCCGATTTCTACACATTAAAGATTTACGACGCTTGCTGGTCTATTAAGAAGTGTTGCTTTCTTGTTTGAACTCCTCCAATGTAACTTGCCGCCTATAATAAGATTTAAAGAGTCAATAAATATAACAGGGTGGAACTGCTGTATTTCATTTTGTGTTGGAACGTTGAAAAAAAGGCAAAAATATATTCAAGTTTGTTAAGACGCGCAATTCTCAAGTCCGTTTGGAGCCGTAAAAACACGTTTTTGTACGATATTGACGCTTAAATATAGAACATACAAACAAAATACACACTTCCTCTACTTAAATTCCGAGTAGACACCTATCAGATCTACATTTTAGCAAAAAAAAAAAACGGGATTTTTTGAGAAAATCGATTTGAAATTGGTACTTTTTGGTTTTCGCATAACATTAACGTAAACGTCCCTCAAAGGATATTTAAAACTGCTGAGTGATTTTTGTAATATATATAAGAAGCGTGTTTTTGGCACTCCGTAGACATAAAAAATATTGATGTAACCCAAGTATATCGCCAGTATTTAATTGTCAAAGTTCGTCAACAACTAACCGAGGTGGCGTTTTTGACATTTTCACAGAAAAAAAGGAAAACATCTAAAATTATTTCATGGTAATAGAGTCTTCTAAATATGTTCACAAAGTGCTTGAAAAAAGTAATATAACGTGGACTCAAAATCCTCGCCAGGAGATCGAGCGAAACATCCGACCCACGACGGATGTGAAAAACACTGCTTTCCGCCGCGGCCTCTTTTAAAATTCGGAAGTCAAAAACAAAAAAATCCGACGAACTTGCGGTTTGTGGCTACTGCGTTTTTAAAAACGACGCCATAACATATATTTTTTTCGGCGAAATTAAAAATGCGACCCTTTTTGCCTGCACGATTTGAGGTGAACACACCCATATGTATTTATATATATATATATATATATATATATTGTGACGAAGATGAGATCTACGGTGCGTTGGGGAAAAACACGGAGGCTGAGGGAAGACGAGGAGGAAGACGTTGGTTCGGGCAGAGCGCGCGACTAGCTGGATTCCCAACGGCCTTTCTCTCAACCTAGTTACCACACTGTAAATTATAAACCCCCATCAGTTTGTAACATCGTTTCCTTACAATTGGTGGAGGTGCGGGTTTCCCCAACTATCCGGACTTCACTCGTAAGTGTCCCTGCATCCTACACCACTGAAATCGATGCGACGCCAACCTGTATCACGCTAAGGAGCCTCGGACGAGGCAGCGCAGGACACCACTCCTGGCCAGGCACCTACTGTTGCAAGTGCAATCACTATCCTATGCGCGGGAGCCCTCCGTCAGCGGGACCCAAAGCTCTTCAGCGGAATCCGTGACGATGACATTGAGGACTGTTTGGAGTCAGTTGAAAGGGTGAGCCTCCACAACAAATGGGATGACACCGTGAAGCTCAATAACGTAATTTTTTATTTGACCGACGTTGCAAAACTATGGTATACCAACCATGAGTCAGAGCTGGTGACCTGGCCCCAGTTCAAAGCAAAGATCCAGGAAGTATTTGGGAAGCCTGCCCAGCGGAAGCTCGTCGCGAAGAGGACATTGGCATCACGCACCCAACTGCACGATGAAAGCTTCGTTAGCTACATCGAAGATGTCCTGAAGTGGTGCAAGCGCGTTGACAACCGCATGACCAAAGATGAAAAACTGAAGAACATCATGAAAGGCATTGCCGAAGATGTTTTCCAGATCCTTGTCGTCAAAGCGCCAACGACTGTCTCTGAAGTCATCGACATCTGCCAGAACTTCTCTGAGCTGCGCCTTCAGCGTTTGCCAGCCAAACGCAAACTGGAACCTTCCGCAGAGCTGGCCAGCCTGACAACTGCAATCGAAGGCTCCGTCGACAAATGGGCCGAACTCCGATGCGTCATTCAAGAGGTCGTACGTGACGAAGTGGCTCGCCAATTAGGAAAGCCTTCGACCCCTCCGGAGTCCTTTATCTCGCCTTCGATCAGAGCGCTAATTGAGGATCAAGTCAAAGCCGCGATTCCTTGCGCCGTTATGCCGCCGGCCGCGTCACCGCCGCTAGTGCCTCAGGTGCCAACGTATGCCGAGATGCTAACACGCCCGATACCTGCTCAGGTCTTCCAACCACAGCCGCCATTTTCTCCTCCTCGCTGGCAAGCACGCAGGGCTGACCAATGGAGGACGCCAGAAAATCGTCCCATTTGCTTTTAATGTGGCTATGTTGGGCATATCGCCCGTTTTTGTCTCCGTGGAAACTCTGAGAGTTACGCTGCCCCACTGCAAGCGCAGTATCGACCAGCTTTCGGTTCTGGTCGACGCAGTGATCAGTATTCACACCAAGATTACACTGGACCACAACCACGGCAAAGGCAAGGCAGATCTCCATCTCCCCGGCGGCGTTCGCTGTCTCCCCTGCGACCACGCACTACATCGCCCATTGCAGAGGGAAACTGCTAGGAGCAGTTCAAAAGGCGAGAGCTGCAAATCCTGTCACATCTTTAAGTCCTCGTCCAGTTACCCGAAATATGATAGATATAGTTATTGATGGTTTGCGCACTCAAGCATTAATTGACACCGGTGCCGCAGTGTCAGTTCTTCGGGCTGACCTTTGTCGTAAGTTGAAGAAAGTCACAACCCCGTTTTCTGGTCGCCCCTTTAAAGCTGTTGGAGCACAAAATGTTGTCCCGACCGGTGTCTGTACAGCACGTGTTGTCATTCAAGAAGTGTGTTACTGTGTCCAATTACTGGTGTTGTCTTCCTGCTCTCACGACGTCATTATTTAATACTGCGTGAAATACTTGTTTTCAAACATTACTCACGTTATGCGAAATTCCCCTTAGGCAGTATTCATGTTGCTACGCGTAATGTTGAATGGTTTTAGAAACTTCAACCGCGCTTATACCATCTTACTTTCCCGGATCACCTGTGGCTGTCGTCAATGGCATCCACGATGCCAAACACGACGGCTATGAGAATTAACAACTTCACACCTCCGTCCTGAGTTTCGTGACGGCCCATTTCAAACGCATTCCGTGACAGTGGTATAACTTTCGATTTCGTTCTTTCGCACATTGTGGGGGAATATACGACTTTTACAGCCAAGCTGTATAAGACTTACAGATCAGATTTGTTCGCGTTATCGTCCTCACGAAAAAAAAAAAAAAAAGAACCTTCAACGATTGAATTGAAAAGTGCATATGACGCATACAACATGCAGTACAGCATTCGTTTCAATAAAGAACAAGCTCAAAATAAACACCCGTACCACGTAATTTATGATAAGGTGCTCCTGATAACAATGCGAAGCACGTGCGTAGCGCCCACCGCATACGTTTCTCGGTAATGATTACTGTTGCGCAAGCTGCCGCGGCGACGGCAGCTTGCAACGCGGGGAGTGGCGTCAGTATATCCTTTCATATATAAAAAGTTTTGGTACAGTGCAGTTACTTTTCTTTCGTACGTTCGCCCGTTTTTAAGGACAAGACCTTGTCTCTACAAACCATTGTCCTCATGTCGGTCGCCGGGGTCTTTTCATTTTTTTGTTCTTTGGTCTTTTCTGCCACGGTTTTGTGACCCTGGGCAACGTGTGTTTTCTCTGGGTTTGTGGGCCTATTTAGGAGGTTGTCTGAAAAATAAATTTTTAGCTGCGTCCGGAGTTTCGTGCCTGTCCCCTTTTTTTCTTCGCTAAAGGGTTTATCATGTACGAGCTCGCCTGCCTACTTGCTTTAACTTCAATTATATTCGCGCCCTCTTGGTTTTTTCTTTTTTTTGGGGGGAGGCGGAGGGGGGGGGGGGAGAAGAGAAAGTAGGCGTGCTCCCGTATTCGCAGTTGGACAGCCGTCGTTCTTGGGCGGGTCCACTCATTCCTGCCGCGCCACGGCCTTATGTTGTATCTAATTTCTATACTCCGCGACAACTTTTCTTGGCAATGCAGTGGAAGGTAGAGGCCCGCGTCCCCTCTCCCATTTTGAGTGAGCGCGGGCTCTCCTACTCTCCCCGGAAATGGGGGAGGAGGAGAGCCCCCGTACACTCAAAATGGTTCACCACATCGATACGGGCAACGAGAATCCCCTGCGTCAACGCCCATACCGAGTTTCAGCGTCTGAACGAAGCGTCATCGATAACCAGGTCAGCGACATGATTGACAAAGGTGTCGTCACGCCCTCTACGAGTCCATGGGCGTCATCAGTCGTCCTTGTCAAGAAAAAGGATGGCACCATCAGATTTTGTGTTGACTACCGAAGATTAAACAAGATCACCCGAAAAGATGTATACCCAATGCCAAGAATCGACGATGCCCTCGACTGCTTGAAGGGGGCGGAGTACTTTTCATGTCTAGACCTCCGTTCAGGCTATTGGCAAATTCCTATGGCCTCCAACGACCAAGAAAAAACAGCTTTCCTAACACCCGATGGCCTGTACCAGTTCACCGTCATGCCCTTCGGCTTATGCAACGCGCCGGCAACATTCGAACGTATGATGGATGCAGTGTTGCGCGGCCTTAAGTGGAAAATATGCCTGTGCTATTTAGATGACGTAGTAATATTTTCAAACACATTTCAGCAGCACCTGTGTAGATTAACCGCCGTATTGTCCTGTCTCAGCAACGCCGGCCTTCAGCTCAACGCAAAGAAATGTCGATTTGCAGCGCGGCAAATTAAAGTGCTTGGCCATCTCGTGTCCAAAGAAGGCGTTCAACCCGACCCTAGCGAAATTCAGGCCGTTTCTGACATGCCCAGGCCAACCACCCAAAAAGAAATTCAAAGTTTTTTTGGACTTTGCTCCTATTTTGGACGTTTTGTACGCGAATTCGCATCCATAGCGGCACCCCTGCAGGATCTTCTAAAGAAATCCTCACACCCATTTTCTTGGACATCGCAGTGCAAGGCTGCTTTCAACCAGCTTAAAGGCCGATGACCAGACTCGAGATTCTGCAAGGCAGGAGACCCTCCTCTCCACGCCTCCGGGCGAGGGAAGCGAAGGATGGAAAGAAGGGACCAAAAGGGTCGGGCGTGGGTGGAAAGGGTAGGAGGGAGAGGAGGAAGCGGGCCAAAAGTGGAAAGCGCGAACTGGTCGTCGGTCTTTAAAGATATTTTAACATCTGCCCCGATACTTCGACATTTTGATCCTACTGCCCCAACAGAACTTCGCACTGATGCTAGCGGCTTTGGAGTTGGGGCTGTGCTCGCACAAACCAAGACAGGTTTCGGCGACTACGTTGTTGCCTATGCAAGCAGGGCTCTCACAAAACCAGAACGAAATTACACTGTAACTGAAAAAGAATGCTTGGCAGTCGTCTGGGCAGTTGCCAAGTTCCGTTCATATCTTTATGGCCGAAAATTCAACGTTGTGACCGACCACCACGCGCTTTGCTGGCTGTCATCTTTGAAAGATCTCACGGGACGCCTTGGTCGATGGATGCTGCGGCTGCAAGAGTACGACTTCGTTGTTCTGTACAAATCCGGCCGCAAACATGGCGACGCCGATGGTCTCTCTAGATGTCTTCTGCACTCTGAACCACTAGACCTACCTGACACTGATGAAGACCCTATCAGCTTATCGGCGTTAAACATTGACGACATGGAGCAAGACCAAGCAAGAGATCCTTGGATATTTAAAATTTCGGCTGTTGTCAGAGACCCTGCATCTTCCCCAAACCGCTCACTACAAAGACAGTCCAAGCATTTTCGCATTCGAAATGGCCTTCTCTACCGGCGCAACTATTCGCCTGAAGGCTGCCATTGGCTTCTAACCATTCCCCGTCACTTTCGACGTGGGGTTTAGAATGCCTCCACAACGACCCAACATGTGGTCACGGAGGTCTACTCAAGACCTACAATCGGATACGCTCACGGTACTACTGGCCAGGGCTTTATGGAAGCGTCCAAAAGTTTTTGAAATCATGCTTCCCATGCCAACGCCGTAAGCGGCCTTTATATTCATCTCAAGGCCTGCTTCAACCCATTCCGTGCCCAGAACGCCCATTCGACCGTGTCGGAATAGATCTTTTTGGCCCACTTCCTCACTCCTCCTCTGAAAATCGCTGGATCATCGTCGCCATTGATCACCTAACGCGTTATGTTGAAACTGCTGCTTTGCCTACCGCCACAGCGGAACATCTGGCCAACTTTCTCTTGAACCAGGTTGTTCTCCGTCATGGTGCCCCGAAAGAACTCCTCAGCGACCGCGGAACTGTGTTTCTTTCTAAAATCATCCAAGAGGTCTTGCGAGCTTGCAGTGTCGTCCATCGAACAACATCACCATATCATCCGCAGACCAACGGCATGACCAAGCGCTTCAACCGAACACTTGCCGATATGCTCGCCATGTACATTTCCCCCAATTATCGTAATTGGGACAAGGTTCTTCCGTTCGTAACCTTCGCCTACAATACCGCCGTTCAAAGCACTACTCAATTTTTACCATTTTTCCTTCTTTACGGGAGGCAGATCTCTTCAACATTAGATCGCTTGTTACCCTATTCACCCGATCCTTCTGAATGCCTTCCAGTCACCGAAATCAGAAATCATGCTGAACAATGCCGCCAGCTAGCCCGAGCACGCACGACACACCTGCAAGGACAGCAAAAAAGCCGTCACGATGATACATCCCACCCAACTTCTTTCACACCCGGCGATCTCGTCCTTTTGTGGATTCCACAACGCCAACCCGGTCTCTCCGAGAAACTGTTATTAAACTACACAGGCCCATATCGCGTGCTTCGTCAGACCTCACCTGTAAACTACGAAATTGAGCCTCTCTCCCCACCTGCCGATCGCCGCCAACGTTCTCGTGAAACGGCCCATGTCAACCGCCTTAAACTCTACCGCCCCCCTACTGACCACACCTAATACCAGCTTCGCCAGGATGGCTATCTCTACCAAGAGGGCATTGTGACGAAGATGAGATCTACGGTGCGTTGGGGAAAAACACGGAGGCCGAGGGAAGACGAGGAGGAAGAGGTTGGTTCGGGCAGAGCGCGCGACTAGCTGGATTCCCAACGGCCTTTCTCTCAACCTAGCTACCCCACTGTAAATAATAAACCCCCATCAGTTTGTAACATCGTTTCCTTACAATATATATATATATATATATATATATATATATATATATATATATTATAACTAAATAATTTGGAGACAGTTAAGTACGATGCGATCTGTCCAAGATTTCTAAAACTGCGCGAAGATACATTAGTGTTTTGCATGTCTTAGATAATGTGTGACATCAGCGGGGTTTTATTATCTTGGAGATAAAAAAATTATCACCGAGGAAACTCTACATACCTTTAACATTCAAGGTGGGAAGGACCGTCGCAATGGTTTTTTCAGTGGCTACCTAGGGCTAGCCTAGACTCGAAGCTCACCGTGAATGCAGCAATCATTTGTTAGCCCTAACGCCGCAGGGGTTTCCAGAATTAGTTTTTAATTTATTTGGTATAGGTTTATGAGATATATGCCAACTAAACAATAAATTAAGAATGAAATGTTTTTTTTTTTTTCTTATTTGCTTTTGCGGCATAGCTGGTTTCTCGATGTGAAAATATTTTGTTATTTGATTTTTATTAAAAACAAAAACAACATAACATCAGACTACATTGAGGCGGCCTACAAATGGCATGTGTCTCGTATTTATTATATTCAATTCATTAATTTTTATATGATCTCTCTGCGCCCAGAGGGTGTTATTGCAGGAGAAGTTAGGCATTGTTATTTTAAGGATATGCATTCTGCGCATAGAAAACTATGCAAGCATTAATCTCCACTATCAAGGAAAACCGAGCAGCACAATATTTCATAACATTTTAAAACAAACATTAAACACATTCTTAACATTTAAGAGATAAGTCATTATGAAGATTTAAAACTTTATTATGGGTAACCGGTTTATTTCTCCAACAATACGTAGAAAAACAAGTGTCCGGAATCATGGGTTCTACACGTACAATTTTTTTTTTTATATTGCAAACGATATTTGACGTTTAATAAATAAAATATGGGGGACACAAAAGTACACTTTCATTCATTCTTGCACAGGACAAAAGCTTCCTATAGCCTTTTGTTTTTACCACATTTGTACATAAACTTGTATGACGCACGCATTGTTTGCGAGAGCCCTTTTAGCACACTAAATTGTGCTGGTGATTCGCAGAAAATCCAGAACCAGAACATAATTAAATTTTAGCGGACTATTTACGGTATGCAGAATAAAACAAGCACTGAAGCTCTACCCCTTAGTCATGACTTCATTCGCACACCAACTCCTGGCATGACACAAAACGTGGATTCATGTCCCAGGCCTTTCTGTGTGTGGGGAGGGGGGGGGGAGGAAGTTACAGTGATGTATCATCACGAACATATATAATGTAAAGGGTAGATGTGACGTCACAAACGAAGGTGATTTAAATAGACGAACATTTCTTCCCTAAGGTGTTTCGAGGGAAGCGTAATGACACTTCCAAAGAGTCATGACGTCAGAACCTTTGGTTCTCACTTCAATGGCGGCTTTCATCTTCTCGATGCTCCTCTTTGAAAAGTAGTGCTTCCACTCACCTACCTCACCTTTGCGGAGAATGTTCACTTCCCTTCTGTCTTCCGACTTTACCCTATTGGTTGCTGATGAGGACGGTGCTAGGCCGAAGCTTTTTGCGACAATGTTCGACATCTCCTCTGGCGTGGTTGTCATCAGTTTTCTCATGAACGTCGTAGTGCTCTTCTCCATCACTTTCTGAAAGACGTCCTGGTTGGCCTCAAGCATCTTCCCGTGGTCTTCTCCTAGAAAGTACGCTAGCCTCAAGGCCACGGCGGCCTTGTCCTTGTGTAGTTCCTCGTACGTCACAAAGAAGACATTAGGCTCAGCTCTGCTACCGTATCCATACAGGACGTGACTAAAGTATTCACCGAAACCAAATTTTCCTTCGAGGAACGAGTCTACGAAATCGTCGAAGGTACCGTCTTCGAACTGGCACTCAGGTATCTCTCGAACGAAGTGGAAGCAAGAGACGCAGCAGTCCCAAGGATTCCTCACAACGTAGACGTATTTGGCCTTTTTGTTGAATTGAAGCCTGGCCATTGATGAGTGCGTTCGTAGGAGCCTCGGAGCTTTTGTTGCCCCAAGTTCCATCGCTTCTATGAAGGGGCTTCTTATCATGAAGTCCATGTAGTTCCTCTCGGATTCTCCCTTGTTCAATATAAGTTGGATGATCTGCTGCACCCAGTGGGTTCCAGACCTCGGGTACGTCACCTGCGGGGAACCAAGCTCAAGTGAAGCATTCCTTACACTGTTTTACTCTAAAAACATGGTTCACACTGGAGACTGTTTAAGACCGTGTGCCTTCAGACCTCCTAAAAGCTCTTAGGACGTAAGAACACACCGACGCCATCTATAGGGTACCTGTAAAACACTTTCAGTTTTTGTATATTTTCTGTTTAATTCGCGCGTGATTCTTTTTTTATTTATAAGAACGTTTGGCAATGTTATAAACGACCATTTATTATAGGGGGTATGAACATTTGATCTCGCAAACGCCGCAAATTTTCGCTGTAGGAAAATGCAGTTCCAGGGTCACCTCATAGATGGCGCCAGCTTGCCAGCTCTTGTCGTAAGAGATCTCAAGAGCATAGTCCTAAGCAAACACAAGTCTGGGAACTGACCTTAAGTCCGACCTTAGCCGACGCTGCGATCCGTGTGATCCAATCAATTCAGCGCCGAAAATGCGTCTCGACGGCGCTCATTGTGTTTGTACGTCGGCTGCAACAATGACGCACAGGGCATGCTTCTTGATCCTTCGCTTCTTGCTGCGAGTGATTGGTTTCAAGCAGTGATAGCAAACCCACTGAGACGCCGTGCGCCTTGACGATGCACTTATATTACACGCTTGATTTGTTCCAGTAGAGTGACCATGCGGAAAAGAAATCGTCTGCTTCTTGCGTGGGAGTTGTAGTGACGTCAGAATGACGCCGAACTCTGATTAGCTTTGATTGAAAGGATAGTGGGCAGACCTCAATGCAAAACGCCTTGAGGTCTACCCGCGATTTATTTTTTCTTCAATCAGCCAATAAGAGTCTGGTGTACTAACATTATCGCAACCCCTGAGCAAGAAGCAGACGCACTTGCGCTCGGCATATAGTTACTAAAGTTCCATCGAATCCCACCAACGGCTGAAGTCAAATAGAATTAAAAATGGAGCATGGGAAAAAAAAATCAAAGACGTTCACAATTATCTCTATTGCCGAATTAGAACGCAGTTCTTGAGGAGGAGGAGGGAAGGTTGTTGAAGGGAGGGAGTCCCAAAGGGAATTCACCGGGGAATTGTTGGACGATTTCCGGGTAAATTCCCCCGCTAAATTTAGCGGGGAAAGTCCACCGCTAAATTTGGTGCAAAAAATGTTCCAGCTAAGGTTAGCGGGAAAATTTCCCCGATAAATTATACGGAAAAATTTTCCCGCTAAATTCCCCGCTAAAATTGGCAAGAAAATTTTCCCGCTAAATTTGGCGGAAAAATTTCCCCGCTTGATTCCCCGATCAACTAATCTTGCAACTAAAATTTCCCCGATCAACTAATGTTCCAAAACGATCTCCAGCTCATTATTCGGTGGTTTCATAAATGGAAAATGGCTTTAAACTGTAATAAATGTAAATCGCTATCTTTTTCCCGCAGTTCACATATTCTATCCTCCTCTTACCACCTTTCTGGAATCCCAGCAACTGCTTGTTGATCGTATAAATATCTCGGAATTTATCTGACATCTAACCTGTCATGGACAACCCATATAACACCTGTCAACGCCGATGCTAACCGCACTCTCGGACTTCTTCGCCGCAACCTCAGACAAGCTACATCCCCCGTAAAACAACTAGGTTATACTACTTTAATCAGAGCTGAACTAGAATTCGCTTCTTCCATATGATCACCGTGGCAGGCATACCTAACTAATAACCTGGCATCCGTTCAAAGAAGAGCCCTTCTTTTTATGTATTCGGACTATTCCCCTTACGCAAGCATATCAGGATTTCGCCAATCAGCTAACCTTGACACTCTTTCTCACCGCCGCAGGATGTCTCGTCTTTCTCTCCTTCATCGGATATTTTATTACAACAGTCATCTCAGACAAAGGTTGTTATCACCTCCTTACCGCATTTTCCTTCGTCACGACCATTCTTGTGAACTTCGTCCGATTACATCGTCAACCGTCACTCACCAAATGTCTACTTTACCATTGGCAATTGACGACTGGAACTCACTGCTTGACGTAATTGTTTCCTTATCTGATACTAAGACATTTTTTGTAGCTATTAGCTTATTTTTTCTAACCCAAAACTAAATTACAGCGTGTTTTTGTAGATAAATTGGTTTATCATTTGTTTCTTTTTTATGTGTTCACTCCCCTCGGCCTTCAAGGATTAATAAATGACAAAAAATGATGATGATGATTCGGAGGAAAAAATTGGAGAAGATATTTTCCCGCTAAACTTGACGAAAAAATTGCCCGCTAAATTTAGCAAAAAAAATTTGCGGAGAAATTTCTCCACTAAATTTAGCAGAAAAGGTTGCCCGCTAAATTTGGCGGTAAGAATTCCCCGCTAAATATAGCGAAGAAATGTCCCCGCTAAATTTAGCAGAAAAAAGTGAAAGCCGTTTACAACTCCCTGTAACGCCGAATTGGAGCGCAGCCCTTGAGGAGGATTAGGGAAGGGTACTGAGGGGGGGGGGGGGAGACCCCTCCTCCTCCTCCCTTAATTCTTGAATATGCTCCGGGGGTCACCTGACCTCGGGGAGAGGGGGTCACGTGACCTCGGGGAAGGGGTCATGTGATCTGGGGGGGGGGTCACGTGACTTGGGGAGTCACGTACCCTTGAGTGTCACGTGACCCTGAGGGAGGGGTCACGTAACCTCTGGGCTCGCGTGACCTTGGGGTGACCTTGGTGGGTCACGTGACCTGAGGGTGACCTTGGGGGGTCACGTGACCTCGCGGTTACGCCGACGCCGACGGCGACGCCGACGCCACTCAAGCCGGAAACGGGTGCCTAAGAGCTGCGCTCTAAAAATTGGCGGAGAAATTTTCCCGTTATATTTAGCAGAAAAAGTTCCCGCTAAATTTAGCGGGGAAATTTCCCGACAAATTTAACGGGGAAATTTTCTTGCTAAAATTAGCAGGGAAATTTCCCCGTTAAATTTGGCGAAACAATTTCCTGCCAAACTTAGGTGCCGTGTGACCTCACGAGGGTGACGTCACTCGTGACCCTCCTGATCCTCGTGATATCACATGTGACGTCATCTGTAAACTCATTATGGGAAACGTCCCATAATGCAACGCGCTGTAACCCTAACGGCGACGGCGTCGCCGCTCAAGCCGGAAACGGGCGCGTAATACCTGCGCCCTAATGCAGGCAGTGAGATCAAAGAGTGAAAGTAGGCAGGCTTTCTGGTTAGCAAACATCGTAATGCAAGCCCTGAGACAGGGTTTAGATTATGATACAGTGATATATCAGTTTCCTGCAGCGCACAGGCCGACGATCGCGGCGAGCGATACAAGAATCCCATCTCCACAGCATGACCAAGAAAAGGTGTAAGGACAAAGCTCTGACTACGATTAGGTAAAAAATGGTACTTTCGCAAAAACAAGCGAAAAGTCGTCCCAGCGCAAATCGTATCCATCAGGTGTAATTGTACTTTGAGCTTCATATCTCTTGCCGGGTTCATCTGGTTTTTGTAATGACTGGCTGTGTGCCTATTGTGCAGAAAAATTAACTCGCATACGTTTCTTTTTCGAGTAATAAACTTCCGTTATCGTTCCTTCACAACTCTTTGTTTTCAGCAGAGTAAAAAAGCTCGAACTTTTTCTTATAATGGCAAAAGGTAATTTTTTTAGATGTTGTCTTTTGTGGGTATAATGTTAGTCTTTGATGTGTGTGCTTGAATCTATCATGATACATCATCGGGAAAGCATGTTTTTGTTGGGTAGCATCAATTAATAAAAATGCATATAATGCCACGTAAAGCACACATAAAAAACGTACAGGTATACGCTGACACGTCCGGTGTTTCTGAATAACAAAGGATAGTATAATGAAGCTATGCGGAGCGCGAATTCGTCTGCTTTTTTTGCGTGGGTTTCGGTGACGTCAGAACGCGGAATTCGGATTGGCTCTGATTAAAGTATACTAGGGTAGACCTCAGAGCAGGCTCCCTTGAAATCTACCCACTATCCGCCAATCCGAGCCAATCGTAGCTCGGCGTTCTGTCGTCACTACCGCAACCCCATGCGAAAGAAGCAGACGAATTCGCGCTCCGGACTCAGAGAACAAAGTATAATCACTGCTCAGATTCAGAACGGCAGGGAGGTCTTTCATTGGTCCTCCCTCCAGCGCGAGCTTGCTACCTTCAATAACAGTTCAGTGTCCTGTCAGCTTCGGGGTCCATATCACAAGAGCGAATGACATTTTAGCGAACGGCGACATTTGAGCGAATGTTCGTTTTAGCGAATAACGGGGGCGCGAGTTAACCCATTCGTCGCGCTGCGCTTTACGCCGCTTCGCGGCGACAGTCTACGGCAACTCATTACAAAAATATGAACTCACTTGGCCCACCCGAAAACGCCGCTTCGCGGCGTCCGACTATTCGCTAAAGTGTCGTTCGATGAAACGTGGGCGTTCGCTAAAACGTCATTCGATCAAGTGAGTGCCTCCCCTCGCGCTCATACTATCATTGGCCGTACCGGTGAACAAGGTTCACTTTGTAAAGTTACTCGTGATCGCATTTTGTATCTCTATGCGGGCAGAAACTGATGGAGAGGAGGAAACGTGTCCGCGCGGGAAGGTCAGAACGCCGAACTCTTTGTTCGAATGATTAGCGGGTAGACCTAAGGCTAGCCGCCTTTTTCTCTGCCGCACTCGTCGAACGAGCTCGAAGAGTGTAGTGGAAACAAAGGCAGCTGTCTTTATGTCTACCCACTAATCATTCGAACGAGAGCTCGGCGTCCTCACGGTCCCGCATGCTCTCGTCTCCTCCTTTCGCTCAGTTTCGGTCCGTATAGCAAGATGATCCCCGTGGTTTGATATGCGCACAACTTTCCGGCTACCATTCGCTCAATATTCATAATAATGTTTAAAAAAAAACTATAATAATAATATAAAGAAGGTCTAAGATTATTAATGCTTTAGTTAATAGTGACATTAGCAGCTATAAAGCGTTTTCGTGTGGTGCACTGCATTCCATATGCCAAAAGAAATAAACGCTTCAGACGTCTGGAAGCAAATTAAATGACCGCTATGAGAAGTACACAGGTAAGGACGCAAGGTTAAGAGTTATATATAAACGTGTGAATCACCCTTGTAAGGCGAAAGGCATGTTTTTGGTTTGTGTCTGCTTTTGAAGTGACAATAGACCAACTAAACCCTCTGACGTCACTCCAATATGGTGGAGCTTCTGTTGACACTGCGCATGCGGAAAAGTTTCACTCCTCCCGAATCTGGTGTCTGCGCACGGGTTGTCGCCCGCCTGGTGTGGGCGAAACGGGCTTGCTTGTAAACGCTGTGTTGGTGTTATAGTATCCCGTTTCACTTTAAATACAACCGCTGATAACGCTACGATCAGATAGAGCGAATCAGGTAGCACCAAAAGTGCATCGTCATGGAACTCGTCGCTTTTGTGGAGTTGCTACCAACGACTAGGGCAAATCACGCACAGAAACGAAGCTCAGGAGGACGGTGCATAGGGTATAACCTTCATTCTCTTAAGTAGCAATACAGACAATTCAACTCGCTTAAAGGAAGAAGAAAACATACTGACTTGAATAATGTCTCCCTGCTGTGGCTCCAACAAGGGGATTCTCTTGTAAAGCACCGGATTGAAGTAAGGGAAGATGGCGTCGCCCCCTGCGTCGACGGTCACGGGAACCTTTCTGGTCTCTCCCATAATTATTTTCGTAGGTGCAGAAATGGTCGCGTGCAAGGCCGTACTCCTGAACAAAATGAAACGATACGTGCACTTTTAGTACTTTCTTAACTTTTTCATCTTCTTTTTTATTTTATCGAAAACCGTTTTATAGCATCAGATCACTAGAACTCGTTATACATGTACCCCCCCCCCCCCCCCCCCCCCCCAAGGTAGCACAATTTTTTGGAATAAGCTTGGTTAGTGCCTGGGAAATCAGGTTAATAAAATGACCGAAGAAGTCAAGACGGAGCCAAACTTGACCTTCTTCAGTCAGAGTCTGTGAGTTTTGGCCCTAATTGGGATATTGAGTGCCAAAGTTTGACCTTATACTGCTGGTAGTTTACCTGTCATCCGTCATCTTTGGGCCTAAACAACCAAGAAATTAAGTGCGAAAGTCAGGCCTCATCTCCGGCTGTTTGGTTTTAAAGTGACATCTTAGGGCTTAAATTACAAAACAAAGTGCCAGAATAACTCTTCGGTGCTAGCACTTCAGTTCATACGCCTCATCTTCGGCTCAGGTTGGCACTTAAGCAATTTATTTTTATATTTCATTACCCTCAGGGCCCATCGGGCGTTAAAGAGGGAAGTGGGTAAAATGGGTTTACAAAGTACAAATGATCCATTCATAGTACAAAAAATAGACAACAACAACAAAAGAAAAGAAAAAGTATAAATCAACAAATCAACAAATTGCAGAGTTATAAAAGTAATCAATTATGGCTGCCTTGAAAGCAGAAACATCTTCAATCGCGGCAATGTGTGGGGGAAGGTGGTTTCCTTCTCAACAAGTTTGTGGCATGAAAGAATAAAAAATATGTTAGTGCTGCAATGAGGTATGGCAACTTTGTACTGGTGATCAACCCGGGATGAAAGGTATGAAGAATGTAAAAAGAGTTCCTGTTTGAGAACTAGGTTATGAAAAAATATTTTACAAAAAAGAGAAGGACGCGCAATTTTTCTTCGAAACATTAGTTCAGTAATACCAGCATTAGACTTCATTAGTGACACGATAGCAAGGTGGTAATAATTAGAGTTAATAAAACGGGCTGATCGATTTTGAACAGATTCAATGGTATCAATAAGATAACGTTGTGCTGGATCCTATATCGCAGAAGCATATTCGAGCTTTGGGCGGATGAATGTACGGTAAAGAAGAAACCTAAAGGGGTACTTCGGTGATTTTTGAGCTACCTCAACTAACTATATTTTCTGACTCCCCGGCCTTTACCCTTTCTGGTATGCTATTTAGTATCGTGAAATTCATAATAGTTATTGCGAAATCGACAAATGAAAATGATGCAAAAACCAACATTCAAAAATACCCGCCCTTTTCAGTGCCATGACGTCAGTGGAAGGCAAGCTTGTCAGTCGGGCGAGCAGTCTAAAAAATAGAATATGCCAATCATTTGTTCCGTGCTGGAGCGCGGGGACTGGAGCGAGCTTCCAAAGCATTCATTTGACACCATGAAACTGCTTCGAATCAGTTGGGAACAAATTCTACAGTCCAAAGAGTGAACCCCTGCACTTCCACTGACGTCACGTTTTCGTTGTTGCCAGTAGAGACTTTCAGTTTGAAAAACACGGTGAGGACCAAAATTGTAAATTAAATAACTTCGTGAAAAAAAAAAAAAATTATTTTGACCTAATATTTGGGATACTGTTTTGGCGATGTTGTTTGGCGAGTTTAGCAAAATTTCAAGCAAATCGGGGACCATGAAAAAATCGGCGGAGTACCCCTTAAGGGAAGAAAAGGCATGAGCCAAATTTTGACGCAAGTAGCCGAGGATGCGATTAGAATTATTAATAACATAGTTAACGTGTGTTTGCCATGAGACGTCATTAGTTATGTGAACTCCAAAGTATTTGTAAGAAATGACGTGCTCAAGGGAAATATCGTTAATTTTGTAATCACATAATAGAGAGGGGTTAGGGCGGCGTGAGAAAGTCATGTTTTTACATTTGTTAATGATAAGGGTCATAAGTCATTTATTACACCAGGTAGAAATGCGGTCGAGATCAAATTGGAGAATAGGTTGATCGGATAGGTCTGTCATTTGGCGGTAAAGAACGGAATCGTCAGCGAATAACTTCATAGAGGACTGAATACCATTAGGAAGGTCATTAATATATATTAGGAAGAGCAAAGGGCCTAAAACGGAACCTTGAGGAAGACCGGATTTTACCAAAGAAGGAAATAAAGTACAATCATTCGCTATTACAAATTGCGTGCGGTTAGTTAAAAAAGATCAATCCATTTTAAGATATTATTTTCAATATTTAAGGTAGCAATTTTAAGAAGCAGCAAGGGGTGTGGAAGTTTGTCGAATGCTTTTGCAAAATAAAGATGCAGTCGAAGAACTGGCCGTGGTCCAGGCCCGATATTATGCCATTTGTAAAAGAGAGCAGTTGCGTTTCACAGAAATAGTGTCTACGAAAACCGTGCTGGGAGGGGTTAAAAAATGAATTTGACTCTAGAAATGACACGAGATTTGAATAGATTAGATGTTCCAAAAGTTTACATGAAATACTTGTTATCGAAATTGGTCTGTAACTAGGAGCGGACTGTTAATTGCCGGTCTTGGAAAGAGGGACGACCTTCGCCACCTTCCAGTCGCGTGGTAGAGTCCAACACTCAATAGATTGCGTAAAGATATAAAATAAAAAACAAACAAAAAACAATCTGGCTAGTCCAAAAATACAAATAAAAATGCCGAAGAAGGTACTTTGGCACTAATCCTTAGAACGAAATCGTATTAGGCCCGCGTTAGGCCCCATCGGATCGCCTAAAGTATCTGAAACCTGGGAAAATAGCGCCGTTGCCTGCCAGCCGGACACAAACAAATACTAACACACAGACGACCAAAACCTCGCAAGGCGATTGGCTAATTAGTCTCCGTAGCTATGGTAATCGCCATTTCGAGCCCTCCAAATCTTCAAAGGTTCGAGAAGGTTGTTCTAATCCAGTCGCACAAAGATTATCATAGAGCATCATCGTACTGAAGGCGTTCCTCGTCAATATAAGCGTCTATGGTACTGTGTACACAATCAGCTTATCAATCATTCCCATCTCCACGGCTCACTTGCAATTATGTTGTTTTTACGCATTTAAAAAAAATTATATTAAAGCGATACGTTTAAGGGCGACACTTTGCAGAGATTTCGACCTCGTCCCTTGTCGTGGCCGCGCGCGCAAAAAGTGCAAAAATCCTTCTCTTACTTTTTGCCGCGAGAAAGCGAAGTTGGGATTTCCCGTCCGCCGTGCTGCGCGTTGCGAGCGAAGGGGGCAGCTCTTGGAGCCCGCCAACAATTGCATGACGAAGGGAGAATCATCGTATTGTCTGCGTGAAATACTTGTTTTGAAACATTACTCACGTTATGCGAAATTCCCCTTGGGCAGTATTCATGTTGCTACGCGTAATGTTGAATGGTTTTAGAAACTTCAACGGCGCTTATACCATCTTACTTTCCCGGATCACTTGTGGCTGTCGTCAATGGCATCCACGATGCCAAACACGACGGCTATGAGAATTAACAACTTCGCACCTCCGTCCTGAGTTACGTGACGGCCCATTTCAAACGCATTCCGTGACAGTGGTATAACTTTCGATTTCGTTCTTTCGCACCTTGTAGGGGACTATACGACTTTTACAGCCAAGCTGTATACGACTTACAGATCAGATTTGTTCGCGTTATCGTCCTCACGAAAAAAAAAAAAAGAAAAAAAAGAACCTTCAACGATTGAATTGAAAAGTGCATATGACGGGCATACAACATGCAGTACAGCATTCGTTTCAATAAAGAACAAGCTCAAAATAAACACCCGTACCACGTAATTTATGATAAGGTGCTCCTGATAACAATGCGAAGCACGTACGTAGCGCCCACCGCATACGTTTCCCGGTAATGATTACTGTTGCGCAAGCTGCCGCGGCGACGGCAGCTTGCAACGCGGGGAGTGGCGTCAGTATATCCTTTCATATATAAAAAGTTTTGGTACAGTGCAGTTACTTTTCTTTCGTACGTTCGCCCGTTTTTAGGGACAAGACCTTGTCTCTACAAACCAGTGTCCTCATGTCGGTCGCCGGGGTCTTTTCATTTTTTTGTTCTTTGGTCTTTTCTGCCACGGTTTTGTGACCCTGGGCAACGTGTGTTTTCTCTGGGTTTGTGGGCCTATTTAGGAGGTGGTCTGAAAAATAAATTTTTAGCTGCGTCCGGAGTTTCGTGCCTGTCCCCCTTTTTTTCTTCGCTAAAGGGTTAGTATGTCTATCATGTACGAGCTCGCCTGCCTACTTGCTTTAACTTCAATTATATTCGCGCCCTCTTGGTTTTTTCTTTTTTTTTGGGGGGGGGGGGGGGGAGGCGGAGGGGGGGGGGGGAGAAGAGAAAGTAGGTGTGCTCCCGTATTCGCAGTTGGACAGCCGTCGTTCTTGGGCGGGTCCACTCATTCCTGCCGCGCCACAGCCTTATGTTGTATCTAATTTCTATGCACCGCGACAACTTTTCTTGGCAATGCAGTGGAAGGTAGAGGCCCGCGTCCCCTCTCCCATTTTGAGTGTACGCAGGCTCTCTCCCTCCCCCAGGCCCGCGTCCCCTCTCCTATTTTTAGTGTGCGCGGGCTCTCCTCCTCTCCCCGGAAATTGGGGAGGAGGAGAGCCCCCGTACACTCAAAATGGGAGAGGGGATGCGGGCCTGCACCTTCCACTGCATTGCCAAGAAAAGCTGTCGCGGAGTATAGTACCTCGTGCCAGACACGTAGCGGTGGCGACGCAGCTCCCATCATCACACCCACCACAGCCCGGTGTTGTACGGGACGGCGTTCCAACGGACGGCGTTCCAACGAACGGCGTTCCTGGAACGCGTTCCTTTTAGGAGGAATGAAGGAACGCCGCCGTTCTATTTCGCATCGATGGAACTGGAACGGGAACTCGCTACATTTTTAATTTTTTTCACCCTCTGGATGAAAAAAAGGAACGGCGTTCCTTTTTTTCATCCATAGGGGTAATTTTTATTTTATTTGTATGAGGAAAGTTCTAAAAGTATCAAAACAATATTTTTACAAAAAGCAGGACCTTGTTTTTTTTTTCTTTTTTTCTTATCTTAGGCTTTATTTTGTTTGGTCCTCGCTTGGCAACAGTCGGGCGCAGGAGAGCTAATGGACATTGATTGTTTTTTGAGTGCCCGAGACTGCGGTACAAAAAGCAAAACGTTTGGTCGAAGGGAAAGACACAGGAAGAGGGAAGTTCAAAACTCAGCTCCTTTTTTTTGCTTTCAAAAATCCTCATACACCCAGCAATCTAAGACTGACTACAGACATCACTAAACTTCCACAAAAAGACCTACAGTTACAACAAGATAGCAGGTTACCAGAGACAGAACGTGCCCTTGTATCCCGAAGCATGGTCGCTTAAAAGGTACACAAAAATTAACCTTTAGTCCTTCACCCCTTGTCACTCCTTCAAACTGACCAACGAATCAAACCTTCACGAAGAAGGACCTGAAGTTTTTAAGACAAACTTTCCAAAAGCACTACCCTCTCCTTCACTAGCTTGATTTGCGGACAGCAACACCGAGAAGCAACTTTTGTTAAGTTCGTACAAGGGAATTTTTAAAATATAAACGTGTGGCGTTGTTTTAAAATGCTTGTGCGATCTGGGGGAAACTAGATTTGGCTCGTCTGAATCGTCCACTACAAACGTGAATATGATTAAAAGCGGAGATTTTTTAACTTGGGTATACGAACAAATGAAACCCTGCTTCCGCTTGTGTTTTTCTCCTGGTGCTTTTCCATCACGTGCTTTTCAAATTCGTGTGTTCCCAGTTGATAAGACAGAAAAAACGAAAAACTTTGCTCGATCAACTAAATATGGCAATCAGCAAAATGCAAACGTAACGTGTATGTAACGGTACGTTCCATTTTTGTAGCTGTAACGGGAACGAGTTCCTTTCTCACAAATGAAACTTGTAACGGGAACGCGTTCCAAAAATTAGAAGGAACGAGGAACGAGCTTTCGTTCCTTTTTTTGAGGAACGTGTACAACACTGCCACAGCACCATCGGTACCTTCCGAAAGTACTGACGTCTAACCCGTGCTCGGCCAACTGCGAAGACCGTTGCTGACCCAGAAGGAAGGCCCCCAAGACCTTCTAGAAAGTCCCCTGTTTTTTAGTTGTTTTTTTTTTTTTTTTTGGAAGGGGGATATGTGTGCGCAACCTGGGGATCCAAAACGTTGGCCAAGGTTGGCCATCGTCTAAATTGTCAGTAGTCATTCCTACCGTGAGGGGCCAAGGGCAATTGGCATGGGCGCACCAACCGAGGGAGGGCGAGGGGGGGCAGGGGGGCGTTGCCCCCAGTTCTCAGAGTGGGGGGCAAGGCATGTGTTTTGCCCCCCCCCCCCCCCCCCCCGAAAACAGCCGCCACTGGGCAGGGCGAACACTGGCCGGCGGCGCCCAAGGGATCCCAAGGGCACCGTCCCCTGGCCCTGGGGGTAGGGGGGGCGCGGCTGGTTTGCCCCCCCCCCCCCCCTCCCCGCTCAAAAACAAGTTGGTACGCCACTGGCAACTGGTCACGCCTGCGGCGCTCCGCCGCTGATAAAAGAGCGTCGCAGCGTATGCCCGAGGGCTCTTGGGATCGTGGCGCGGGCGATAACGGCCATTAAATGTCTACGTATTGTTGAACCGGTGTGCTGTGTCACATCCCGAGACGGGTAGCAGCAGGTGAATTCCCATGGAGTGGAAATGCGCGCGAAGGTTTATCCACAAAAAAAAAAAAATTCCATATGAGCACTCAAGGACAAAAAGCTCATCTTGCCAGTTCCTCTACGAATCAAAGCACAGTCCGACCCTCTTCGACTTTCAGAGGACGAGATAACAGATACCACAACTGATATCGAAATATCAACCATCTTGTTATCTTCGGAAGTGTATACGCATCGAATAACAAGTTTTCTTTGTCCTCCACTATGCAGAGTCGTCTCGTTGCCGAGGGTCATATAATTTTCCGTTGAGCTTTATCTTGCAATACCTCTTTGTCGTTTTTGCGATCTACGTTCACGTTGTCTTCAAAGGATCATCAGAACGACGTGAGTGTTTCCATTGAAAGCAACGTTTATTTCCTTTATATCGGCATGGAGTCGTGCTTTAAATACTTATCAAAAAGTCTGCCCGTGTGATTTCCGTATACGACGCTCTTTAGGTAAACTTATTTCCGCCGTGGCGCTCACTTTTCCAACCACTGGTCAATAACACTAAAGCCGGTAATAGCAGGTAATACTGCCAGCTGTACAGGGAGTCGTTGCCAGTATATTTCCTCTCCCCACAACCCCCCCCCCCCCCCCACAAAAAAAAAAGAAAGAAAAGAAAGAAAAACAAAGAAAACAGCTTTTTTATTTTGACATTCCGTTTTAGAACTGCTTAACTGCTTGTATTAAATCTATGCCCCATCTTAGTTTGAAGTGGAGCATAGAGTTTGACATGGCTGCAAGAGCGAGCGGGCAACTTTGGTAGGTACTCGAAATCGGCTCTACAAAATATGTCGCGCTTAAAGTGAAAATCGCTAGAGTAGAAAATTGCATCTTTCACCTGCAACGAATTGCTTGATAAATTAAATTAGACATTATTATTTAAGAGTAGCGTGTTTCACGTTTTCGAGGTTTATAGATATATATTTTTAATTCAAAGATTTCTTTTGGGTGTTATTTTCTTCCAGATATGGTGTTTTTCAGTGTCAATTTTGTGGCGTCGGACGAAACATCTGCATAAATCGGGTCTCATGTTGAAGATAGCGGGGTGGGGGTTCAGATTCCACATCTTTATAATGGATGCTCGAGTGGCCCGCATACTTGCAGTCTCTTCCTCGTATGCAGATAAGACAACGAAAGCAGATAGGGTCTCTGGTTCTAAGAGGAAGCAGCAGCTTTACCTACATCGTAGTGTGGGCTTTGTTCCGCGTGTACGCAAAATAAAACTGCAGATAAAAGATATCTTCCCGCGAAGCCAGGGGTTTTCTTACTCAACCACAGCTCCAATTTGGGGCTTCGTGTAGACTTTTACGGTACTGATTAGAAATAATCAAATTACATGTAGTTGATGCGTTTTTGGAGTAATTTTGTTTTCATTTGATTGCAATTATTAGGAAATAGTCGCAGGAGTAATCCCATTCTTTTTCGAAGTACTAGAACCAATCGTAACCGTTACGATACATACCTCCTCTTTCTAATTGCGTCCTTTATTTCTACAGCTTTCCTACCCAGGAACTCTTGAACAAAGAATCCGATCAAACTTGTTGAACTAAGGAGCTAGGCAGTTTACAGTTCGGTGATTCCAGTCCAGTAATGGAGAGTACGATAAGCCCGTTTTCAAACCGGCCAAAAAAAAAATCGATCGTTTTGAAAATTTTAAGTAATCCGAAAACTAACGGCTCCTTTTAACACGATAGCGTTAAGGAACTGGTGCCTCAGACGGCATCGGTGGCGTGACGGAAAAATCCTGATTGGTCGATAGGGTCATGACGTCACAGCCACTTGAACTCGCGCGGTAATTTCAAATGACCCACAAGTTTCACGTGAAACGTGACGTCACCCGTGGAATGAAAGTGACTAAAACATGAGATGTAATGCGATTTAAAGGTCACCGCTTGTCTCAGAAGATTTCACTTTGTAAAGGAATTCACTTGTCTTAAAGAAAACTTTGAAGATTTTAGGCGGGATTTGGATCCAAGACCCTTCAGTGGGGAACTAGACCAACACCACCTAGACAGAAGGCCTCCGCATGGTTTCCTTTTCCTCTATGAAACGTCATCACAGTCGGATCGCGCTCGGTCGGCTATTGGACCCGAGCAGTCATGGGTAAGTTACTTTTAAAAAGTAATTCGTTACAGTTACAGTTACTTTCAGAAAAAAGTAGCGAAGTTACCGTTACAGTTACTGCAACAAAAGAGTAACTCGTTACAGTTACAGTTACTTTTAAAAAGTAACGACGTTACTTTTCAGTTACTTTTCTATAACACAAAAAAAAAAAATAGAAAACGCCCTTCAGAACGTTTATGGCAAAAATTAAAAAGTACGCTTTTTACTTCATATTGTAACTTAGTAGCAGTCGCTTCTCAAAGTTAGTGTTTGAAAGTTTCTACGCCAGAGTAGTGGCGCAAATCAAAATACGAAACGTGCGCAGTGCGGCGTAGTGGAGCTAATCAAAATACGAGACATGCGCAGTGCCCTTCACGTGTATTGTTTTTTACGGTGGATTCAGCCGATTAAAAAGCGCTTGCACAGAAAAAAGAAAAACCACAACATAGGTAGTGCTTCAAGACACTAAGATGTAAGTGTTGAGGCACAAAGTACAAGCGCGTGCGTAAAGATAACTAGATATCTTTTTATAAAATCTACACGTGGCTATATTCGGGTAGTGACTCGCGAGAAAGAACGTATTCACAACTTTGTGCAAGGCCAACTTGACACTCGAAATGTCGGAATAGACGATTTGGAAAGTGCAAGGAATGGCTAAATTACACCTCGTTCAGTGATATATTATTCATAAAACGCTGGAAAGTAACGACAAAAGTAACGTCGTTACTTTCATCGTTACTTCAGAAAAAAGTAATAGAACTACAGTTACAAGTTACATTTTTAAAAAGTAACTCGTTACAGTTACAAGTTACCAAAAAAGTAACGAAATTACAGTAACGCGTTACTAGTAACGCGTTACTACCCAAGACTGGACCCGAGTCCGACCTTCGACGCGCTGATTGGCCACGAGCCGCAGCCGAACACTGACGCAGCACTCGTGCCTAATCTCTCGCCTCGATCGATCTGACTATGATGACGCGTGTGGAGGCCTTCTGTCTAGGTGGTGTTGACTAGACACGCTACTGACTAGGCGATGCGAGGCGCGCTTGCACGGCGAATGAAAAGGTGACGCGAACGAGGCTCGATAAAGGTATCGCGTTACACTCTTAAAGGCGAAGCTTAAGTGTTTCCCTACTTTCAAGTAACGGCCAATTGTTTTGCTTCTCAAATATTCCAGTAATCTAATCGAAGTATTTTCAACCCAGAGTAAATGTAATTTTAAGCGCCTACTTCCTTCAAGAAACGTTTACAAGATTAATTTTTTAATTGTCCCCGTATAAAAAAGAGATATCCGGTTCGTGCTAAAGCTTTCGGGGATCATGACACGGCACAGAGGGGTTTCAGTTGTCACGTTTCTTCCGCGAGCTTCCTGCTTTGGAATATGCTTCGTCGTCTCGTGAGCATTGCTGTTCCTCACGCAGTTAAAGGCCGACCAAAGGCAGCAACCGCGTGCTGGCCGACCAAAGGCAGCAACCGCGTGCTGGAGATCAGGCGTCCCAAAGAGACATCGTGCCGTTCTGCACCTTCTCGGTGACTCTAAATTGCGACAATACGTTGGAATCGTGTTCAGGCCGGTCGTGTCAAGCAGCCAACACGTTTGAATTGGCTGCCAATTCGCGTAGTATTCCCGTAAACAAATTGTTCTATAGGCTGTTTTCTGTCTTCCGTAGTTTTCTTCATTGACGCTCAGACGCAAGTGCACCCGGCCCCGAAATGACTACGTCGAGACGCGTTCCAGTAACTCAAGACATCGACGGCGAACCGCTCTGTGTCTACTTCAGCCCTGCCCTTTGCCGTCAAATTCCCACCTTTGAACCACAAGACGGTGATATCATTCAAGTGAGTTTCTCTCCGGGAGACGTTCATTTGCGCCCCTGTATACAGCCTGGACAAAAATCTGCACTTTGAGTCTCTTTCATAGATTTCTGAAAAGACTGTGGTGTGTTTGTGTGTGTGTACGTGCGTTTGTCTTTTTCTTTTTATTTGAAGCGTATTTTCAAAGTTTTCAAGTTTCGTTTTTCGTGTACATACAAGGCTGCGGTCTTCCTGACAAAAATGAGTTGCGAAGACAGCTTGGCAAGGTCAGGGAGTCATTGCAAGGCAACGACGGTGACAACGCAAATGCACACATATACATGCAACAACGAACGTCATCCGCTCTAATGAATTATAAGTAAAGTTATAACTTCAATGATCAAATGAATACTAAGGCTTCGATAGGAGTCAGAACCTTGCTATACTGAAACTAAGGCTCCGATGAGTATGAAAAAAAAAAAATAAAAATACTAAAATCTTTACGAGAGGTTTCTAAGAACGCTTCACACATCAGTAATCAATTTGATTCTTAATACGTAAAGATGTGTTTGTTAAGATAATACTCAAGTTCAGTGTACCGTGTGGCGTGTAACTTCTTATGCACGCCTGTAAAGTCCTGAAATGTGTTCATTCCGGATTTGTCATTCCTCTTTTTGGGGTAATTAAAATATTTTTTCAGTAATATCAGGAATTTTGTGTGGTTGATTCCTTGACAGAATAAAAACGCGATTTTTTTACAGAAATGGTAGTGATATAAAATATAACTCTCTGCAATATATGAGTAGGAACAACAAAAATAAATTTAGGGCGAAAGCGAGCTGAGTATGCTTGACCTAACCTAACCTAACCTAACCTGACCTAAACTAAAACCAAAGATTAGGGAGTCCGAGGAACGTCACAACACAAAATTCTCAAACAATTATAATATTTATTGATAAAAAGAATGCTTTTATAGAGTTTGGGGCCATTAAAAATGTTTCTCAATAAATATTATAAATGTATGAGACTTCTGCGGCATGTCGTTCATTCTTGCTAGCCTCGGGATTTTAGTTTATTACAGGGGTCTCCAAACCTCTGCCCGCGGGACAGATTCGACCGGGCCGGCGGTGACCACGGTATTTCCAGTGACCCGCAGCCAAAAACGTAAAAACAAGCACAAGTAAAAACAATTACGCCCCAACGCGCACCAAGAGCGCAAACGAAGATAGATGAAACAACGGAAGAAAACTGCACCGAAGCGCGGATTTTTTTTCGATGTTATTGATTGCACAATGTAATCACCAGCATTACTACTCGTATACGTTTCCTGCTGCATGTCTGTGTAATTATGACAACATTACTTTGCGTTTTCATGCGGATCGTCATTTTGTTCTGTCATAACTAGTACACATTTTCATCATCAGATTTGCAAATCTCATTAGTCATCTGCCCTGTGTGAATATGTCGAAGTTCTTAGCCGCTCTGATTTATGCCTGTAAAGTTCTCTTGTTATGTTTTCGTTCGTCGCGTAGGCGGTCTGCGCTCCGCGCGCTGGGAACAACCACTCTGGTCGGTGTCCAGTGCATAACCAAGGTCCCCGGCTTCTCCTTTTTCCTGCACATTGTCATGGAACACGGAGCGTAATGGTACACACATATCCAAGCGTTACCGAATACGATACTCCAGAAGTAGTTCTCCCGGGGATGTACCCCCTAAAAGAGCCGTCCTGCGGTAGTTGATGAGGAATTGTGCCAGCCTCTTTTCTAAGTCTCCCTTCTTCATCCTTGCGATGCCGTTCTTAATCGTTCTCATGGCGCGCTCCGCCAACCCGTTGGATTGGGGGTGGTATGGTGCACACTTGTACACGTTGCTGCAAAATAGTAAGGAATTACATTTACAATTACTCGAGGCTATATTGTAATTTATTACAATTACAATTACCCTCCCATGAAAGTAACTGACCTTTACTCCAAAAAGTAATCCGTTACTTTTGTGGTGTTACTTTTAACATTATTGTCCTTAAGTAAAAAACAAAAGGAAGAGGGTTATTTAAGTTCTTATTGTTGCCACCTGCTGCATTTAATAACCTTGAGTATTTTGAGCAACCGCTAGCTCTCGAAAGCGTCGTCAGACATTTTGCGTTATTTCTTACTCAATATGTCCATTGCTACGCTGAACACCATTTGAGCTGAGGCACTGGATGGGAGTGCCATATTGTTCCTCACGAATGCTTCATGCGCTGCATTGAGGTTTTTCAGCGAAGCAAGGGAAGTACTATTTGCCTCGAATGTAGAGCGAAGCTTCGTCGCTGCAACCGTTGCCTGCTATTCGAGAGATTTAGTAGATCCTTCCGATACCTCCGATACCCGCGATAACGGTACCCGATAACGATATGATGTATACGCACAGGCGGCGGCGAAGTATCGGATATCGTTGTCGGAGTCATCGGACCGATCTACTAAAATTCTTCATTGTCTAAATCGCGAAGCTGTGGAAGTCATCAATAGCAAAACATAGTTGTAACTGTAAGGTGATAACTAAATAATAAATGAAGTTTGGCTCGATATTCTTCTTCCTTTGGTTCTGAACAGTTCGAGCCTCACTTGGGACGTTGGTGAACAAATAAAAATGTTTCCAGTATATAAATATAAGTAATAAAAGAAGAAGAAGGACACTCATGACAACAATTAAGTAGAACGTCGGTCAAAAAAAAATTGGACGTTTTAGTGATTTATACAGCGTAAGGTTGGTCCTGCCAGTGGATGAGCATCGCACGCCCGTACGATGCTCATTCAGATCGAAACGGGCAGGGGTGGGGCTCGAACCCAGGATCCCTGGGTTCTGCAGCGCGAGCTTTCGCTCCACGCGCGTCGAGCGTGGTGTGCGCTTCAGCCCACTCGGCCACCGATCCCCCTTTTTTATTTTCGGAAACATTTTATTAAAGGTATGTCTATTTGCAAAGTTTTAAAATGATCCCATTGGTTGCCATACACTTATCATGTCAGTGAGCACTGTTCGACAGGTGAGGACCGCGATTCACAGACAAATTCAAAATGTATCTCGCTCAATCATTTCTCTGTAGCGTCACATGCACCCCGTGCAGCCACTCGCGCAGTGGCCCGGGAATCCTTATTTACCACTGAGCCTTTAGAGCGCGGTTATGCAAACGCGTTCCAAATAGCGACCAACATTCAAGCCCTTGTTGCTCCGTCGCCTCAAGAAGGCTGCTCACGTACAGAAAGCCGTTGCAGAAGTGTTGCCAGGCGGGCTTGGATCCCCCCCGGACCTCCAAGTGATCCGTCCTGGACCGCCACAGCGCATATAGACCGAGGAGTGCCAGCAGCTCCCATGCCCTACTCTGTGCACTGTCGCCGAAAAGCAGAAACTTCGCGCTCTTCCACTCTACGTAAAGATCTATCGGCAGCCCTGCTCAAAGTTCTGCCCAAAAAATCTCCGCATTCGTACAGTACAAAAACACATGTTCAAGTGTTTCGGGAAACGGACACAACGCACAATTTGTTGACCACGGTTCAAAGAAACTTTTTGTAACCAGCCACGTCTTGACCGGCAGTACTTCGAAATGGAAGTGAAGGAAAAAATTCTTGACTGCCGTTCTGACAGGGTATCTACGTAAGCGACGAAATACATCCGATTTATCCGCACTTCCCGGAAAGCTGCGATAGAGTGGGGGCGGAAAGAGCAAATCAACTATGTTCATCGATCCCCCCTAAACGTCGGTTAAAACAAGGAAATGTAAACGCACGTTTGCCGCGTGTACCTTTCTCGGTGCCGTTCAAAAACGCACGGAGCACGACCCGACTGCAGTTTACTCCGGTGTTCTCCAGATCGACGTCTGCTGATGCCACGGGCAGCGAAGGGTAGAGTACACTCTCCGGCAATATGAAAGACGCACTGGGAGCGCGTGGCCGAGGCGGTGGCTGGCGGGGGCGCTGCAAGCGCTCCGGGCAATTCCATTCTGCTTCGAGGAAAGGACGCTCACTCGGGCTCAGCTAAAGCGAAACGCGCTTATCAGTTTGTGCTGAGCCCCGAGTGAGCGTCCTCCCCTCGAAGTAGAATGGAATTGCCCGGAGCGCTCGCAGCGCCCCCACCAGCCACCGCCTCGGCCACGCGCTCCCAGTGGGTCTTTCATATTGCCGGAGAGTGATGAGAGAGAGGGATGGAATAGCATCATAAAAGATTGCGTTAAAAGTACTTGTACCTTATTTTTAAATTACATTGTATTTATAACACTTTGCTGCAAGCACATTGCACCCGGTGTACTTACAACTTTACTTTAAGTACGCCATAACATAGTCATAACTTCTTATTTACTTTGTACCTTACTTCAAGTATTTTTAGATGCACTTTAGGCAACACTGTAAACAAGAAAACTGTTTGCGAAATCGAGCTCAGGCAGTGTTAAACCTCAAGTAGAAAACATACATTTCCGGTAAGAATTGACCACGAAACAAAGAATTACAAAACAATTAGGGACGCAGAAGCAGATTTAGCTGTTAAAACAATTCTGTGGAAACCTAAACCGCTTTATATTTGGTTAGCAGAATTTTGCAAACGGAAAAAAACTTATGTACTTTATTGCCACCACAAAGAAATATCAGAGCAACTTCGAAAGTAATTCGCTAATTTTTACGGTAGTTAATAATTTACTCAATTACTGTTTCTTTGAGTAATTTTTACAGTACTCAAAGTACTTTAGAGGTGAATTCTAAGTAACTTAAAATAATTACTTTTTTTAGTAACTTGTACATGTCTGATTCGAAATTCATGCACACACACGCAAAAAAAAATAAGAATATATTTCTATCAACATTAAAAACGAGCGTTTGTAAATATGCTTAGAAAACAGGAAAGAATAATCACGAAAAAGAAAATGTTGTCTGCGTCGGTTTTCGTTCAGTTTTCGTGTTTATTCTTTCCGGATTTTCTTTAAGTACATTTCTATATTTCAATAAAACAGTAGGTCTTATGTACGGGGGTACATAGATTGTGTACACTTGATGAACATATTCAAAATCTAGGCACACACACACAAAAAAAATGACGAATACATTTATATACTTCAATACAACTCTCTAATTTCTAGTAAGAAACAAAGTCGTCAGAAACCGACATTAACTCTTCTGAAAGGAAATCACACTCTCTAATTGTTCGAACAAAAAAGGATGAAGAAAAAGAGTCAGTTTGATAATGACGCTGCCGCTTTTTTTTTTTTTTTCGTGATACAATCTGGCAGATACATGACGCGGCTCTAGTGTATACAAACACCGTTCAATACCTGCGCGTCCATGATACACTGTGTGAAAAAAGTTTCAACCTTACTCACCTTGTATATGAGAGGGCGTTTTGGGTTTTAATTTACGATAACGAAATACGGACATGGAGGACAAACAGACAACACAGTCTTTCGACTTGCAACGAAACGTGGCAAGTCGAAAGCTTGTGCTTTCTGCTGTGCCATGCTAGCTGGCTGCTGTCTGATCACGTGGCAAAACATAAACGCGTGCTGTCTGTGCTGTCTGCTTATCTTCAATGACCCTCTTTAGGTTTTGTAAATTATGTCTCCTTCTCCGATAATTAAGAGTTAACCAACCTGATTCATCTTTTTCATTTCTGTACAACTTCTGTATCGGCTGTATAGTCTCTTGTCAGAGACCTTCATGCATGATTCTGGAGCTTTTCTAACTTTTGTACTATAGGTAACTATGAGGCGGTTTCCGGATTACACTTACGTATTCTAGAATTGACCTGATAAAAGAAAAAATATAATGTATGTTTCACGCTGCGTGATATTTTGAAAAGAGGATTCAAACGGACAAAGTACAACATTTTACTAACCTTGGCAATGAGTATAATCAATGTGATCATTCCATTATAATTGGACGAAAGATAAACACTCAGGTACTTCTACATTCCATTTCATTTTATTTATTATTTCTTAAAGACTCTCTTTGGAGGGCATTACATAATTAAACGTTCAAGTATTACATTTTTAGTTCGAATGCAGTTGCGCAGGCTGTACCACGTGAAAACAAATATATTTACACTTTTTTTATATTTAGACTGATTCCCCAGCGGTCACACAAAGCTTGCAGTACTTCTACATCGTCCTAAAGTGCAGAAGCATACTAGTAACGTTCAACTATTCTGCATACTGCACAATCGTCCTCAAATACTTTAGCATGAGACTTTCACAATTACCATTGATAAATTTAAGAAATATTAATTGTGGGTCTACTTTCAACTATACACCTATCTCGCACAATAAATGAGCCAAAATCTCGCGTTTTTTTTTGTTTTTTTTGTTTGTGTGCTTGATAGGTTTAGTTGGTGATAGAGAACCCACAAAAAAAAAACAGCAAGCGCCATGATGTTGCACTTTTAAAGCTGCTTGATTGGTTCCGTTAAATCGTAGCATCGGGTGTTCTCGAACTTAAATGGAACGTAGTGTAAGGGTAGAATCTGTCGCACACTTACTTTTAGAATGCGGCGATGTTGCTCCGAGTGACGAATCTAAAAGTCGGTGTTCTGCGCCCAAGCGCGACTAGCATCCGTTCGGTCTGTTGTGGGAGCCAACAAAACCATGACCTTGTAGTGGAGAAAACCGGTTGTTCGTCTGGTTCCTCGCGATATTGCACCCCTGTGGCGTCATTGCAACCTTCCTGTTTAGCTCCCAGCGCCTCTATATTCCATGCGCCCCTAGGTTTACGGTGCGGCGGGATCTACGCGGTCACCGGCCCAATCAAGAGCTCCCCCCTTGAATCGCCCGACCCCGCTCATTCGCGCATGGGTACGGGTGGCAACGTGATCACGTGGCTAAACATAAACGTGTGACTGAACAAACTATCATGTATAGCTCCCGTCGCACTGTCGGCTTAGAGGTGAAGGGAGTGGAGTGGCTATCGTCTGCTGGGGCTTCCCGCAATCTGTTTATCACATGCGAGACTAACTTTTCGCAGCGGGATTTCGAGTCTACCTCCAGATTATACAGAGCCAAGAGTTACGAGCCCATATTTACCCGGTGGCTTACATGACAGCGTTGGACATGTCGCACACACGTGACTCTCAGTTCGGAATGAAAAATGTGGTCTTCGAAGGATATAAAGGACATGTAAACGCAACCAAAACTTTTTTTTTTCTTAGCGGTTGTATAATAAAAGAAATATACCTCATTTTTTTGTTTATGAGAAATTTAAAGTGGTATTTATTTCATACAATAACTGTTCAACTCAGAATTACCTATCTTTTTTATTTCACATATCGAAATAAAGCAAAAAGGACGAGAACTTGTAAAATTGGATCGATAATGAGATCGAAGACTAATAGAAGACAGCGCTTATGCTGTCTTCTTTTTTTTTATAGTTGTCTTTCTGCGCTTGAGTTTATTTTTATAATCTAATTCATTTTACATGCTCACCTCGGAATGATCAACTTATTGAGTCATTGTAGGTAACTTCAGCAGACGTTTTCTTGTCTCCTTGTTTTAGTTTTTTGTTAACATTTTGCTAAACCTCTTTGTTTTTTGTCTTTTTTTTGTGGATGCAGGTAACCTACCCGAGATCCGGGACACACTGGGTACAGCAGATTATTCAGCTGATCTTGTCCAAAGGAGAATCGGTGAAAACGTTCAATGAATTCCTGGAAAAGGCGCCTTTTCTCGAAGTCCAAGAAGTCAAGACGACCGCATCCCCTAGACTCCTGCGGACCCATTTCTCGATGAGCAAACTTCGCCTCAGCGAGAAGGCCAAGTACATTTACGTCGCACGCAACCCCTGGGATTGTTGCGTATCGTCCTACTATCTGATACGAGAAAGTCCCGCAACCGAGTTCACAAATGGAACATTTGATGACTTCTTAGACGCTTTTTTGAACGCACAGGTGGGGTTCGGCGACTACTTTGAGCACGTACTCTCCGGTTATAACCACAGGGGAGACTCAAACGTATTTTTTGTCACGTACGAGGAACTCCAGACGAACAAGAAAGATGTCGTGCTCAGGTTGGCTGAGTTCCTAGGGGAGCATCACAGGAAAGTGCTCGAAGAAAACGAAGAGGTTCTTCAGCAAGTTATGGAGAAAAGCACCGTGGCTTTCATGAAGAATTTTATGACAACGAACCCAAAGGAGGTCCTTAACGTGCTTAAGAAGAACTCGCCGCACCTACAGCCGGCTCAAGTCATCAGCAACCAGGAGTCTTGCCAATCGACCGACATCCACATCCTCCGTAAAGGAGTGGTCGGCGACTGGAAGCAACACTTCACTCGTGAAAACATCGAGAAGATGCAGACTGCCATCATGGAGCGAACAAAGGGCTCGGATATCATGGATCTTTGGAAATGTGACTGAAGGTCTATGATTCATGGAACGTACCGAGAAAAAAAAGGCACCTTCCCTATTGTACGAGCATAAACCAGGACCTCATCATTTCTCATATTTTACATATAACCAAACAATAATTCATTTTAAAACCAAGAATGTTAAAATAAGCCTCGTATTTGCTGGATTAGGTATTGATGTGTGAGGTATAGTTTTCTTAAGATAGGGGTCATCCGGTGGGTGCAAAAAAATTTGATACACGCGCTAATCGAGAAGTTAAATAAATTAGTAATCAATCGGGATAATACTTTGAAAGCGTGTATTTTTCACTTGTTTAAAAATTTTGAAATTGACCGAGAACTTTATTATTACTCTGGGCTGCATACTTGAACCTAAAATGGCTAAATATTTTTACTTTAGTTTTTATATAGCGGATACATTCCTTATTGAAGCAATTACTAAAGTGCAGCGTTCGGACGGCTCACTTGAAGCAATAGAGAGGGCGAATGTTGTTGTGTTTTTATTTCTTGCAGATAGAGCGAAGTATAGATCGCGCAGCCCGATAGCTTGATACTCTTTGGTTCATATAAGCACTGGAACGCCAGGAACGCTGGGAACGCTCCGCTCCGCCCTCAAACTTTATATGCCAGCTTCAGTCGGCTGTAGAGGAAATAGGACGTCGTCTGCTTCACGGCATCGGCTTTAGGCGACAACGATGGAGGCGAAGCTCGCTGCCGATCGTTTACGCTGGGAGAGCGTGGCTTTCCTTTGAAGATCCCAGCAGTTTAGCAACATGGCTGAGGGTCTGGCAAACGGGAAATGATATGTTCTCTCCGCCACCTTGTGTTGCATTCTCACAACTAACGCACGCTGGAAGTGGGGACCGTCGTGGTCATCGCACGGGCGAGGCCATGCCTGCCGGCATCTTTCCACGAGATGTCAAGGCCCGATTCTCGGCCTCCCAACATGCGCGAGCGGCAATGTAAAGCCGACAAACGACAGTATTTTATTATTCATCTAGCCTTGAAATAATTAAAGATGTATCATAAATGGAGTATTGTTTTAAGCTTAACTATTTTTTTTTAAGAATACGTGAAAGATATATACATACAGCTTCTGCAGGTGAATTATACGGCCAGGGGTAAATAGTATAGGGGGCTAATCGTAACGATCAGTTGGAAATTAAGTAAAATTTGTAAATTAACTTTTTAATTAGTGAAAATAGACATATGCTTAAAATTAGAGTCTTGGAGAGGGTCATCGAAAACCACTAAATCAATATTATTTTTGTAAATACTTCAAGCGCCTGGGAAGCGTAGAAGTGCGCTAAAGGTGCAACAATCATAAGGGCTATGATAAGAGACGTAAAAATTGCGCGGGCGCGTTACAGCATCGATAGCCTTGCTCCTGTTGCAGGAGTGGAAACTTTAGCGCATTATTGCGCTTCTCACGCGCTCAAGACGGTTTTTCTAAAAATTACTGATTTGGTGGTTTTCAATGATGTTATAGTTTCTAATTGGAACCATATAATTTTAGAAGTACGAACAAACTAAAGTATTAGGATAGGTGGTTCCATTCATCGATACATTTAACAATAACAAAAAAAAGTTTCTCAAAGAGTCATGGTTGAAGCGATGAGGCAGAATAAATCTCTTATGCTTCGTTCTTGTAGCGTTATTAAAGTTTACGTAGGGAGCATGTTTCTGAATATCTATGAAGTGATGACCATGTAGCGATAAAAAAAAAGTTTATTTGAGTCAACATAATTCTAGAATTAATGAGTATAAGGTTCGCAATAAATTCCAGCAAGGAGACGGATTTTTATGGATCGAGTGCGATTGAAATTAAATCGGAAAGCTTTACTTTGCATTCGTTTTATCTAGATAATATTTTGTTTTGTGAATGGTTCCTAAACTGGGCTTGCATATTCAAACGTTTGTAATATCACTGACTTATATGCTGCTAATTTGATCTCTTGACCGGAAAATTCTGACCCGTCTTTTAAGTACTTTAGTGCTTCTTTGGAGACATGTTCTATGTGTTGTGGTGGTGGAGCAGTGAACGAGTTCACGAATGAGGCATCTTTACAACGAGCTTTCACATAGAGGACACTTCGGATTATAAAAAACAGACTGAATCCGTGCATGCGTTCTTCGTCATAATTGTGCATGTTAAAAACTGTGTCCGGTATTAATCGCTTATTACCCTCGTGTGAAGAAATAGATTGAATGCCGCCTCTGGGCGTCGCAAAATATGCCTGGGATGCTGTCAGCACCTTTTAAATTCGATAGCAATAATTTTGGGCAGCTAACTAACCCATAACAAAGCTGCGAAGTACCCTGTTTTAAGGTGAGCAGAAAGGCCTCATCATCCCCTAGAAAAACATCTTCAGCGACCAATGTGGGAAATCCTAGCGCGATGCTTTAAGAAAACCGTTTACGTGGTCCATTTCAACAGCCAATGGTTCCTTTCCCTCACGTGGTAGTTTTGGACGATGCTGTTTTCCCAGACTGATAAAATCTATTTGGAATCGCTTGCATTCACGGCAATAAGAAAAGCTGAATGTAGCTGGATAAAAAAAGTAAAAAGCGAAACAAGTTATTTGCAGAGTGAGCCGGCAGAGCAAGCGACTAAAAGATCTTGAGTATATACTTGCCTACTTCAAACTTATATCTGTTGGGATAACATGTATAGCTTGGAACGCTGATTAGATAAAGGGTTTTTTTTTCATTTTTTTATAATTTTTCAAAAATGGGCCGTTGCACCAAAAAAACTCTATATTATGCGTTGATTATATAATAAAGTTTGAGTTGCCCTCCTATTAATGCCTGCGTATGTAAACAAAAAAATATATTTTAAAAAACCTCACCTCGTGAAACAAATTAGTCCGTTTTGACCGAGTGTGATGATGAATGAAAAGTGTGAAGTTCTATGAACCCACCATAAATCGGCAGGTCATCTTTTTTTTTATTTCTAGTTAGTTAGGTTGGTACGTACGTGATATCCGTTTAATATTCAAGATACAAAAAAAAAAAAAAAAAGATCTCCGACTCTTAATATTGAAGTGTCTCTTTTAGGTCTCCGGGGTGCCTTGTATTTTCGTTATAAATAATTTTATTGTTAACAGCCAACGAAAACATCTTTTCTGTTTTTGTTGCTCGTGTTTAGGCATTAGAAAAACAATCACTCACAAACAGGTATCGGACACGCCTCGGTCTTTTTCTGCGGGCGTTCGAAAACAGTCATATATGGACAGTTCAACTAGCCAACACACGAAAAAAAGTTCGTTCTATGTGCTTTCCTTATGTTTTTATTTCTTTTATGATTTTCAGATAGAAAAATAATATATATTTAAAAAAAAATATCTACAAATGCTGACGACGACCAACGGATCGCACATGTCAAACAATAGTTGTATATATATTCAACGGGAAGTGTTTTATATCCCGCGATTAAACGTAACTTGTTTTTTGCTCGTTTTTTTTCTCGCAAAAATAGTGCGCTTTTAAAGTCAATTTCTTGGATTTCGGCGACAGTACCGTCTCATTTTACTCGTTTTTGCGCGAGACGATGGGACGCGCATTTCGAAGAATGGTGCCTTGCGCGATTGTTGGCATTTTCAGCCAGTGTTGTAGGGAACGGCGTTTCAAGGAACGGAAGAATGGAGGAAAGCAGGAAGGGAGGAACGCATCCGTTCCATCTTGCTTCGGTGTAACTGAAACGGGAACTCTCTACGTTTTCGAGGAAACGGCAGTATAAACGGCATTTTATTTCATATATGTATATATGTCTGCAATGCCACCTAAATTTAGTAAGCATTCAGGCTTTTTATTATCAGCTATTTCAACTTCTGACTTCAAAGTATATTTTCAGCTCCTTGTTTTTGATTACAGTCGAGAACAGTACTTTAACAAAGGCGATTTTGACGACACAGCAGCTGATTCCATGAGGATTTTTTTTTTACATGCATACGTTAATTTATCTGCGGATTATGCCAGGTGATGGCGAAAAAGCCATTTGTATGAGGAACTTCTTGTGTTTAATAAACACATATGAATGATACAAGATATATAAGAACATATAAGAAACTTCTCACAAGTTTCTCACATGTTTTTATATATCTCATATAGTTGTTATATAGTTCTTATATGGATCTCATATGGTTCTTACATATCTTGTATGATTCATATGTGCCTTATTGACACAGAAATTTCCAAAACAAATGAGATTTTTCAGTAGAGGGTTGGGGAGAAATAACCGCAAAAGCTTTGGGGAATTCTAATACTGAAATAACATAACAAAAACAACGAAAATGCTGACAGTAAAAAAAGACATCAAAACGAATCCCGGTACGAATACCAAAACACATTTGAAAAATAAACAAATATTTTGAAGTACAAATATAAGAACACAATTTTGTGGAGCAGAAATATAGGCACTGAAATACATGGTTATCCCTACAGAAGCAACAGAAACAAAACCATTTGGAATTTAAACGGGTTGGAAACTGGTCGACCTGTTTTAATCAAACCGGTGGCAAACTTGTCGATCCGTTTGGATCAAACGTGACTATTGGGGAGGAGGACAGACCGTGACGCCCCAAGCGGTTAACCTAACAACTACACGGATGGGGACAACAAATACAATGACGCAGCGCTCGGCCAACATAACCGAACGCGGCGTCAGCGTTCGGCTGGAGTTCGTGTTCTCCGGCGAAGGGGAGGAGGGGCTCTTTTGTTTCCACTCGGCCTGCATGAACAATGCAGCATGCACGATCCCAGCTCATCACAAAAGCCGAAGTGGGTCAAGCTCGCATTCTCTGAGGATAGATCCGGCACTTAACGTCGCTTCGTCGATTGTTAGTATTTTTTTTATTAAACTGCGCCCCGCGCTCTATTGTAGATGACATGACCATGCCTATAAGGCCTGTCGGCTTGTGCATAGGCCTTGTGTTGAGTAAACACGAAGCGTGGGGAAAACAAACGGGTCAGAGCGCCCCCTATAGTTCGATCTCCTGCCCAATAGGATGCGGGTACCGGTTCGAAACGGTACCCGGTTGAAACGACGCCCGTTAGATACGGGTACCCGTTCGATACGGATGCCCGCTCGACCTGGCACGTGATCCCACATTTGAACGCGCCATTCGGATAGGCAAATTATTCGCTAGCCCTAAATGGGTCTCGTATGGAATGTGGTTATCTTAAACTTGTCTAAGACGTCCCGAAACTCATAATCCTATTTATAACTGGGAGGAAACACGTAGAAAAAAATGTACTCGCGGAGGTGCTTGCAAATGGGCAGGAAAACGAACACAAAGGATTGTTTTCAATTCTCCTAGAAGTTTATTACAACTTATTCTGTAGTCAAGTACAAACGTGCAAGCGATCTCTGAAATGTGAAGAGGCACTCTCAGCTTTATACAACTGAGAAGATTGTGAAGCAAGCAAGAACCGAGGTACTTCTAGACTGTAATTGGCAGACTTTCGCGGAAATTATACTCCCGGCTGCCGCGAGAATAGACGCTGCATAATTCCATAGATAATCTGGAAGAGTACGTGTAGAATGGTCAATCGTTGAAAACAAGTGGGTTGCAGGGCACTTACCATAATTATAGCGGACTTGAAAGATGTAATCCAAGATATATGTCGACACGGTCAAAGCAGGACAACAACACAAACACAAAAACGAGAACGCCCCTTTAAGTTTCAACACGATGCGGCGCACAAGCTGTCATTTGCTGAACCCAACCATTCAGCAAGAATTCCTGACTTCTTTGAGGAATCGCTTGTTGCCGATACTGAGAACAAACCAACGTGATCGCTACAGGAAAAACGGGAAAAAATGTTCCTCCTCGGAGTGCCAGGATAGCGACTCAGGTTAGCGTCCGGCAGAAAGAATGCACGCGACAAACGCGGAATGTGCACACAGTACTTTGGTTCATTAAAATTGTTTCAATTGTACCACTTTAAACATGTGTTCTTTCTTATCACTATTTAAACCTGGTCGTCAGCAGCGCAGCCTCCATATGAAGGGTATAGGCTCCGAAATTCACTCCGAGAATTCTGTATTTAAATTGTTGCCCTGTGTTTCAAACTCATCTGTAATCTTTAGTATGAATCTTTCTCTTTCACAAACTCCTGTCACAGTGCTTTCTGTTCACAATCTTCCTACATTTTTTAACCCCTTACTCGCCCTTGTTTGAAATCCGCAATATTTAATCCTCTCTACTCAAGTTACGGCAATTCTGTATAGTTAGCGCTCTCTAAACTAAAGAAAGAAATATGGCAAAAGATGCTTTAAGGACCTGATAGGACAGATTATGAGCCTTGATCTTTGAAAAGTAGAAGAAAAATTAAGATTGCCTTTATTTTAAACTGATTTTCCAATTATTACAAAATCAATAACCTGTCCACATTTGAGTGTATTTTTTCAGAAACCTTGTCGTTTTCAATTTCAATAAAAATTTATGCGAATATTAAACACACGAGCCCAAACCATGTTAAAAAAATTGATTTCGATTTTTTCAAGATCCGGATTCATAAAGATCTGAATTGCTTTGTAATCGATAATACATGTTCACCTCTTTTTATTTAATGTATGCATTCTTTGCGCAAAAATAGTAAAACTAAGGTGACAACAATAGACTGATCTTACCAGCCAGTTTGACTACGCCACCACTGCCGCAATGCATCGAGGGAGTAGTCTTTCTGCACGTGCGACAACCTCGCTGGAGCTCTGCGCATGTGGAGCATGAGGCGGCACGAGCCGTCTTGTGCACTGCTGCCTGCTGCTGCCTGCCGCCTGCGAACTAAAGTTATGGCGGCGTCACGCATGCGCCGAACGCTTAGTGAGATCGGTCTATTTTTCTTTTATGAATATACACAGGTACGATTCACGCAAGTCGCAAAAAACGTGAGCGTATACACCTTTCCAAGAAACACTTGACCCCAATGGCAACAAACCATTTTCAAGCCCAGTAACCAGGTTTGAGGCTGGACTCTCACCGGCGGTCTGCTAACCCTAACTGAGTTGACTGTGATTTCGAAAGGTGCAGCCTGCGTAGACGCAGTTTCAAACACTACTGGCGGCTAAATTATCGTCTTTTGCCGCTGTATTTTGTGTTTCATGGTGTATGTATTTTCCCGAGGACATTGAGAAAGCACTGTACAACAATACAAACAAAAAAAAAATAGGCTATGTAAAATATTTTTGCTGCATGGTTACGCGCGTGACAAATGGTGTCGCCCCGAACACGGAGGTTCGTGGAAACATGGTGGAGCGGTGTTTGTTCTGCTGGCCTCCTCCTGCCGTGTAAGTTCTAACCTTTTCTAGATATTGTAAATATAAATGTAGTTATTTAAACCAAGCCTGCAACGCAGGGAAACTGCGAGAGTCAGTGCTTCTGCTACCCGCCGGAAACACGGAAATCACGGTCCTCAAGGTCCATCCGTCGCGTTTGCTTTCGGGCCGCCAGGAATATGGCACTCTCAGCACCACCGAGGCCCCTTTCGGCTCCGAGTTCTCACGATAATGAAAGCCCTGTGGCACTACATTTTGCGGTGAATCTCGGGAGGCCCTCTTGAGTGCGGTCTTGGTCATGAGATGCTTGGCGCTTTTGCCGTGTAGGCGTACGGCGGGAGTTCCGTTGCTGCCCGAGTTCCCGACGAGTCCACGTTCGCGCTGGATGTGGAGAAGCCCGCTGAGTATAGGATCTGTCATAAGGTACTTGGCGCGTCCGCCATTGAGGTATGGCGTGACATCTTTTGTGGCTCACGCCTATATCGGATTCTCACGGTTGAGAACCCCGACGCTCCCCCTGCTGCGCTGGGTCTCCGGAGGCCGGCTTGGTACAGTGTCTGTCATGTGGTACTCGACAAATCCGCCATTGGAGCGGACGGCCGGAGGTCCTTTGTGACCCCGGATCATCACGGTTATGAGAACCCAGACGCGTCCCCTGCTGCTGTGCATCTTGGCAGGCCCGTTGAGTACGGGGCTTAGCTATTAGGTGCTCGACGCGTCCGCCGTTAGGGCGGACGGCGGGTGGTTCGTTGAGGCCTGTATCGGTTATGGAACGTTTGGTGCGTCCGCTTGTTCGTTTAATCTCAACGCAATGCACTTCAAGTACATCGGCACGAGGCCCGGCCCTGGCGGACTTTGCAATACCAAAGTTGGCTGCCGGGGATGGCCGATCGCCCAGAGCAACACCTCCTAGATAATAAGTCCTACGCTTTACGTCACGTGACGTCACGATCGGGGGTCCGGCACGGGCTCTGCTTGGATGCGAGTGCCAGGTCAGCGTTCGCGTGGGGCTCGTTTCCTATCATAGTCCCACGCGAACGTTGACGCGGCACTCAAATCCAGTCAGCGCCCATGCGGGCCCCCCTGACGTGACGTCATGTGACGTAAAGCGCATGTTTTACTATCTAGGAGGTGTTGCCCAGAGGCTCTGACAGCGCTCCCCGAGTGCAACAACACCCGAGCCAGGAAAACTGTTAATACTCGTCCCCGCGGTACGTAGAACTGAGCCCAGAACTAAGTCGATTGAGCCGCGGATGACAGTTAAGGCCGGTTCACACATGCAGCGGAGCGCTAAGTTAGCGCTACGTGAGCGCTCCAAGGAGCGCTCATGTGGCGCTTCCTAGCGCGTGATGTAGCGCTCGGTTAGCGCTTCGGTAGCGCTCTGTTAGCGCTTCAGAAGCGCTTTGTTAGCGCTCTGTTAGCGCTACAGAAGCGCTTTGTTAGCGCTCTGTTAGCGCTCCAGAAGCGCTCTGTTAGCGCTCTGCACGCTCCTTGTGCCGGGCTTGCTGCTGCGGAACACTGCGTGCACGGCGATTCCTTTGTTGTTGTTTTTCCTTTGGCATTGAAAGAAGAGGAAGTAAAACAGCCGCTCTCCAAGCAAGGGGTCGGGCAGGCGACCCAGAGTCATGGACTTTGAGCGACTAATTGATTGGGTACGACCTCGTCGCTTTCTATTCGATATGCGTGACCCTGGTTTCAAAGACATGCAGGTAAAAATAATCGCCTTCGAAAGAGCTCTGTGTCTCGGTCCCTCAGCCTAGGAACAAGGTTCACTAGGTCGGTATCTCGGTGTCGAAAGATGTCGCGCACCCAGAAGGCTCTTCTGGGTGTTAAGCCGTCCACACACATATGCACTAATCGCGTATGTAAGAGCATGCATTGGTCGCATTTCTATTTCAGCATCCCACATGTCCGCCATGGTGCTGCTGATTCACACCCAAGCGCAGGAACCGGAACCGCAGTGCACGCGCTAATCCGCAACACCGCGGTACAAGAAGCGCTACTAAAGCGCTAACACGGCGCTACTGAAGCGCTAACAAGGCGCTACTGGAGCGCTAACAAGGCGCTACTGGAGCGCTAACAAAGCGCTACAGAAGTGCTAATCGCGCGCTGTGTTAGAACTAATTCACGCGCCAGGAAGCGCCACATGAGCGCTCCTTGGAGCGCTCACGTAGCGCTAACGTAGCGCTCCGCTGTATGTGTGAACAGGCCTTTACTGTGCTCGGCGCTCCAATCACCGCACTCAGACACTTGTGGAAACATATCACTGATTGAATATGTGGTAATCAACGTTTGCAAAAGGTAAAACTTGCAGGTTGCAACTTGCAGGTTGCGTCGGGATCAGTTTTACCTGTTACAGGCGCCGTGAGATTGCGAATTTTTTTCACAAGGGACGAAGGCAATGGTTTGTGTATCTGCCGGGATTACCAGTACCCATATGATCCTCGGGCGAGGTTTCGTCGTGATGGAGCGCATTATTTATTAGACTTTGCTAGAATTGCCTATCAGCTGGGAAACGAAACTGTGCTAACGCCATTTACCAGACGAGAGGACTGCATTCCTGGCGACGCGATTCCGTTGAACTTTGCGGGGCAGGTCGCTTTACTCCCAGACAAGGTGAACAAGGCGGTGGAAATGTGTCTCGACAGCAGCTCCCAGTTGAAGCAGCTCCAGCACGTGCTGGAGCCCTTCTCGCCGATGTTCGTGGAACCACCTGGGAAAGCCGATCTCCTACGGCACCGACCAAAAATCGAAAATGCCTGCAACACCCCCCCCCCCCCCCCCCTACCCCCCGCCACCCTCCTGGAGGTTCGATGCAATACCCATAAGTGCTCACAAGCGGGAACTTATCGATTAGGTGCTTGCGAAAATTATCGACAGAGGCGCGATACGTGAGTCGAAATGTACATGGGCTTCGCCGGTGGTCCTTGCTTTGTTGAAGGACGACACAGCCAGGCTTTGTGTTGATTACAGGTGCCTAAACGAAGTGTCAATCAGAAACAGTTACCCGTTCCTCAGTATTTCCCCAGTAATGTACGCCCTTGGAAACGCGACTGTTTTCTCAACCCTCGACTACCGCCGCGGATTTCTTTAAATCGAAGTGAGTCCGGCTGATGTACAGAAGACTGCATTCACTTGCCACATTTCAATGCACTCGCATTCCTTTTGGTTTGCCCAACCCTCCGGCCAATATTCAACGCCTAATGGACGTCGTCCTCGGCGACGCGAAGTACGAGTTTGCGATGACCTACATGGATGAAGTGTTGTGTTTTCTCGAACATTCGTGGGGCATCTCCGGCAGCCTCGTATCATACTCGAACGAATGCGTCAGGCCAGCCTTACGATTCATCCAAACAAAGTTCAGTGGGAACTCGTCTGCAATCAACCTTCTTGGCTTCCTTGTAGATAGCAGCACGCTATCAACAACAAAGCCTCATTCCGACGCAGGCTGCGTCGGAATGAGGATAAGGTGTGCGCAATAACAGAGCACACACCCCCTCACAATGTCAAAGGCCTACAGAGGTGTCACGAGATGATTGCGTTCTACAGAGATTTAATTCCGCAATGTGACTTTCAACTTTCAACTTTGTCGTTCCCCTTGATTGGAAAGAAGGAGGAAGAAAAAAAAAAGCAGCCTGCTGTCGCTTGACTAATTTTCTCCTCTCCACCCGCTACAAAGAAAATGAATATACTCAGTACTGGAAAATGAAAGAACACTCACAAAGAGATTGGAAGAGCACTGGCTAACATGACATGAGAAACCCGAGACAGAGCACTCGCCACTGTAGCAGTCTTGCGAACATAACATGAAAAACTGACATATGGCACACACAATATCACTTCCACCGAGGACCATCTCAAGCAAAAATAACCTAGGCTAGAACTAGAGAAACAGAAACCGAACCTTTTTTTCTTCACGTACTCATAATATCTATGTCATATCTCTTCATGCTGTTCATGCCAATGGACCATTTCCGAAAGTCAGTCTAACCACCCTGTGTAGAGCCAAAACCGAGGCCCTAATGCCGGCACTAGAGCCAGTAAATGAGCTGCGCTTAGAATATCTGTACTCCGTTCCCCGACATTGCTGTGGGCGCCGCCATTTTGGCTCGTATGCAGGGCACACGCAACTGCCGATCGTCATGATTCAAAAGTGAGACTTCCTCAGCATTAGATTCGAGCTCCGCTTAGGGTATCGGCACGCCGTTCCCCGACATTGTCTTGGGCGCCGCCATTTTGGCTCGTATGCAGAGCAGACGCAACTTCCGACTGTCATGATTATAAAGGGCGACTTTCTCAGCATTAGATTCGGTGTTAGGGAGGTCACGTAATATTGCTTTGCTCTCTCGCGAACTGCTTAAACATTCGAGGAAGGCGGAAAAGCGTTTCTGGTGGTTTCAGATAAAGCTTCAGATAACTGGCAACCATGATTTTAAGACACAATATGGCCAAGTGTCTCTACTCTGAAGCGCAGCTTATTTAGTGGCACTAGGCGGCACTACACATCTCTCTGCACCAAAAAAAGCAAACGTTTTCGAAAGCATAGAGCAGAAGGGAGAAACAAATGTTGGTCCTTCTATATCCGCTTCGATTCACAAAATCGAGGGAGCTAGATTTAGCCAAAAATTGAAGCTTTTGAAGCTTTCGGAACTGCCTAAAGGTAAGTATAACCTAAAAAAAAAATAGATATAGTGGTGGATAAAACAGCAACGAACCGAATTTGCGTGTTCTTCAAGAGCTGTTACTGAAAACCAGTATCTGAGTCTGCCCGGCTTGAACCTTCCGTTCATTCTGAAGACCTACGCAAGCGATTACAGCATGGGAGCGGTTATTTTGGAGGAACATGACAGCGTTCTTCGTCCCGCAGCTCCGTAACGTCGGCCAGGATTTCTACCGTTGGACGGCGCCAAGCTCATGCGCGGTACCGGTCAGTCACAGATACAGGCTTCCTCGCCGAAGTTTTCGACTCGTGTCCAGATTAGAGCTACAATCGGTGACGGGTTCTAGGCACAATTAACCCATGCCCCAGAATACTTCTCACTCGAGTCAAAACAAGCTCCCTCGCGTATTCTCAAGAGGGGAAACCTATATTATCTTTTCCTCTCGTTGTTAAAAATGTCCACGAGTTTTGCTGAGCGCCTGTGTTGTTGTAAGTCGCAACTTTCACGACCTTTAGGGGGCATATTGAAAGGTATCAAAATGACTGTCATCTGGATGATTGTCGTAGAACAGCGGTACGAAGCTGCGTCTGCGACGCGTAAGTAATTCTAGTGTTGCTGTATACGAACAGTATTAAAGCCTTACGTTATTTTTTCACGCCTGGAAGGTGTAGGCAAGCCCCTTTTATTATGAGGTCAGTTATCCGGGAGGTTGAAAGCGCGACTTTCACGCCGTGGTACCACCATCGCTGAAAGTTGCGAACACCGAGTGCTAGTCTCCACTCTACGATTTAGTTATCCTCTGAAGTGTCGCCTTTAAATATCAAGCTTTCTTCGCACTCCAAGCAGAATTGTGGAAGTTCAGTTGTTGAAAGGACAATTGTTCCTTGCGCTGAGAGCTTAACCAGCGGTTTCTCTTTCCAGTCACGCAACAGCACGCCGAAGGTTTGTAGAACCATCAAATAAGGTGTGGTGACTGCGTTAAAGGTGCTGTGCAAAGATTTTAACGTTAAAAAAATTGACATCTTCTACTTTTGACATTGTTCGCTGTGGTATCCCACAGCGAACAACGCTGGGACGTCGTGACTGAACAGCCGCCATCAGGCCAATGATGTTTATTCAGGGCGCAAGAACCAAGCTCGAGAAGGAGAGAAAGACGAAGTGGCATCTAGTGGCCGAGAATTATAGATGTGGCAAAGATGTGACGATGAAAGTGGAAGTGAGAAGTAGACACAAAACAAGCGCAGTACAAATTACATTGGACTCAATTTCTTCTTTGCTATAAAAAATGTTGACAATGTTATAAACGACCATGTCTGTTGGATAGTAGGTATGCATCTGATCTCTCAAATACCGCAGAACCTTCGCCTAGTCAAATGCAGTTCCAGAATTTCGGTATAGACGGTTCCAGTGAGCCTGTGTATTCTCTCGTCGTAAGGCAAGATGACTCTCGTCAAGGTATCTTGGTTTTTATTTGCTTTTAGCAAACGTATTCACTTATACTCGCCGTAAGCGATCGCAAGAGCTCTGTCATAAGCAAGCGCATGTGTGTGCTGTTGCGGCAACTGCACCAATGCCAGAGATCTGTATGTGTCCCGTGTAACTCTGCAAGGCAACGGATGTCCGGAACTTTGCAGGTCAACACTGCAGCGAACCCATACAGATAAAAGCAAATTGACAACACGTGCGTGTTCGATTTGTTGCAGGATTCCGAAGTTCATGAATGCATTATTTTAGTTTACTGTATCCAGAGTTTCTTCATTGGTGTTGTGAACTTCATGGTGGTGGCAATTACCAAAGGCACAGTACTTTGCATGGTACGCTGTTTAGCCTCAAACCTGCCGGCATCTTTCTTGTTGAGTGAGTAGGTATATGTTACAAGAAAGAAGAAAAAAAAAAGAAGCGGAAAACGACGTCGAGAAACATAGAAGGAATACACAGCCAGAGCGCTGTCTGTCAACTGTCGTTTCCAGGAATCGAAAAGGAAATAAACAGAAGAAAAAAAGGAAGACAATGAAAGTCAAGAGAAAGGGGTGTGTCAGTGTATTTCCTCTACTACTCCTGCGTACGGTTGCACACTTTTATTTTCCCATGTAGCAAAGTAACAAACAGAAGTCTAAAGCAACCTAAATGCAGGCATATGCAATGACGTAATTATAAGAATAACGGAGTCAAGTGGAAATAATATAAGCGTGTCCCTCAACAAAAAATTTTTATTTTTTTTTCGGGGGGGGGGGGGGGGGTTGCTTAAAGGGTAACTGCAAAGAAAGAAAAGATTTTTTTTAAACAGCCTCATTGGGACAAGCATGTCAAAAAACAATTTTTCCGCGAGAAAAAAAAATTTTTACAGCAATATTTATTGCGTGAGACTGATTTTAGTTTGCGGCCATTTCGCCCGTTTTAAATCGCGCGCCACGAAGTTGGGATTCCGTGACGTTAATCCCAATCGGCTCTCATTGGCTAAGAGTTTGATTGACAGCTTAGATCTTGGTTGTTAAACCTTTGTTATTTGTTGCAATTTTCTTTTGAGTGGCATATTTTTACGTTTAAAGAATAACCCATGTGATGAGAGTTATTATTCTTTACAAAAGGTTTACAAGACGGGCACTTCCGTTCGCATTCATACCATAACAAACAAAAGCTTCGCCATTCTTTCATGGCCGCCGAAGTCTCTGCTCCCGCCTGTCTCGCCTACCTCGACTAATCGTTTCGGCGGTTTCAGCGAAGTGATCAGTGTTTCGTGCTGACCCAGGTGCTTGAGTGAGACTTCTTGAAGTGAAGTAATATGTGTTTAGCAGCTGTCGCCGGTGTTAGTGATAGGAAGCGACGCGGGGGTTTGGCTTTCATAGCGCGGTTCTTTCGTTTTCCTCTTTGCTTGCTTAGCGTGCTTTTTTTGTGTGTTTGTTTTGCTTGTTTGCGCATGCAAATGCTGACTTTTCGGAGATGTCAGATGCGTGATCCCGACAGTGAGCCTCCATGTCGCCCCGAAAGGAATGCTATTTGGCTGGAGGCAATCGGGCGTTCGCGTAGCGACAAATGTGTCCAGTTACGTTCTCGTCATATCGCTCCGGAGGCCATCGAGATTCGCACCGGGCGCACCTAACGTCCACAACTAGACACACACACACACACACACACACACACACACACACATAAAAAAAGCACCATGTTCACTACGTAAAAAGTGGTCTCAGTTCATGCATCTGTAGACAGGTACGAAATCTTGCCCAAATTTATTCACAGCGCACGACGAGCGCAACACGTCGCTGTGCAAACGCAGTCCAACAACACGAAGCATAAAAACGGCAGATTTAGGAGAAGAATTCTTCGTTCATTGTTCGATTAAAACGACGCAATTTATTTGAAAACGCCCGTAGCTTTTTACTCAAGGTATGCGTCCGGAATCTTCCACATTTGAAACAGAACGAAGGAAGATTTACTTTGAAAAACGATCGCTGCGTCCTCCCGGACCAGTTTTACTGGATCAGCTGACGACGACGGGACTGGACCCTTGTACGTCAACCCCGCATAACACACATAGCACCGCATTACACACACCACGAACGTTTCAGCTCTGTCGTATCGCCGTGTTGCACCAAACAGAACGAGATCGCCGAAACCAACGCAGCGCTGTCGTGAGCCTTGGCTTGTGGTTGCGCACTCGTGGATTCTGTGACTCCCTTCGCTTTCAAAACACGCACGACGATTACGAATGATACTTTTCGTCTTCCGGGAACATCACAGGGGCACTTCTCCGGTCACGTCTTCGCTGCATGTGCTCGCAAACCGCGTCATCCAAAACAATACCGCGGTCTGGCCGGCCTGGCGTAGTTGGCGTAGTTGCCAGATCTTGCCGGAAGTCGAGACCACTGTGGTCGAGACGCTGCGTCGTTCAACTTAGAGCACTATATAGTAGGGGTGTCGCGAACCGGCCGCGGTTCGAGTTCGACCAGGTTCGACTTTTTCGAACTTTTAGTGGAAAGTTCGACGAACCTTGTATTGAGGTTCGACTCGTGTGCGCATGCGCGACAGGCTGGCCAGTTGGCTTCGGATTGGATGGTAATGGCTAAAAGATGAATTAAGTGCAGCGCTGATTGTCTATTTCAGTCAATACAGTACTAAACATTAAGTTATTAACTTATTCGGTGATTAGAATTAGTTTCTTTTAATTGCAGCTGTTCAAAAAATAAAATAACCCCTTGCATAAAAAAAAATTCTCCAAACTTAGACATGCTTGTATTAAGGTCTGGCCACACTGTCCATAAAGTCGAACCGGTCGAATCTGGTGAAAAGTTCGAAGGTTCGTCGAACCGGTTCGACTCAGTCGAACCCCGGAAGTTCGACCAAAAAATCTGGTTCGACAAAAGTTCGCGACACCCCTACTATATAGCTCCTTCGGAGCAAAGTAGCGCAATCTAGAACGCCGTCTCTCGGCGACTAGCGGCGAACGCCCGGAGGTTCCAACTGCGGCCAGAAATGCATGGAGAACGTGAGAAAATCGTTGTTTCTTCAGTTTTGTGGGGATGTGCGGAATGGAAATCATTTTTGACATAATAATGAAACATTTTAGAATAATATGCGATAAGTTTTGTGCCATACAAGGAGGTAACTTTTTTTAAAAATTGCCTGAGCGGCATCATGCAGCAGACGACACGGCGACGTCACACCATTCACGTGACCCGCTCCGGCCAACCCGAAAAGCCCATCTCCGCTGCGAGCAAAAATCGTCTGCTTCAAACGCCATTGCCTTGGAAATTGCCATCTCAAAATTTGCACACGCATCCGATATTATTAAAACTTTGATAAAGTGTTTAGCGCTTTACTAACTTCACGACAGGCTAGTTTTGAAAAATGTGAACTCGCCGTAAGTTTTTTAATCAGCCGTGTTATGTCGATCTCCATGTATCCTCCCATAGGGCGGGCCGCCTCCTGGAACCCTGAGTACCACGTGACTCGCGCCGAGCCGCTCTGTCGGCCATGTTGTCGGCAAAACACGGGGTTCAAAGGATTGCGCTACTCTGCTCCGTAGGAGCTATATAGTGCTCTAGTTCAACTCCGCAACGCAAGGAGAGTGAGGGGCGGGGCGTACTCCTCTTCCGCGGGGGTCGAAAGAGCGGGAGTTTCAAATGTGGAGAGGTTCTGACTCTACTAGATTACGTCCTGTGGCGTAAATATTGATGAAAAAAATCATTTTTTTCGCGGAACATTTGTTTTATGACATGCTTGTCCCAATTAGGCTGTTTAAAAAAAAAAACTTTTTTTTCTTTGCAGTTACCCTTTAACGTACCAACCAGTTATAAAACAGAAATCCTGATTACAGTCTTTCTTTCGATAGGTCAATTATACTGTATTCCTTGCTCTTCTCATGAATGGCAGCTTGCATTTTTCGTGTGGTTTCTGGCTTAAAATAATTTTTCCACTGACCCATCTCACCTTTGCGAAGAATGTTCACTTTGGCTTCAGATGTCTTAATTGTGACAAACTCTTTCAGTCGCTCAAATTATGCGGGAGTCTTACCAAGAGCCAGGTTGAGCTCTTCGGGTGAGGGCCTCATAAAACCTTTCATAAAGCTGACAGTGCTCTTGTCGAAACCCTCCTTGAATATATTTTGGTTTTCTTCCAGGATTTTTTCATAGTCTTTTCCTAGGAAGTAAGCTAATCTCAGAACAGCATCAGCTCTGTTGCTCTGGGGTTCCTCGTACGTCAGGAAGAACACGTTCCGCTTGTCTTTGTGCTTGTCACCCGAGAGCACGTGATCAAAGTAGTTGCCAAAACCGAGCTCTCCCCCGAGAAACACGTCCACAAACTCTTCGAAACTTCCGGCTGAGACGTTGAACGCTGGTGCTTCGTGGACCAGGTGGTAACAGGACATGCAGCAATCCTACGGATTTCTGGTGACATAGACGTATTTTTCTCTCGGACTGAATGGAACTTCGCCGATTGGAAGATGTGACTGTAGTAGTCTAGGCTTGCTTGTCGTCTTGAGCTCCTGCATCTCCAGGAATGGGGCTCTCTCGCTGAACTCGGTGAACAAACTCGCTGATTTTCCGCTGTGAACAATGAGCTGGATGATTTGCTGTGCCAAGTGAGTGCCTGATCGGGGAAAGGTCACCTGCAAAATGCATTCCAAGTTTTTTTTTTTTTTTTTTGTTTTTTTAAAGAAAAATTAAAGAACGGTAAGCTGCGGACAGTTTGAAAAATTCCAGGCGGGTGTGTGGCTTAGAAGGCCTGAAGAGTTATCTACCAGACGGAAACTCCGCTATTATCGAGGCTTCAAGGGCTGTTCAATTATAACCGCTATCCCCCCCCTTAGATAGCTGTCGCTGGGTTGATGTTGATCTTAGCACCGAATGGAGAGACATTCCACGACAAAGGGCAAAATTAAGCGAGGCTTATACTACCGGGTCGGCAGGTTGAGCGATCAGTCTTGGGCGCGTGATAAGTTCAAAAAACAAATCCCGATAAGATTTTTTTTTTCTTTTCTTTGCTTCCCGAGCACTACACTTCGTCTCACCCTACGATGGACTAAAGGCAGAAGCTACGAACCGCCAGATCCAATCACGAGCAGCTTAGACATTGCGTGGTATTTCGCTTTGATGCGCGTATCGGTGCCGGGTCTTGGATCACTGATGGAATTCGGCGGACAGTGGTTCGGATCGAGCAATGAGTGACTCCACAATTTTACATTGCAAAGAAAACCACGACGTGCTGGCTCTTTGCAGTGTCGAAGGTATAAAAATGACGCGACGTTTTTGGATTCCGGGCATTATTTGTCCAAATCTAATCAATGCTAAGCCTGTCATAGGTTAGCGTGGAACGTGATTCGACCTGGACGGCCCGTGGCTTTGGCCTTTAGTCCATCGTAGGATAAGACGAAGTATAGAACTATTGGAGTTGACTCGGCACACGTTTTCCAAGCAAGTGGGCAGTAACCTCAAGAATTGAAGAGCCAAGCAAATGTCGCTCGCTCCCACAGTAGCCTCAGCTGTTTTCGGTTAGGTAACACCACAGGTCTGCGGAGTCAGGCGCTCACCAAGGCTCGATCTTCCATATCGCCCGTGACTGTGCATGCATAGTAAAGAGTATGCCCACGTACGCGAGCTGGGGTAAGGAAAATGACCGATGTGTTCGGATTTCTTCATCCAATCATATCTTAAGCGTAAACGATATCCATTGTAAAACATTTTTCCTCCTGCACCAGTCTAGGTTTAAGTCATCATGAGAAACGTCCACCAGCTTGCCTGCGCACTGACTGTAATTTAGCAGCGGATGTAGTTTTAATCCGACAGCATAACGGCAGGGAAATTTCCTCCGCGGAACGGCTCTTAAAATGGCTGCGACGCGGGCGGCGCGCCGGATAGTTGTAAGGAACGCCACCCCACAGAGCGGCGCTGCTCCCGCGCTAGTTGACGAAACTAATTTCGGAACCATCACTTACGTCACCATTCAACGAGCAAAAGGGTCATTTAAATCCAAATTTATAATGCACTGCAATACATGGGAACGTTTTATAATGCATTGAAATAACCGATTCCTTGCGAACGTCTCTGTTGCCTTTAGATGGCCGGTGTGTTTTGATTTTAGTACCCAAGCTTACCTTAAAATCGTGAGCAGCGGAAAGGATATTTCTCTAGTAATTTGCGGAATTCGGAGGCCAAAAAACAACAAAAGTCCTCCACCTTGTTGCATATAATATCGTAAAAAAACGCTTACGACATTAGTATTTGAATGCACTACTTACTATTAAAATGACATTCTCCCAGAAAATATTAAATTCGAAATATACCAAGCAATATCTCATTGTTATATATATTAGTTTTCATCTTGTCTGGACTGCAGCGGCGAAATAAAATCCCAATAAAAACTTTTTTTTTTTCTAAATTTGTACTTAGCTGGGTTTTCATTGTATGCTGTGCTACATGACAACTTTGTGTGAGACTGTATGTGCGTTTGTTCTATTTCCTTTGGTGAATTTATGTGTATAATACCCCCCTTACTCAATGCTCTGCAAAAGAACCTGTAAGGTATTATGAATAAATGAATAAATAAATATAAACAAATTAGTTAAAAAGAAAGTGATGCACTTTATTGGAAATGTTCATTACTTATGCCCCAAAGAATCATTATTTTCAAAATACGAAGTTTAAAGATCCTATATCGATTGGAAATATCCCCCGACTGAGTCGTTTTGTTTTCCTCCCCTTAAGTGATTAGATTTCCGAAGCATACGTCAAATTTAGGCTGCACGGTAAACACTATCCGCGCACGCTGCTGAGAAGAATGGAAGCTAAGTGTCTCCAACTTGTACAAATTAGTTTGCACTCCTCGATTATATTCGTACCTACCTACATATCTCAATATTTACCATAAATGTCGAGTTGAAATTTATAGTTTTGGCTGTAAATTACTGCACCTACTATTTAATATGCACTACTTTATATAAACCGTCTAGCTAATGTTTTCTTCTGAACACGTGATGATCGGATGGTTTTCCGCATCTCCGTCGTCACCTGCAGAGCACTCGGGGCCCGGACCTCGTTAAGCCAACAAGAATGGGCTTTTTTTGTCCGTTTCTCTGGCATGTTTACAAATCTACTAAACTCCCCGACGCCACGCCATTGAGGTGGCGCTGCTGCCGGCATCGCGCATGCGCAGATGCATCTCCTCACACGCGTCTGGTTCCTGCGCTTTCGCAGTGCCCACATCTGGTGTAGGTCAAACGCGAGAGCGTTTGTCAACATCGAGTTGGTTGTAGAAGCAGGTGCAAATAAAAATCTTTGGTTTGGAAATGAATCACCTGAATCACGTCGTCCTCTTGCGATTCGAGGTCGTCCACCGCGCGGTAGAGTGATGGCTTGAAGTAGACACAGATCTTGTCACCGTTGACATGTTGGATGTCTGGAACCATTCTGGACGTGCTCATTATCAGGCAGGTGGTTGCGATGTACCTTTAGCTGAAAGTGTAATAAAAAAAAATTAAAAAAGACAGTCGAGGATTTGGATCCCATAGGGCTCATCTGACTATCAAATGAAATAGAATAAAATAAAATAATATAAAATAAAAAGCTTTATTTATTTATTGTTTTTGGAACGCTGTAGGAGTTTTTAGATAAAAGGCTGCTTGAAACAGATTGCTGGGTTTGAGTTCCCCTTTATATTGGCAGCCGCTCTGATAATACAGACACAGAAGAAAAACATTTCCTCAGAATGACAAAAGAAAATGCCAATAAAAATAAATATAAAAATAAAGAACACAGTTTTGTTTTGTACAAAACAAAATAAATGAAGAAAAGTTAAAGCATCTTTTTTGACAATTCTGGATATGTATGTTTATCTTGAAACATTTTATCAAAGTATATTCTAATGTAACGCTTGGAAGTTGTAGATAGTGCTAGACCACTGATCTCTATTGTAGTGGGCTGGATCGCGGATCGGGAGCTCGTCGGTGTCGCCACCGGCGGCCATTGCTTGACACTAGGCAATACACGGACTCCTCTCTGCTACGTCAGGCCTTGGTGGTGGCGCGTCGGACGCACTTTTGGTCTGGGGCTGTGGGCGGAAGTGCCCATGTGAGACGTGTATTCCTGCGTTGTTTGTAAAGGAACCAGGCAAAAACCTGCCTTCTCGTCAAAATGCTGCGACTGGGACTGTACCAAAAGTGTCGAGAAAGATTCGAAGGTCAGTTTTCATGCGCTCAGTTCGTCCAAGAACGTGGATATGTGCCGTGAAAAGGGAAAACCAGACGCTGTCGGACCGCGATTGCTTGGGCGGGAAGCATTTTGGGTTGACTTCACGGATACTTCTGGTCATCAAATTTATTTTTGTTCCAAAATGAACGCCGGAAAGCCGTCAAGTTGTACGGACCACCTGCGGACTACGTTCAGTGCGTCTTCAAGTTCAAACGGCCGCCTGATCGTTCGAACTGTCGTCGGCTCTTTCAAACGTTTCTGCTTGTCGTCTGCTCTTTTAGAGGACACGGCCCGTAGACCAAACATGGGCCCGGTACTTGCGATAAGAAGTAAGTGCAGGCCTCAAAAGACAAGTTTGTAGGTTGGTAAGTAGCATGGAAGTAAACAGTAGATACAAGGAGATGTTGATCATTGTTACCAGTGGCCATCACCGACTTGTTATGCCTGATTCGCTTGGTCAGATTCTGCTTGCGATTTTCAGTATCGACGTCGACATCTCAGCTAAGATTCACGCTTTTGCAGTCCGAGCGACGCCACTACTGAAAATTGCGAGCGAAATCCCATCATGTGAATCGGGCTTTTTGTGTATTTTTTTTTTTAATTTTTACCGTATTTTTTTCTTATTTCTTAATTTTGAAGTCAAAAATAATTGTTGCTTTCTTTCGTTTTGGTTAGTCTTCTTTTTCATTTCGTATATGTCCTTGCACTTCTGCTTTATCTTTCTTTTATTCTTCACTAAATATCAGTTGCGAGTCAGCGCCTGTCCGTGTCTGTGTCTTCTACTTGTCCTCGTCTTTAGCGCTACTTTTAAATTCGTAATGTATAACCAACTAGCCCGTTACGTGATCCTTGTACAAACGAGAAGGGCTGGCTGCCGCCAAAGAAGGCATCAAGTTTAGGGCGTCATAACGTCTACTTGCCGAGTCTCTTGAAGCAAAACGCATGTTTCGAATGTAACGAATTTACTTGTAAATTCGGTATTTCTAATTTGCAATTTGTAATTCATGAAACGATACACAAGTGACCTCATCGCCGCGGCCGCACTGGACATGCGAGGCGTACCACAAGGTGGTGGCGCGGGTGATGTCAGCCAGCCTAGGACGTACTATTACCATCTTGTCGGTTGCATATATTTTGAAACAATATAGATACCTCTTTGATGCTTTCACCGTCGAATTGGACTTTATGGGGTATTCGCGACTCCAGCAAAACGGACGCCGCCAAGCGGGAAAACCGGGAACCAGCCGGTCCAGGTCGCTCCGCGCCCCTCCGCGTCTCTGGTGGCTTTCGCAGAGACCTGTTGTCGGCGCGGTGGCGAACAATGTAATTTGACGAAGGTCCGAATATTTCTTAAGTTTGCCTGAGTGATCATTAGTGTGGTGAAGCCTCAGTAGATTGTTTTCTTCTATTACGTGTTTGAAAGCCCGTTTACTCCACAGCACACGGTCGCGTGCTTTCGATTTCTTGGATGGAGAGGAATCACTGAAAAACTTTTTGATTTCTTGTCTGTCTCGAATCACATTCAAAGTGACGACTGCTTGGTAACTGATACTGGAGGGAACATCAATGTTGCAGTCAAGTGAATAGGAAGGTTCGATAGCTGCTTTTCTTGAGTTTGGTTCTGTTCGGTTAGCTTCAAGTTTGAGCCACCCACGCCGGTCGGTGCGTTGGGTATTCATCTTGGCTGCTTTTCGCCGAAAAAGCCTCTGGACCACACTGAAGGAGTTGGGCTGATTTCGCAATTACTTGATTCAGGAAAACTTGCTCGCTGCAAATGATGAATGAGGGAAATTATCTGTTTTCAAAAGGTGGGAGACAAGTCTTGCAACGTTAGATGCTGTCACGGCATTTTGACCTATCGCGCCTCCAATATTTATATTACGAGGACGTCGAAGCCAGCAGCAATATACGTCTACATTGGTCAGGTTGACCGGCCACAAAAAAATACTAATTTTCTCCGTTCAGGATTCGAAGCAAAGTTCAATTCAGAGAGGTTCTGCGTGGATCTTCAATGAAGACTCTCTTCAGTTTGTCTCCGTGCTGCCGGCTATAGAACCATTTGGCTAAGTTTAAGCAGTATATCTCCGTCTGTCAAATATACTTTTATTCAGCAGCTCACCTAATAGCTAGTCAACTAAGCTCATATTTCAACCCGAAGGATATACTAATATCGCTTTAGTGGGACCCCCATAGTACGTAATATAATACATAACCCGCTCGTCAAAATGACTTCTCGATTGCTACTAAAACCTGAATTGAAATACGAGTATCAGCTGCTTAGTGGGGCGCCGGCGGGTTAACATGGTCCTTGGCTCAAGAAGCGGTTGCTTAATTTTCGTAATTTTCCTGCAGCCTGTGTTGTTGGCCGAGCAGACGACTGGAGCTGTTTCGTAAACGCGGATACGCACAAAAGCTCGATTTCGCGGACAGATAAGTCGCATGGTCGAGGCATGCGAGTTAGCTGAAAAGTTACTCTCTGTGGAACAATTCTATAGTCATCGCCGCTTTCCTTAGATGATCAAAACTGATTAGTATATAAGCATCTCTCCGGAGCCATAGTTTCGGTTTTGAACGAAATCTCCGAAACGAAAGTTTGACACGAAAATAACAAAAAAACACCGGCAAAACAAAACCATGCTTTGCAAGTTTATCTGCACCGGCTACACTAAACCGTCTAAGTTCAAATACCTATAAAATTGGGCATTAAACAAAAGAAAATCTGTTAAATTGAACGCGCCACCTGTTCAGGCGGCCCGGCCCAGCCGCCGCGACCTGGACTCAGCCGCCATGTTTGTTTGGTGGTGGCGCCCCCTATAGGTCGCTGGAGTCGCGAATATCTATGTCCAACATTTTTGTGATATGTACACAATAGACATTTACGCAAATTCTGAATCATCTAGTAGCCTAAATATCACACTAAATTTGTGTACGCTAATGGCGATCAAAATCTTGCAACAATTTGTCAACAGCACAGGTACATTTAAGGTACACAAGGAGTGGTATTCTTCGCTTTGCAGTTAGTTCTCTATTCGGTTCAATTTCGATGGTGTCAAGAAACTACCGCTCTCTTCAAGACGCTTGTTGAGTAAAACTCTAAATAGAATTCTTTTCATTTGATTATCATGAGCAGTCTAGGTCCTACCGGAGCTGAGCATTCCAAGGAATTTCATGACAACCTCAGAAGGGTAGCGCTAGAAGCTTATAAGGTTCTTCATGGTGACATCGAGAAAGAATACTGCGAACTAACGTCTGGAAGGCTCAGGCACCCGTCCTCAAATTCTTGCTTCACCAGCCATCAAAGGCCGCCTTTAGCACGCGCTAAGTGCTAAAGTGCCCTGCCTCTTGTCTTCAAATGCACAGCAAGAACACTATCATTGCAAGAGATCCATGGAGATTGGCATGATTGATAAGTTGATATCATACACAGTGGCAAAGACACTTATGTACAAAGAGACTTATGTTGGTGTAAAACGCCTTCAGCACGATGATGCTCCGTGGTGATCTTGGTGCTACTTGTTTTTAACGAACCTCTCAAAGGTTCGAAGATTTGAATGGACCTAAATAGTGATTGGGGGGAGGGGGGGAGGAGTTTGCAACGCAGACCGATTAGCCAATCGCCTTGCGAGGTTTTGGTCCTCTGTATGTTAGTGTTTGTTCGTGTTCGGCTAGCAGGCAGGAAAGACAATGCTGCTACTTTCCAAGGACCCAGTGAATTTTGGTAGACCTAGAGCCACTACATAAGCTGCGCTTAGAGTATCGGCACTCCGTTCCCCGACATTGTTGTGGGCGCCACCATTTTGGTTCGTATGCAATGAAGACGCAACTGCCGATCATCATGATTCAAAAGTGCGACTTCCTTAGCATTATATTCGGTGTTAGGAAGCTAGTGTAATATTGCTTTCCTCAGTCGCGAACTGTTTAAACGTGTGTGGAAGGCGGAAAAGCGTTTCCTGTGATTTCGGACAAAGCTTCAGATAGCTGGCAACCATGATTTTAAGACACAATATGGCCAAGTATCGTTACTCTGAAGCGTAGCTTATCTACTGGCACTAGGTAGACCTAGAGCTATATTTAGTTTCAGCTTACGTCCAGACGCAGCCGATGTTACAAGCACGAGCATAAGGCATTGAACAGTGCTTGCACTGCACGAGCGCGCGTGCTTGGCAAGGACGCTGAAAGGTTGGAGCTCGCGCTTCTATAGCATCGGCTGCATCTGGACATTAGCTGAAACAAGCTTGAGCTGTCTTTCTTTCTACTGCTCTCGTCGAACACGTTCGAATGCTAGAGCGAAACACCGGACGCCGGCGATTCGCGGTCTAAATAGGTGCCCAAACAGGATACTTAGAACGCTTGAAGCGACCCTTCTCGGCCGTATGAAGTGAAATTTTAAGTCCGTCACTCCGTCTTCTGTCTGGGCATTCACCAGGCAAACATCACGGCTTTCCTCCTCTCCTCCTCTTCTTTTCTTTGCTGTCGGTGCTCGTCAGACTTCACCTCAGACGCCAGCTGCCAGTAGAAAGTTTTAATTGATTGTTTTTGCGCCCCCGCTACTTTATACGCTAGAGTGACGACACTACTGCGCATGTGCGATGCTAACGAAGCATTAGCGGGGCTGCCGAAGCTAGTGGAGGCGTGTTATTTTACGAAAGTTGCGAGAAACAAAGAGCGCGTAGCGGGAGGCCCTAGCGTGGGTCTGGCGAGAACTTGTCTTGGCAAGATTAGGGAGAGCCAGGAAGTGATGCAATTCAAGATGGCCAGCATGCCGCGCCCGCTCTGTCTGCTTCGCTACAGTCGCGGTTCCGAGAGGCGGATTATATCTTGCTGCTGCGAGAAGTAGCCGCGACAAAGCCGTTCCAGGACTGCAACAGGTAGCGATTCATGGCGTTCATGCTAAATACGGCCACGGCCGCTTTTGTCGTGAGGACAGAACCAACCAAGGAAGCGAGCGAGGAGAGGGATCCGAGGAATTTCCCTGGCATTTCACTTTCGGTGAACAGTTGAGAAAGAAGATGGACCGATCGCAATGACCGACACAACGGAAGAGCTACGGTTGTTATAACTTATTTTTGGAGATTTTTCTCAATGGTTTTGGCGCCTGACTAATATCGGATTGGCTTGGACAGCTTGGCCGTCAGATAATATTAATTTACTTAAAAACAAAGGAAAGATGAGCCCTAAAAAAAATCAAAAGGTTGCGTCACAAACTTGTTTTACGCGAGCCTTCGTTTATGAAAGACCCACTAGTGGCGTTGCGTTACCTCTCGTAGCGTTGTATTCTGTAGCGAGTTGCCAACGTTCCACTAAAACTCGAAATGGCGGTTTTGCTACGTTACATATAGCGGAGTTTGTAGCGTATTCCGGATAGCGTAGCGGGAGTGACTGAACGATCCAGGACAAAACCCTAATGACGTGTATGCTGCCTGTCCACCCGTTCTGCCGCGCCCTTCCTTTTCTCGTTTTCTAAAATTGAAAAGCAGCGGAGGCCTTGAGCGATTGACTGGTCGCCAACAGCCAACAGAGAGCGTGATGTCCGGACCCACGTGATGAGCATGCTCTTGGCCTCCAGAAAGAAAGAAAAAACGTTTGTGAAAAAAAAAAAAAACACTTTTCTACTGGCCAGAAAACAAAAAAAAAGAAAAAACGGTCGGAAGCGAAGATCCGAATTTTATATGGCGAAGAAGTGTCACTTCACACGTTCTTGAAACGTCCTGTTTGGGCAGCCCTTAATGTGTCCGACGAGTGCAGACGAGACGAAGGCTACCTTTGTCTGCACCGCACTCGTCGTGCGCGTTTGAATACAAAAGCCTAACGCTAGATGCCGGCATTCGGCGTTCTAACCCGATCGACCAGAGCAGTTGAGACGATGGCAGGAAGCTTTAGGTCCACCGACGAATCCTTCCAAACAGAGCTCGGCGTTCAGACGTCCTTGAGCCCTCTCGACTCCTCTTCACCCTAAGTTTTTCGGCCAATCGTAGAATGCATGTCTATTGACATTTAAATAGATAGAAGAAAAAAATAATTGAACGACACATCTGCTAGCAACAGCGAGTCAAACTGTACTGAGCGCGCATTTGAAAGGTCTCGTTTGAATTAAGCGCCGTTTCACCCCACCCCTATGCGGGAGGAGCAAACGCCTTGTTCTCAAACTTTCGCGTTCCACCTCAACCGCTAGGACCACATTCTCACAGAGTTTAAGCTCACCGCGATGCATAATTTACGCGGACTGATAAATACGGTTCTTCTTACTCGGGAACGGCCTGCAGATAAAACGAGCGGATAGAGTGCCTACATTACTCGGAATTAGTTCCGTCGGCGTCAAAAGATTGCAAGCTGTTTGTTAGGAAAGATTTTGCCTTAACAGGTACAAAAGGGATTTATAGTTTTTTTTTTTTTTACTGATGATGTTGCTTCGTTACATGTCCGAACTATGGGTCTTAATGCTCCTAAGTCGAGTAAAGCTGCGAGAAAATTGAGGTTATTTGAAGAACGTTAGAACTATAGCGCCAAGGGCGTGATGAAAAGAGAACGAGGAAAAAAAACTTAAACAAAACAAAAAAGAAGCAAAACCTCTCCCTCTGGTAAAGAGGGAAAATAGAGTGAACTCGAATGACTCTTTTTTCAAAACAAACGAACACATAAAACGTGTTTTATGTTCGAGTTAGGCACGTGTGCAGACTAATGTCTGGTTGGGTCGATGAGGGCTATAGAAATTTTGATTTTACAGTGTGATAGCTTGCTCCAACAAGCTGTCGTGAGGTTCGTGATATTGTAAAGAAATGACGGAAGACACGAGGATGCGTTATGTGATAATTCACATCGCACTGTAGAAATATGAAAAAAAAAAAGAATATTTACACAACTATTTACACCACTTGAACAAATGTTAAGGTTCGAGTGTCCCCTAAAATAAAGGTCCCTCGCTCACGACTTTTCAGTCCTTGCGGCGTAGTACCCGTGGCAGCCGATGATCAGGGGTCTACCGACGTCTGGGCCGCTGGACGTAGTGACGAGGCAGTTGAACGATGGCCGAAGGCTTGAATAAAGGCCTGGTACGTCGGTGGCAGCCTATGACCAGGTGTTCTCCAAGGTCAGGGCCGAGGGACGTAGCGACGAGGCAGCTGAGCGTTGGCCGAAGGCTTGAATCAGGCCCCGTACGTCTGTGGCACGGAGCGGCAGCGGGTGTTCAGCTGCGCCACGCATGCAGTCTTGGTTACCTCCGTAAGGTTGGCGCCCGGACCGCGTGAGAAGCGGGTTGTGGGTCGGGCCTCTTGACGTCTGGTCACGCCAACGGAGGTCCGGCCTTGTTGCGTCTGCTCCGTCCTTTGTCAACCGCCCAAATCCCCTCTCGCGCTCCTGGATCGCTAGGTTGGACATTTGAGAAAAGGTACATGGAAGTGACGTAATGCAAAGGAGGAGCGTATCCTAGCAACACTCACGTGGCGGCTCTGCCCACTTTGACGCCGCTACGTCATCGCAAACTTGACACCCGTCACCCGTTTCAGCGACGTCCGGAGCCAACCACCGACGAGCGGAAGTAGCTACGCATTCCCTGAGGCGTCCCTACGCGCGGGATACGGGGTAGGATTTACTACGACGCGGGGAGCAGTTCCTGCGTTTAGCGAAGGAACGGCAACCAATCCTGTGCGTCGCTGGCCGTCGCATCTGTTCTAGTACAGGTAAAAGTATTGAAAAACAATCAAAACCTTTTGGGCGTTGTTAAAAAAAAAACCGCTTTTTTGTACCCTTTTGAAATACATTTAAGAATTAATTGGAGAGAAAGTTGTTCCAATATTATGCGGGATGTGCGCTACGCGCCTTCTTCAAACCAAAATGTCGAACCACGAGGATACGGGTGTGCCGGGGGCAGCGGAGGGGTCGGCGGAACCAACGGGGAGCGCGCGAGTGACGGCTGCTTTAGTCAAAAACAATTTTTTTATCTTTCGAGAACTTGCTATTGCTGTGCTCAAATAAGAATGTTTGGCGCAACATCTGTGATAATTCTTTCAAAGTGGTCCAGTGTTTATATGGTGGTATGCTACTCAGAGAATATATATATTTTTTTTCCTTTCTAAATTTAACTATTGTGCTCAAATAAGACCAGAGTGTTCCACAAGATATCTGTGATATATACTTAAGATTGCCCAATAGCTTACATGGTTCCAGTCGATGCTCAGTTTTACTTCCAAGAATGAAATATTACATTCCATGTTATCACACTTTTATTCATGAAGTCAGAGGTTTTTCTTTAAGAAATAAAGCAATTTTCAAAACAAACTACATGTGCACTGTCTTGAGATAACACAATCACCTAACTTTGATGAAGTACCATAAAAGAGATAATAAAATGGAGCAGAAGGCAAGACGCTTTGAAGCATTTGTAAAACGAAACAATGTCCATGACAACAATATCCTTGGTTCAATCAGCAACTAAGAAAGCAATCTCTGCAAAAGCAAGCATTTCTTTCTAGAGGTAGTCTAAATTACTTCTGAGTTCTTTGCAGGGGCAATCCAGATGACCTGTTGGTCTGGCAACTAAACCTCCGAACCTTTTCTGTCACTATCGACTGCGTCTCGTGCCTTCTGCTCATAAAAATAAAAAAAAGGCTGTATCGATTTCACCGCGATGCACTCGACACGTATCCGGAGGCAGCACGCTGGCTGTGCGACGAACTTCACAAGGTGTAGGAGCTGAAGAGAGTATGTAGCTTGTGGACGGCCATGACTGTGGAGCAGGAAGCGAAGTGTGCACTTTACGGCTTCCACGGGGAGGGCTTCACTGAGGGCAAGGATGTGACGGGGTCCTTGGTGGTCAGGACCTCAGTCGTGGTGGCGAGAGGTTCCCTGTCGCTGGCAGCGTCCATGCTGGGCACCACCGCGGCGAGGGCGCTGAGGGGCTTCCCGACGGTGTCCCTGGTGGTCTGGACTACCGTCGTGGCGGCGGACTCCTTGCGTGTGGCGCTCCGCACGGGCACGTCTGCGGCGGGTTCCAAACCGGGCGACAAGGCGCTGCCTCAGAGCCTTCCCCCTGTCCGAGAGGCCGACCGGAAGGCCGACCGGAGGGCCGGCAGGAGCCAGCCTCTCGGGAGCCGACGCTGACCTCTCCGAGCTCGGCTCAGAACCGTCCGAGCTCGGCTCAGACTACAACTTGACTCTTCAGGGTCGGAGTCTGACTCCGGTTCTGGCTCGCTCGATGCAAGGCAGATGTTGTGGAGCACTGCACATGCCGAAATAATGGCGGTGGCTGTTGAAGGGTGGTAATACAGAGCCCGGTGCCTTTGCAGACACCGGAATCTGTTTTTCAACAGCCCGATGCAGCGCTCCACAACAGACCTGATCGAGGAATGCGCCTTATTAAACCGGCCGCAAGCGGTGGAGGTCGCGTGGTTCCCGGGGACAGGGGTGATGAGCCAAGGCTCCAAGGGGTAGCCGCTGTCACCTGCACATGTAGAGGATGGAACATATTACATTCTTTACTTTTTAAAATAAAAGGCAAGAAAACAGCTGTGTGCAACTATGTCAATTATAATGTAACTTAAGTGTGACTTAAAAGTGTGTTAATATTTCTGCACTACAGTATCAGTTTACATTATGATTAATTAGCACCAGCTTGCCTGCAAACTCCCTGTTATTTCATGTAACTATGTGTTTTCCTGGTGGGTTGTATGGGATGTGTGCACGATTCCTTAGGGGTGCTGTGTTGTATGCATGTGCATTATTAGGCCCTTGCATCCGACAGATAAAAGCTCTGTTGCTTTTGGGAGTGTGGCCGTGACCTTAGGCACGGGCAGAGCAGAACACGCTGGCCTTGTCTTTGGCAAGCAAGGGGATAAGGCGCCAGTTCGACGAACCTCTTTCCTAATCCTCGGTGGAGTTGGAGATGGGGAAAAGAGAGGGGGTGGTTAGATTGGAAAGGAGTCAGGTCCTGTTGGGACACGGAGGGTCTAATAGGAGGAGTTATATAGGCAGACCAAAGAAGAAGGGTCAGGGAAAAGAATCCAGTGTGTGGGACAGAGACGACCCGAGGACAGATTTGGCGAGCCCCAAGTGGCCAAGGAGGAATTGATCCCATTCCGTACAAACTGACGACCGTCAAAGCGACAAGGCGAGCCCCCACGTATCAGCGAAAGAGCTCCAACTTCATGCAAAAACCAACCAGCAAGCGGGTACAGGCAGACAGTAACAGTGAGTGGGCCGAACCGGACAGCGACTCGCACTGCGGTCGCATGCCTTGCATAGTCTATCACTGTCGTGAGATAGGTGTAGTGTGGCTTTCGCAGCCTGCAGAGTGTGAGAGTTATGTGGACATAAACAGAGATTAATGGCCAAACTTTAGGTGTTGTCTCACTTCAAGGAGTTCCAGCAACTGTGTCTGTGTGCCTCACAACAAGCACAGTACGTGTGGTACTGTGGCTTTCAAGCAGTGGGAGCCACCGTGTGCGTAAGGAATGAATTTAGTATGCTCACCAAGCAGGAACCGGCCGTCGCGTGGCACCTCCTTGCTCGAGTTGGTTTCGGAGCCAGGAAAATTGCCACACGAAGGAGTCGTGCACCGACCCGGGATACCGTGGGTCGATGCACATTATCCGGCAGTCGGCGTCACACAGCTGAAAGTGCGAGAGATATTGACATGTAATTTCCTGAATCCACAAGTAGTAGATTGTACTTATGGTTCACAAAGCAGTCGTAATTTCAGAACCTTTTAAGTTATTTTGTCCGACACATGCATGTCAACACACCTTCCTGGATGCAAGGTACAACTAACTACCTTGAAACAAAAATAACGTTTTTTTTTTGTTTTTGTTTTTTACGGAAGCTTTAACAGACAAGTATTATTTTTGGGAGAAGCGTCTCACGGCTCACATGCTATGTAGAGCACACGCTCGCGCAGTCGTGAGACCCCACAGCCCGCAGTCATAAAACGGCATACTTAAACCGTATCGGCAATACGTTTTTTTTTTTTTTCTCTACTGATTTGGGGCGTGTTTTGACAACGTAACATGAGTGTACTTACCACCATCACGTTGAGGGCGTAGAAGTACTTGCGGCACCAGTACGCCGCCTTCGTGACGGTGGGGTCGTTCTTGGAAGGGCCGACGATGGAGACCATGGTCCCGTCCACGCAACCGATGACGCCGGGTATCCTGCCGAGCAGCCTGAAGCCCTTCTCCGCGTCGAACCTCTCGCTCGGCGTCTCGGGGAAGTTGATCCAGCCACGCTGGACCCCGAGACGACGCACGATAGCGACGGACACGGCGCGGACCGCAACTCTGACTGTCTTTTGGTCCCGCGCTACGTGTTCGTCGCTCGCCACCATCCCTTGGAAGCTCCCCGTGCCGTAGAAGCGCAGCGCACACAACACTTGAAGCTCCACAGTCATGACCGTCCACGAGGTACGCACTCTCCTCACCTACGGTTCCTCGCGAAGTTCGTCGCACAACCACCGCACCACGATCTTGGGCAGGCGGTATTGCTTCCGAAAGATCTCCTCCGGGAGCTCGAATGCATCGCGGTGTTCCCGATACAGCCTTTCGGGCCAAAAAAAAAGCTCTATTAAAGAAAAAGTCGAATTGACGAGACGGCGACGCCTCACCGCCGAAAACATGCTGCCAATGACACCTAGTTCCGAGCAAGTACCTTTTTGAAACGTACTCGGTACAAAACGAAACGTCATTTTGTCGTCACGTCCGGTAGCCGACTCCGCCCAGTTTTGCCGACTCCGCCCACATTTTTCTAGGGAAATTACGTCACTTTTGTTTCCAACCAATCAGACGTGATGACGTCACTTCCGTGTACTAAAAAAAGGTACATGTACAATGTCGAACCTAGCTATCCTGGCGTGCCCCACACCGTCCTCTTCTTCCTCGTCCTCTTCGGCTTGTCGTGCGATTTCTCATCACACAAGCCTACGCCCCTTACAACCTCTATAATTGTGAAAAGGAAGTGAGTGTGCAGGCGAGCTGGTGATCGTTGATCATAATGTTTAAACCTTGAGACTGCGGTGAGGGGAAAAGATGAAAACTTCAAAATCGAAGAAAAAGGCTCGCGAAAAGACGTCTCAAACCCAGCTAAATCGTTTTTGTTCACTCGTCTAGAGCTATTTTTGAGCCTAAGACTATGCTTGACATTATTTACAGACCTTTCAGTGCCTCCTTCATTCCGTGAGCGTTTTTTCCAACTTTCCTTAAATTTATGTGCCAACCATTCAGCCTCTCCCGTATGGAAATCTTATATCTGGGGCATACCGGGCCATATCAAATATTATATGATAATATACGGCCGACATACAGCCTTATCTGGCGTATATACAGCCTTATCTGGTGTATCTACAGCCTTATCTGGCGTATATACAGCCTTATCTGGCGTATATACAGCCTCTTCTGGTGTATGTACAGCCGTATCTGGCGAATATAAAGCCTTATCTGGAATATATACAGCCTAATCTGGCATATATACAGACTTATCTTGCCAATTTTTTTAGATACGGCGAGATCTGATGTCTTCAAATCTGGCCAGATATAATTTTTTGTAAGGGCTTTGTTATTCCTTGAGTGTGACATTAAGCACTTTTAGAGCGCAGCTCTTAGGGGCCCGTTCCCGGCTTGAGCGGCGTCGCCGTCGGCGTCGCCGTCGGCGTCGCCGTCGGCGTCGGCGTCGGCGTCGGCGTAACCGCAACCCTCGTAACCCTCGTGAGGGTTACGAGGGTTACGAGGGTTAATCTCATGAGGGTTACCCTCACGAGGATCACGAGGGCCACGAGGGTTACTTACCCTCGTAACCCTCACGAGGGTTACGAGGGTTTTTACCCTCAGAAGGGTTACCTTCACAAGGGTTACCCTCATGAGGGTTACTTACCCTTGTAACCCTCACGAGGGTTACGAGGGTTAGTAACCCTCGCGAGGGTAACCCTCGTGAAGGTAACCCTTTTGAGGGTTACGAGGGTTAGTAACCCTCGTGAGGGTAACCTTCACGAGGGTTACCCTCACGAGGGTCACGAGGGTTATGAGAGTTACCCTCACGAGGGTTACTTACCCTCGTAACCCTCACGAGGGTTACGAGGGTTAGTAACCCTCGTGAGGGTAACCTTCACGAGGGTTACCCTCACGAGGGTCACGAGGGTTATGAGAGTTACCCTCACGAGGGTCACGAGAGTTACCCTCACGAGGGTCATGAGAGTTACCCTCACGAGGGTCACGAGAGTTGCCCTCACAAGGGTTACTAGGGTTACCCTCACGAGGGTCACGATGTTACCCAGGTCAAGTGACCCCCCCTGGGGTCACGTGACCTGGGGATACCCCCCGAGGTCACGTGACCCCCCGTTGACGCCATAGCCACTGATGACGTCATCAGTGACGTCACTGATGACGTCACCGGCATCCGCATCGTCATCGTCATCATCGCTGATGACGTCATCAGTGACGCTACTGATGACGTCATCGGTATCGTCACGTGACCCCCGACGTCACGTGACGCCCCAAGGTCACGTGACTCCCACAAGGTCACGTGACCCCCAAGGTCACGTGACCCCCCGCCCCCCGAGGTCACTTGACCCCCCCCCCCAGTACCCTTCCCTCCTCCTCCTCAAGAGCTGCGCTCTAATTCGGCGTTACAGGGAGTTGTAAACGGCTTTCATTTTTTATGGCTTTTTTACCCATCTTTTTGCACCTGCTCAGTGTGATGATTAACTAAAAAGCGTGAAGTTCTATGAACCCACCGTAAATTGGTAGGTTCTATGTTTTTTTTCTAATTAGTCAGATTCATACGTACGTGGTTTCTTTTCGATATCCGAGATATAAAAAAAAATCTTCTGATTCTTAATCTTGAAGTGTCTCTTTTAGATCTCCGGAGTTCCTTGTGTTTTCGTTATAAATGATTTTACCGTTGTTGTTAACAGCAAACAAAAACATATTTTCTATTTCTGTTGCTCGTGTTCAGGCGTTAGAAAAGCAATCACACATAAACAGGAATCGGACCCGCGTCGGGCTTTTTCTGTTTCAACTAGCCAACACACGGAAAAAAAGTTCGTGTTATGTGCTTTTATAGTGTTTGTTATTACTTTCATGATTTTCTAATTCAGAAATAATAAATTTTAAAAACATCTACAAATGCTTTCGACGAGAAACGAGTCGCATAGAGTAAACGATAGTTCTATTTGTTGTGTCTACGGTATTTTATATCTTGCAAAAATTGGTTCCGTCTGGTCTGCATAAGAACCACCCGCGATTAAACGTAACTTGTTGTTTGTTTGTTTTTTTTTTCTCGTGAAAAGAGTTGCATTTAAAGTCAATTTCTTCCTCGGATTTCGGCGACAGTACCGTCTCGTTTTACTTGTCCTTTTGCGAGACGGTGGGACAAGTAAGAACCAGCGAAAAGGCGGCTCTAGCACGTGGATTAAGACGGCACGATAGAGGCGGACGGAACCATACAAGCGTGTCGTATTATGCGACATCCTATACCAGCCTAGTGGATTACGTCGGAACCATGAAGACGCACGGAACCATACAATCATAACGTATTATGGGACATCCTATACCAGCAAAAAACGATACCAACATGGTAGAGCCATATGGTTCCATCATGCTGGTATCGCCTTTTCACTGTTATACAGGGCGATTTTTTAAAGATTCACATGTTTGTTCAAAAAGGTTATGGAATCTACGCTTATGCGGCTTGTGCAGGTGAGTTATACGGCCAGGGGTACGTAGTATAGGGGCCTAATCGTAACGATCAGTCGGATAATTAAGTATAATTAGTTAATTAACTCTTTAATTAGTTAAAATTAACATTGGGTCTCAATTAGAAACTTGCTGAGAGTCATCGAAAACCACTAAATCAACTCTTTTTAGAGGGACATAACGTAGGGGTAGCATTTTACGTGTTCTGCGAAAACGCTTTATTTGGATGCGTTTCTAGGTTTCGGTTTCTTACCCGAGCGCATCCTGCGCCCACGGTCCTGTCCCCCATGGGCTTAGACGCGCAACACACGTGCGCCTTGCTTCCCTCCGTCCTACGGGGAGGCGAGAAAGTGGTTGGCACCCTTTGGCCACCGGGCAGCAGGATCGCGGACGCAAAGATGCGCTCTGATAAGAAACTCAAGTCGGGAAACGTGTCCAAATTGAGCATTTTTTAGAACGCCATAAAATGCTGCTCCTGTATTAAATCTTCACAAAAGAGTTTCTTTAGTGTTTTTCGATGACGCGTCGCAAGTTTCTAATTGGAACCATGAGTCTATTTTCACCAAGTATAAATTTAAGGAACATATTATGCTTAAAGGGAAGCTGAAGCGGTTTTGTATTTGAGGAAACACCTCTAAATCTTCTTCATTTGACCTCCAGGATCTCAAATATCAAAATTATTTATTAATTTGGTGAATCGAGGCTGCATAGAATCATTTTCAAAGTACCACTCAAGTCACTCTTTTAAGGAGAGTGACGTCACAAAAGGAAATCTAGCGGAGAAACTGAATTTTTTGGGGGGAGACGTGGCACGAAGTCATGTAAGGTTATTTCCCCCGCTAAATTTAGCGAGTAAACTTCATTTGTGTTGAGGTAACGCGACGTCCGTTTCCCCGCTAAATTTAGTAAGTAACTTAACCGCTCAACTTAGCGGGAAAAGTTCGCTAAATTTAGCGGGGAAATTTACGGGAGGAGGAGCGAAGGAGGATGAGGACCATCGGAGGAGGAAGAGCACGGGAGGAGGATGAGAGGAGGAGGGGCGGGTGTAGAGGAGGAGGAGATGCATACCCTCCCCTCTGTACCCTCCCCTCCTCCTCCTCAAGAGCTGCGCTCTAATTTCGCGCTACAGTGTACTGTAAACGTCTTCATTTTTTTCCTTCCCACAGCTGTCTATTTGCAGCTTGAAAACACGACAGCTGAATGAATACGATTGACGTATCTACACATGCTCCTATCGCAGGCTATCTACCAACTGACAGTGCATCCCGGACAGACTTGATGGTTCGGCCACCGAGTCGCCGCTGAACTGTCTGAGTACGGCTAAAACACGGTTCTGATTTTAAAGCGTAGCTCTTATAGGCGCTCGTTTCCGGCTAGGGCAGAGTCGCCTTTGGTGTAACCGCGCGCGTTGCACTGTGGGACGCCCCGCTAAATTTAGCAGAAAGATTAGCGGGTGAAATTTTCCGCTAAGCGTAGTGAGGAAACTTAGCCCGCTACATTTAGTGGGCAAATGTTTGTTGAATATTCTGCTAAATGAAGCGAGAAAATATGCGCTAAATTTCCCTCTAAATTTAGCAGAAAATTCAGCGAAACTTTTTCCGCTAAATGGGAAGCGAAGAGGAAAGGCATATTCTCCCCCCGTACTCTCGGCTCCTCTCCTCCTTCTCAAGGGCTGCGCTCTAATTTGGCATGATACGTATAATTGTAAACGTCTGTCATTTTTTATCGCGTGTTCAGCCCCGCATTTGGCGCATGTGTTGTCGAATGGCCTGCTGTTTGAGCCTGGCTCGCCGCTGCATATGGCGCATGCCTCCACAGAGGTCCCTCTTCCTCCCCCCCTTTAGTGCCCTGTCTTTTGACATGTGAAGTCAGAAGACGAACTTCTGAAGTTGTTGCGGCAGGGGAGTCAGTCGGTGTGCGGACAGCGGCTGTTTAGTTTGCTGCAATAGACCGATCTCACTAGACGTTCTACGCATGCGTGAGTCCGCCATAGCCAGTGGCGTACCAACTTGTTTTTGGGTAAGGGGGGGGCAAATCAGACCCCCCCCCCCCCGCTCTCACCCCCAGGGCCGGGGAACGATGCCCTTGGGCGCCGCCGGGCAGTGTTTGCCCTGCCCAGTGGCGGCTGTTTCAGGGGGGGGGGGGGGGGGCAAAATACATGCCTTGCCCCCTACCCTTCACTGAGAACTGGGGGGGGGGGGGGGGGAGCAAGTGCCCCCCTTGCACCCCCCGGTTGGTACGCCCATGACCATAACTGTAGTTCGCAAGAGGTATAGACGCAAGATATAAGACGTGTCGTCTCATGCCCTGCTTGTGCAGACCTCGAGCGGGGTTGTCGCGCGTGCAGAAAGATTACAGTCAACAAAATGCATGCCCGATAGCCCTTTTGTATTCAAACCACGACCTACTCTATTCGCAACTTTCACGACCTATAGAGGGCGCGCTGGCGCTTATCAAAATGACTGCCATCTGGATGATCGTCGTAGAACAGCACTACAGACGGGGTCTGCGACGCGTAAGTAGTTCTAGTTTTGCTATATACGAGCAGTATCAGAGCCTTACTTTCTTTTTTCACGTCAGGAAGGTGTAGGCGGCAAGCACCTTTTTTGTGAAGCCGATCATCCAGGAGCTAGGGAGCGCGATTCTCACACCGCGGCACCACCATCGCTGAAAGTTGCGAATACTTAGGACCACTCCATTTGGAAGCACCCCAGCACGCACCTCCCGGAAGGCCGCCCTTACAAAAAAATGATTTGACTTTCAATTGAAGGTGTAAAGGACTCACTCATTAGACCGCATTCGGTCTCAATTGAAACTCAATTGACTATTTTCTAATGAGTCCCTATTGAGCCATACCAGGGTATTGGCCACTGAGTCTTAATTGACCTTTTAGAAACTACATTTCATTTGAATTTTGGCAATAGTGTTTTAATAGAACTTTTGCTATTGAGTTTCAATCGAATTTTCGCAACCTGTTTCAGTAAAATTTGCTACAGCTGCGTTTAAAAAAATTTTCCCTGGTCGAGAATATTTTTGCATAATTTCTTAAAGCATGCAACATGAAAGAAACAAAGCTCGTGGATGAAACGAACACAAACATCGTAACTAAACACTCTCAACCCACTAATCGTACTCCCCTTGACTACCCCCACCGCCTTATTTACCCTACATAAGAAAGGTATTCATTTGGCCGGTGACCACCTCAGCATTTACTAAGGTTCCCAGTTCGTTATTTCCTCCTTGAAAGTCTCATAAATTATAAACTTTGTTTCGACGTCATTGGACTTTATCCCTTAATAGAAAAATATTGGTACAAGCAATAATTGTTTGGTGCACACGGGTGCAGTAATTCACAAACGACCAAACTCAACTGCATTCCTAATGAGTAAATTCAATAGAATCGCGATTGAGTTTCTTATGACCAATCTCAATTGCATTCCTAAGGAGTAAGTTCAATAGAATCGATACTGAGTTTCTTGTGACAAAATCAATTGCATTCCTAATGAGTAAATTCAAAAGAATACATATTGGTTTCCTAATGAGGGAACCCAATTTCATCCTTAATGAGAAATTTCAAAATAATATGTATTGAGATCTTCATTACCAAACTCAATTGCATACCTAATGAGTAAATTTAATTGAATCGATATTGAGTTTTTTATTACCAAACTCAATTGCATTCCTAATGAGTAAATTCCATAGAATCGATATTGAATTCCTCATGAGAAAACTCTATTGCATCGCTAATGAGTAAATTCATAAAAATTGATATTGAATTTCTAATGATCAAACACAATTGCATTCCAAGAAAGTAAAGTCAATAAAATCGATATTGAGTTTCTTATGATCAGCCTCAATCGCATTCCTAATGAATAATTTAAATAGAATCAAAATTGAGTTTCTAATGATCAAACTCATTAGACATTGAGTTTATATTGAGTTTCAATTGACTCTATAGGAACACAATAAAAAGTCAATTGAAACTCATGGATCATTTTTTTAAGGGCGAGTTTCAGCGGCGCCTCGTGGCGGGATTTGGAACTCGTATTTTTTTTTTTCCGTCTTTTCCGCGCTGCATCAGGTTGTGTTGGCCGCTATGCTGTTGGCGGCGAGCGGGCGCAGCCAATGCCACCTGGTGTTGGCTGCGCAAACTAAAACAAAAGGAAACAAATTAACGAATTGGAGTTCTTCAGTATCCTTTACAAAGAGAAAAAAAAAAAACATTTTACTGCGTGAACGCGCTTGAAACCAAAAAGCGCGATCAGCTGGCACGCATCCAGGGATAACAGAAGAACCCGACAAGGTCGGAGGACCGAGTTTTTGTGCCACCTAGTGGGAACGCCTCTCACTAAGCAGCCCTACAACTCGGCCCTCAGCCAGGAGCAGGCTCTTCCATAGGGAGCGCTCAGATGGCGTGGTCGTAACTATAGAGTTGGTCGTGATTCAAACTGGCTGCTGATATCGGTCTATTAGAATGGACGCGAACATTCTCGATGCGGCGACGTCAAAAGACACGTTGCACGGGCAAAGCGCAGCCCAATCGATGGCAGGACCAAATATAGCTTGCATTCCGTGCAGCTTGCAAAAGTCGGATGCAACCACCTTCCTAATTCCTCAGCACCCTGTTCGTTTGTCAAAATATCATAAATCATAACTGTGGCGGCATGTGTCATGCACGGGCGCAGCGGCGAGCCCTTCTCCAACACCAGGCCATGCGACAGCAGGTACGGCCAATTAATCGGGGCTGAACTAAGTGTCATTATGTTGTGCCAAGGCTTCACGACCTACGAAAATGGTTCTGATATTTGATCATGTGTTCAGCCCCGCATTCGCCGCACCTGCTGTCCTGTGGCCTGGCGTGGGAGCCTGGCTCGCCGCTGTGCACGCGCATATGGCACATACCGCCCCAATTATAATCAATGACAGTTTGGGGAACGAAAACAGGGTTCCGAGGACGTAGAGAGGTTGTTCTCGCTTATCCAACGAAATGCGTGCCGCTTGTGAAGCGTCACCAATCAATGCACGCTTACTCGAGTGGGGGGGGGGGGGGGGGGGGGGGGGGGGGCGGGGCGAACACAAAAATTAGTACGAATCATTTCTTTGATATCTGCGAAAATGATCGGAGTCAGTTTATGGTCAGGCGGTACTATCATTCGAAATAATCGTTTTCCTATACACCTGCTCCATACGGGCGCCGCCATCTTGAATGCTGTCACTTCCAGTACGGGAGACACCATATTGTTTTGCCGTCGCCACGCAAATAAGGATTTTTAGAATAACGCACACAATTTTTGCGCACGCTAGCGCTAAATTTAGCGCTTGTATTAGCGCACGCGACGCCAGAGAGTTTTACAATAGCGTTTCTCCGTCGCGACGCAAAAGCCCAAGCATATCGCGCTTGCGACGCCACCAAGATACAGTAACAATGTTTATTTTACTCACGAAATGCTGTGACTTAAAAAAAAAAGCAAGTTTTTTGGTCCAGAGTAGCTTTTTAGATTTGTTTAAACATGAGAATGCGACGCCTGCGGTTGACCGGTCGTGTCCGCTTGTGTCGCCTCGGCAAGAGAGGTCTCGTGCACTGACCTTCGCACACCGTACCTTCGTCGAAAAATGTTCACGCGTCGCAAGAATCAAGTTGCCGGTGATCGTTGCCAAACCGAGCGCAATGTCGTCCCGTATTGAAAATCCCAGTCGCGAGGATGCCGCCGACGTCGCACTCACGACGCCGCCAAAGCAGCCGCCGACATAATCCTGGAAGCCGCCATTTTTTTACCTCTGCTCATCTTGGCTTCAGCCAACTTATGATCACGAATCCTCCTTAGAGAAGCACAAAGACTCTTTGCGTACGCACGCTATTTCCGAGAAATAGCGCACGCTAAAATTGCGCACGCAAAGCGCAAAACCTGATTTGCGTTTGGAGCATGCGCAATGGCGACGACGCTATTCTTTGCGTACACAAAGCTTTAGCGTGCGCTATTCTAAAACTCCCTAATAGAAGACATACAGGGTGTAAGCTTGGCCGTCTTCCATTGTCGATTCGAGTCACCTCTGTTTTTTTTACTTTTCTCAAGTTATAATGTTTTATTCATTTTTCGTCGCCCATAGCGGATAGGCGTACCGAGTGGCTGGAAGAGAGTAAAGGAAAAGGGTCTTTACGGACGGAAGATCAAGAGAACGGAAATTGCGAGAGCGCAGGGGGGGGGGGGGGGGGCAGAACACCAAGCTTTGAGCGCGTGCAAAGAGTAAGTAGAGACAAAAGAAGCTAGTCTTGCGTCTATCCGACTAATCATCTCAACCACAGGTCGGTGTTCTAACGTCCCCGTGCACCCTCGTACTCCTCTCCCTCAATTTTCTGCCGTATTTTCACTTCCGCCCAGACGTCGGTTTCCAATGTTGAAATCAAACGGCGCAAGGTGAAGAATGAATAATAGCACACAAACACCCCAGAACAGGGTGTAAGATAGACAGGTGGGGAAACGGCCCATAGAAGTCTACCGCAGCGATGTGACCGGATTGTGTACTCGTCTGCTTGCGGGTACCCCCGACTTGCGACTGATGGCGCTGCGGCGAGAGGAAAAAAATCGGAATCGGATTGGCGTGGAACTCTATGGGAGACTGCGCGAAATAAACCGAGAGCGCGACAGTCTTTCATTAAAATTCCACAAAAAACCATCTCCGTCAGTTTAGCCGGTCGCTATCGGTCGCCTACCCGGAGTGAGAGTTCGCGGTGCTCCACATAGATGGCGCCACAGAAAAAGAGAAAACCGAGGGGGACACAATGCGGTCACTCATTTGGCTCTCGTTTCCCCACCTGTCTATCTTACACCCTGCCCCAGAACAACCTTTTTTCTTTTTTTTTCTTTTTTTTTTTTGTGTCTAAATAGAGCACGGAGGTGAAATAATGAATATTTTCCAAAAATAAAAATCGGCGCAACCTTTGTGCCGCACGCCGAATTTTGGAGTTAGGAGCGCACTACGGAACATGGTTTTATCACGTCGACATAAAAATAGAGGCATGCTTTGGAATGTTTAAAATGGACCTCTATTCCGCTGAATATTTTCTTCTGAAAAAGGCGTTTCTTTTGTGACGCGCGAGTCTTAAAGGCCGACCTACAAAATAATTTTCCGCAGGGTAGGAAAGTCCTCCTCGCCACCCTTGCCATTTCTTCCTCTCCCACTGTCATCTTGACGGCGGGGGGAACACCTCTTATTGCTGAATCTTAGGGCTGGGTAAGCAGGGAGGTTATCCCGTCTCATCTGGCCCCAAGACGCAGGAACAAAAGGAGCCACCCCGACGTCAAGCTACCACTGGGAGAGGGGGAAATGAGAAGGGTGGCGAGGAGAATTTTTCTACCTTGCGGAAAACGTTTTGTAGGTCGGGCTTTAAGCGGGCGCTTAATTTTTCTTTTTGCAGTTCGGTGTCATTATAATGGCGTACAGATGATCCTGCAGACAACAACTGAAACATAATTCAGTGAGCGTTCGTTTCACCCACGTCCTTATTAAATTGACGAAGGAAACCTTTTAAAGACAAGTCACAACGTTTCGTGGCTCAAAGGATTTGTTTTTTCTTTGACGATCTTAGCCTGTCCGTTGGCGCGGTTATTTCATGAGAACTAGAATGTTCAGCCACCAGATCCTGCATTACTCATTACGTTGATGTATCTCAACCCTTTCAACTTCCGTCACATTGTTTCTTTTAGAGATATCGACCGAGCAAACTAAAAAGCCGAGGCACTTTTTGCGTGTGCCTGTGCAGTGAGAACAATTAACGAAGAAAGCTTATATCCCAAGTAGCACACTTCCTTGGGCCAGGGTTGGGCCAGACTGAAGCGAGCTAGAGCTAACTTGGCTCAAGCTTGGCAAAACCTTGCACCAAACTGTCCCAGGTATGAGCCAGGGAAGTGTGCTGCTAGCGTAGTAGGGTGCCGCCGTCTTTTTTATACACCCTAAGACCCAAAAAATAAAACCAATTTTTGGTTTGCCCTCATAAATAGAATACGCATCACAAAAAGCTTAAACTCCTTGAGAATGTTACGAGCTAGCGGTTGGGATTAATATGTAAAAATTTGATCACATGACAGTAGCTGAACCAAAAAATAAAAAAGAAAAAAATATTCTTTATGAATGGATGCTCGGGCGAGTTGGGTATTCATATTCTGGGAGAAGCGCTAAGTAGATTCACTCACCCTCAAACTCACACTCACACTCACACCAGAAAAACGGTCATTCACGTCGCGACGTGAATGACCGTTTTTCTGGTGTGAGTGTGAGTGTGAGTTTGAGGGTGAGTGAATCTACTTAGCGCTTCTCCCACAATTCTTTATGAGCCAACATTCAGACGTGTACGACTAATATTCATTGAAACGAAATTAAAATTGTTGGCACCCGTATCATTTAATTAAAAAAGAACCGTAATTGGCTTAGATGAAAGTCGGCTCTCACATAAATTTTGTTTTTCTATATTTTGATTCAGGTAGACTGGCACGTTTTCAAACTTTCGCATTTTATCCCCACCGTTACAGCACCACATTCTGACCAAGTTGCAGCTTTTTGCGATGCGTAATTCATTGAAGCGGGCCGGAAAAAAACGTGTTTTGTTTTCTTAATCTATCACTGTAGCTACATCACTTCCTTCTCTCTAGTCGCCTCGGGAGTCCAAAAAGCGCAACATAGGGCCCCTGAATGATCGTCATAGAAGATCAGTACTAGAGTCACTAAAAAACTGGCTAGTGGCCAGCGTCCATCGGCTAGTGGCTTGTCGCTAGTGGCTTATTTAGTGGCTTTAGCGTACCTCATTTAGTGACTAAGCAGTGCGAGGCTGGGTCTGCGACGAGTAATTCTAGTCTTGCTCTACAGGAGCCTTACTTTATTTGTTTGGCTTCAGAAGGTGTAGGCATTTACTTTTATTGTGAGGCCGATCATCCAGAGGCTAGGGAGCTCGGTTCTCACACCGCGGTACCACCTTCGCTGAAAATTGCGAAGGGGCCATCTGCGTGTCGCGGGTAGCGAAGTTGAGCGGTGGCGGAAGACTTCAAAGCGACGTCAAAAGACTTGTTTTTTTTTTTTTCTACAATTTTTAAAACTTATGGTGCAGTACACGAACTGATACAAAGTATTTAGGGTGTGCCCTCATTTGGTTCATTTCTCTTATTTTATCGACACAGATACTGGAAGCTGCACGCTCGGATTTCACCAGACCACGTATGAAAATATAAGGGGAATGTGTCGAGTTAGTAGGTTATTCGTTTCGGGAAGAACCAGATGAACATTAAAAAAACCAAAAGCGACAAAAAACAAACAAAAAAAACGAACGCTGGACGATTAATTATTTTTTTTAATTCTCCCCTTCTATTAATGGTGTTCCTTTTCTTCTGCGTTTCCTTTATTAATCATGCGGTTGTCCCCTTTCTCCTGTATCTACTAATACAAATATTGGCGCCCTGCAGAAACAGCTTTTCTTTATGTTGCACGGTGATAGAAGGGAAACTCACGACGTTATCTTATTTTTCTTCTATTAGCGGCGAGATGTTTCTATGGCGCACTTGTTCACTTACCTTTCGTGACGTCATTACCTGGTGAGCAACAAGTTCGATGGTGTTTGTAATGGGCATGGTGGAAGCCTGAATCAGAGCGCTGTCAAAGCAACACGGTCAACACCGTTTAAATGGAATTTCTACCATTAGTCTTATTTCCGTTAATGAGAAATCCTTTGCTGACGTCATGGACAGCATTCGGCCAATTGTGGTGGGCCGACCACAGCGACGCTTTCGATCGCTCACGTCGCCAATACACCTTTGCAAGTGGGATCCCCGCTTAACCTCGAACTGCGCGCCAAGGTGAGGCGGACCTACTTTCCAGCCAGGACGTTCGCTGGTTGTCGTACAATGTTGCCAAGCGTCTCTCGCCGAAGCGTACACCACTGAGCGCAGAAAGAAATTTAAAAAAAAATAATTATAAAACGTACACGTGTCGTCTTCGACAGTGAAATAGCAAGGACAATTAAATAAAATGCCTAAAGCGGTAACAAATCGAAAATTTTTAAAAAAATCTAAAGTCTCAAGGCGCTCTTTTCAGAATGCGCCAAAAGTTGCATGGCCTTTGCATCAACGGTGGCTGCACTCGCGGCAGCTCTGGCTTCCACAACATGCAGGAACAGAGGCTGCGATCGTTATAAAGTCAGCTCCAACCCTTAAAGATGCCCCGTCCTACAATATGTGACGCTACGATTCTGTGTGGATACCTCCTCCTGCGTTCCGAGACAGCAAGTGAGCCGCTAACGTAATCCATCGGCGATGCAGCAAACGGCACCATCTTGTCATCGCGCACCCCAGTGACGTGCCCCTGGCGCACCCCAGCATGGCGGAAACGGTACGGGGCGCCAGCATCGCTCAAAATGGCAGCGCACAGGAGCCTTTCTTGCAAACGTGTATTGACGACGTGAGCAATCGAAAGCGTCGCTGTGGTCGGCCTGCCATGATTCGCCGAATGCTGACAATGACGTCAGCAAAGGATTTCTCATCGACGGATATAAGAGGAATGCAAGAACTTCCATTTTGACGGTGTTGGCAGTGTTGCTTTGAGAGCGCTATGATTTCAGGCTTCCACCATGCCCATTACAAACACCATCGAACTTGTTGTTCACAAGATAATGACGTCACGAAAGGTAACCGAAGGAGGGCGCCACCGTAACATCTCGCCGCTAATAGGGAGTTTTCACTTGTGGTCATAGCTGTGTGCGCGACTGATGAGCGCGTGCTGACAGCGAGCTTCCGCAGTTACTTTGCAACGCGCATACCGCGCCATCAAGATTGCCGGTCTTGGCAGCCTATTAATATGAGCTTGTTCTGAGCATGCGCTCTAAACGTCGCCCTGTGCATGGGCGCCGCAATAACAGACCTTCAGTTTTTTTTTTCCTCTTATTCCGTTCGCTTCACTTCCTCATTGCCACAACAGGACAGGCTATTGCCTCTTTAGAGGCTACTGTTTCCTTCTCCGCAGCATTGGTCTTTGTGGAGGCTCGTCAACGCCCGCTTCAGTGGCTAGGCATCTCGGTAATACAAGAGGAGGTCGTCAATGGCGGCTTTATCTAACGCGTGTTTAAAGCGTCTATACCAAGGGAGATGTTGGTAGCCCTTGTCAAGCGGGTTTCACATGCAGCGGGGGGATCGGTGGCCGAGTGGGCTGAAGCGCACACCCAGCTCGACGCGCGTGGAGCGAAAGCTCGCGCTGCAGAACCCAGGGATCCTGGGTTCGAGCCCCACCCCTGCCCGTTTCGATCTGGATGAGCATCGTACCGGCGTGCGGTCGTGTATCACTACTGCGTGAGCACGTTAAAGACCCCAGGTTAGCAGTCGTACTGCACTGGCAAAATTGCTCATCTACAGTGTAAACCAGTGTCGCCTCATCCTGGCAGACCAACCTTACACTGTATAAACACTAAACGTCCAATTTGACTTTTTTTTCACATGCAGCGATTTTGGCCCTAAAGCGGCGCGATTTCTGCCGTCGCGGCGCTCGTGCCGCAGAATTGCTGGTGCTGGCCAGAGCGCCGCGACGGCAGAAATCGCGCCGCTCTAGGGCCAAAACCGCGGCATGTGAACTAGGCTTTACGTGCGTAATCGAAAGCGGCGCAGTGGTCGGCCTTCCACAATCGGCCGAATGCTGACTATGACGTCAGCAGTGGAGTTCTCATGGACGGAAATAAGAGGAACGTGAGGACTTCAATTTTGACGGTGTTGGCAGTGTTGGTGCAAGAACGCTACGATTTCAAGCTTCCGCCACGTTAATTACAAACACCATCGAACTTGTTGTTCGCAAGGGAATGACGTCCCGAAAGGTAACCAGACGAGGGCGCCACCGAAACATCTCGCCGCTAATATTACCCAATCATCAAGGAGAATGCAGAGATTGGTGTTCCAAGCGCCACACGCGCACGCCTTCCCCGTATAAAAGATTCGAAGTAAATAACCAAAACAAAGCGTTGACGAACGCGCGTGTAAGGGGAGTGCGCCTTCAGAGCGCGCGACACTAGAGCGCCGAGAGAGAGAGAAACAACTTTAATGGAACATCACATCAAGAAGCCGCAGGATAGAGGTTTACCTACCGCGGCTTCTCAAAAAGAAAAAAATTCTGTTCCCGAACTAAAAAGGAATGCATGCAAGGTGGCTTTTCTCTGTTCTGGAAGGGATGTGACTTGGCGTGAACATCGGTGCATGGCATGCACCGATGCTCACGCCAAGTCAAACGTTGGGTGCTCGTTCGCTTTCTGTAAGGTCTTCGTGACTTCCGTCGCTATCTTGTCCGCTCGGGAGACGACTTCGGCTTGGATGTGTGGGTCCGAGCTTCGGAGAAGCACAGCCCAAGGGGGATCCAGCGGGTCCTCTTCTCCTTCTCGAAGGTGAGCGACGAAGTCCCGTAGAGTAGGTGAGGGAGGGTCGAAGGGACATTCCCAAAACAAGTGAGCGGTGGTGGCCTTGGTCGGGCCAGTCCCCCCGTCGGCGGGGTCTGGTGGCGGGCAGCGAGCGCACCTCCCATCGAAGACGGTTGGATCGATATGCCGCAGAAAGGCCGGGCAAGGGAGGGTATTTGTCTGCAGCTGTCTCCACCTCAGGGCCTGGAACTTGGTGAGACTTTTGTCGGGTGGTGGATACAGTCTGCGTTCTAGGCGGTAGTGTTGCAAGATCTCTTGGAACACCGTCAGGCAGTCCTTGGACATCGAAAGGTGGTGGGACGCCGTTTCGTCGACGCCGCTAAGGGAGCTTGGCAGCGTGCCGGCCGGCATTCGGAGGGAAGTTGCTCGAGTTGCCGTTGCGTGTGCCGTTTTGTTCCCCTCGTGGGTCGAGTGAGCGGGGACCCACACCAGACGGTGTCTGGTGCGGTCGGAGCCCGGCTTGAAGGATCGAAGGATGCGTTCCGTTACCGCGCACACCCTGCCTCTGGCGAAATTGCGGACTGCCGTCTTGGAGTCGCTGGTGATCGTCGTTGAGAGGGGGCCCGCGTGGACCAGGGCCAGTGCAACGGCCGCCTCTTCCGCCACTGCAGTGGCTTTGGTGGTCACGGAGGCCTGGGCGACCGTGGATCCGTCGCTGTTTACCACGGCGATCGCGAAACAGGCGTTACGAGAGGCGCCGCTCGGATACGGTGCAGCGTCCACGTGAAGGACGCCAGAGTTGGTACGATGCTGCTTGTTGAGGGCGTCAGCTCGCGCCTTTCTCCGCTCCTCGTGATGTTGAGGGTGCATATTCCGCGGTACCGGGCGGACTTCCAACGCTTTCCTAACCGTCTTCGGAACGTCGACCGGGGCCTCTTGCAAAGGTTCCGGCTCGATCCCCAGCCTTTCCAGGACGGCGCGCCCGGTAAGCGTCTTGGAGAGACGCACGATTTGAGAGCTTCGGTGCGCCTCGACGAGTTCGGACACCGTGTTGTGTATTCCAAGTTGCATGAGGCGGTCCGTAGACGTAGCCATGGGGAGTCCGAGGTTCAACTTGTACACTTGTCTTATGATAGAATCGAGCTTCTTCTTGTCGGTTGTCGTGAGTCGCATGTAAGGTACCGTGTAGAGGACGCGACTGACGACAAACGCGTGCACTATGCGGCAAACGTCGCCCTCCTTGACCCCGCCTCGCTTGTTGGCGATGCGTCTAATGAGACGAGCCGTGCTCTTGGCCGTCTTGCCAATTCGAAGAACGGCGTCTGCATTTGACAGATCTTTTCTGAGGTGCATGCCGAGAACTCTGACCGAGTCGCTTTCAGAGATGTGATTGCCGTTGACCAGAACTTGAACATCGTCCTGGAAAATGCGCTCGTGGTAGCCCCTCTTCACAAGGAGTTCCGACTTGGCATGGGAGCACTCGAGGCCGACGGATCTGGCATAGTCTACTACGACATCAGCGGCCGTCTGGAGCGCGCTTTGCACGTGTAATACGTGACCCTCAGTCCAAAGGGTAACGTCATCCGCGTAAAGCGAATGACGTAGGCCGGGGATAACGGTCAGCTTTTCTGGCAGATCCATCATTGCGAAGTTGAACAAGAGGGGTGAGAGTACTGCCCCTTGGGGAGTACCTCGTCCAACGCAGGCTCGAAAGGTCGGCGAGACATCCTCTCCCAGGCGAATCTGTGCAGTGCGTCCCGTGAGAAAGGACTTCAAGTACGCAAAGGTGCGGAGCCCGAGATGCAGGCGAGAAATCCGACTGAGAATGGCTTCGTGCTTCACGTTGTCAAACGCTTTCTGGAGGTCGAGGGCCAGCAAGGCTTGCATTCCCCTCTTCTTCTCGACGATGTCCTGTGAGAGTTGCAGGAACACGTCTTGGGTAGAGAGGTGAGCTCGGAAGCCGAACATGGTGTGCGGTAGAAGGTCGCGGTCTTCCACGTAGGCTTGGAGTCTGTTGAGAATGACGTGCTCGAGCAACTTGCCCAGGCAAGACGTAAGAGAAATCGGCCTGAGATTGGAGACCGAAAGCTCTTTTCCGGGTTTCGGAATGAAAGCGACGACGGCGTGCTTCCAGGTAGGGGGCACCGATCCCGTTCGCCACACCTCGTTGAAGAGGGCCGTTAGTGCCGTCACCGAACGGTCGTCCAAGTTCCGGAGCATCTTGTTCGTAATCCTGTCGGAGCCCGGCGCCGATCTCGCGCGTAGTTGTTCCATCGCGCTCCGAACCTCGGCCTCGATTATGTCATCGTCGAGCTCGGGGTTTGGTGACCCGGTGTACGAAAGCAAGGCCTCTTCGGGCTCTGTGGAAGCAGGAATGTAGGTGTTACGGAGTTCCTCCATGAGGTCCGCCGTACTGCCCCCGTGTGAGTGAAGGACCTTGAAGAGGTCGGTCCGCTGCGTCGTTTTGGTGGTCGTGGGATCCATCAAATGTCTGAGCAGCGACCAAGTGTCCTTGCGATGGAGGTTACCGTTGAGACCGTCACACACCTGTCCCCATTGCTGCCGATCTAGCTGGTCCGCATAAATCTCGATGTCTCTTTCCAGGCGAGCTATCCGTTTGCGGAGCTTTCCGTTCCGTCTCGCCTGTGCTTGCCACTTGGCCTGAAGACTGCGGTGAGCTTGCCACATGTGTTCGAGTTTGGAGTCGCTGACTCCCGAGGTCGAAGAGGCGTCGCTCTCGACGGTCACCAACTCCGCGCTGGATAGGAGATCGTCGGTCCAACCGCAAAGGTCTTCGATGGTGGTCGGAGCCGACGCATCCCTGTTGCGGCGAAAAGCGTCCCAATCCGTGACCAGGACTTTGCGTTTTGCGGGGGCCGAGATTCCCTCAACCGGCATGAGCATCTCGAGCACATAGTGGTCGCTGCCGAGGGAAACCCCGGTGTTCGTCCACGACACTTCACCAATCATTCTCGTCATGGAGAGGTCGGGCGACGTATTTTTAGAGACGCTGTTCCCAATGCGGGTGGGATAGCGGAAATCATTTAATATAGTGTAGTCGTGCTCGTCTACACACTCCTGGAGGGACACGGCCTTAGGAAGAGTGTGTAGGTGCCCCCATTCAGCGTGGTTGGCATTGAAGTCGCCCACGACGAGCAGGGGGGTGTCTTTGGCGACGCGGAGAACTTCTGCGAGGATTCTAGCCAAAGCCTTCGATTGATCCTTCGGGGGGCTGTAAACCTTGAGTAGAAAGACACGGCGCTGCTCTTTGCGCCTGGGCAGAAGTTCGAGCAGAATGTGCGGCACGTTGTCAACTACGGGTTCGTGTTGTATCGTGGGTATGCCTCTTCGGACGAAAGTATGAACAGGTTTCGATGCGCGCGGCCCTCTCACTGCTGCCTCGACGGGAACCTCGAAGCGAACGTAACCCGACAAATGGACGCCATCGTGCGATTCTTGGAAGGCGAGAACATCAGGCATGTGCTCGGCGTTGCGAATATGGAGCTGCAGGTTTCCCCTCTTGCGACCGAGACCCCTGCAGTTCCACTGCCACACTCGCAGGGGTTGCTGCTGCCGTTGCCGGCGCCTAGTCATGTTGGAGCTGGAGTTTGCGTAGCTGTTCCTGGATAAGCGGGAGTGCTTGCAGGATCTGTGGTATCTGCTGTTGCATTTGGAGCATCTGTTGCTGCATTTGCTGCTGGGTGTGCCGGATTTCCTCGATCGCCTGTTCGAGAGCGGTCTGCCGGGATTCCATGCGTTGTGTGAATGCTTCCTGACGAGCTTCCAGTCGCTGTTCGAGGGCGAGGACAGTCGCAGAGCTGACCACGCTGCAGGTGTCATCGTCTATTTCGACATCTCTCTCTGTTAGCGGAGGCGGCGCAGCCTTGGAGGCCTGGCGCTTGCGAGGTTTCTTTTCGGGGACCGGCCCCGGTTCCAAGAGCGGTTCCGGTACTACGTGGGTAGGTGACGTTCCGGGGTTAAGCGGCGTATCTTGGAGGTTGGTTGCGGGTGGCGTTCGGGGCGGAGGCCGCAGGAGCGTAGTTTGCGCTGAAGTGGTCGGTTTGGAGACGCACGCTCCCGTTAGTTGTCGTTGAAGGTCGGAGATCTGCCGTCGTAGTTCCTTGACCAGCGCGGACTCAGCACCAGCCGCAGATGCAGATGCCCACGCCGCCCTGTCTTCCTTGGGCTTGCGATTCTTCGAGACACTTCGATTCCTGGAAGCGCTTCGGCCTCTGCCCTCCAGGGGAGGGAAAGAGACCGAGCGGCTGCGTGCTCGGTAACCTCGCTGTCCGCCATTGCTGTCTCGCGAGCGGGACCTGCGGGACCGCCGTCGTTGCTTGTCAGGATCCGTCGGCGCTGGTCCGCGACCCTCAGGGCGGCCAACATAGCGATGAGAGCATTCTTTGGAGGCCGTGATGTGCCTGCCCCCGCAGATGGCGCACAGGGGCTGGCACTCGTAGTGCGAGCCATCTTCGTTTTGCGACGAGTGTTGGGCTCCGCAGCGGTGGCATCTGCTCTGGGGTGGCATGGGACACACGTCGGCCCGGTGACCAGTTCGTCTACAGTTGACGCACGCCTCGATTCTATCTCTGTACGGGAAACAGGAGAGACTGAACCCATTGAAGTAGAGGTATGTCGGGATCCTCTTGCCTCGTATGATAACCAGTAGCGCTCGTGACTTGCCCATCCGTCGTGCTGCGAGTACCTGCCAGTGCGGGTTCTGCTCTATGCAGTCGAGCAGGATGTCTTTAGCATCCTCGGTTCCTTCGAAGGAGAGGGCCTTCGGTACAACTATTCGCGTCGAGTCGTTTGGAGTGGCCATGTGAGTCGTGACCTCGTGCGTCTTACCACCGATCACCAGTGATCGAATTTGCAGGTAGGCTAGCTGCCTGTCCTCGTCCGGCGTGCTGACCGTGATCGTGTTATTGCGCGGGTTGATGCGGAACTTGTCGAGAGAGCAAACTTCGCGCGGCGACAGGCCGAGCTGCGAGACAACGGCTGACAGGACGTCGGCTGCAGAAACTTGGGAAAAGTCGAGTCCCCGCGGTCGGAACGTGACTTTAAACCCCATAGGAAGAGGAGGAAGAGGGATCGTCCTCTTACCCTTCCGTCTCTTGGTTGGGGTGGACCGCTTCTTGATGGCAGGAGCCGAGGCAGCGTCGCCATCCTGTTTCTTCGGTACGGAGGCTTCGTTCTTCGCAGCCCGGGCCGCCATGGATTCTTTCACGGTGCGGTTAATATTACCGCGGACGATCGTCGTCCATCCTTCATCGGTAGGCTGGCTCTTGGTGATCTCAGAGCTCGCAGTACCACTCGTCGGAGCTGTATCCATAGGCACCCGGTGGAAGGGGGCGCACGAACGCCGCCGACGCTTTCCCGGTGGGAAGTAGGCTTAGCTCGCTCCCGCACCGTGCAGGAGGAAGGTTTGGGCGGAACAGTCCGAAACCACGCCTACATCGTGCACAAAAGGGTCCACAGGGTACGCTCACCGTGCCAAAAAGACCGGTAGCAAGAAAAAGCTCGAAGAAACCAAAGAAAAGGTCAAAAAGGGGCCAAAAAGCGGGAGCTCGACGCGACGCGTCCACTCTGATCGGCCGCTCTTCTTCTTCTTCCTAGAGCGCCGACGTAAGAGCGCGCGACACGAGGGCGCTGCGACAGTAGCGCGCTTGACACTAGAGCGCACGACCAGTTGAGCGAACACCGCAAAATGTGTGATGTACCCGCGGCTCCACAGACAGAACAAAAATGGGCGACTCATCGAATCGGAGCATTGGTGATTTTTGATTGATTGAATGTGCATTTAATAAAAAAATAACAGTAAAATGGGTACGATTCCTTCTAACCAATTGTTTACTGACATCGGAGAAAGAAGGGCGTAGGAGAGTGGGGCATATAGGTACCGGGAATCTCTGCAGTTGGGTGGAGCAGCAAGTCTAATTATATTTCTTCAGGCTGCTGCGGTGCACCTCTCGAACATACTAAAAATATTTATTGTTGTTTACTTTTATTTGCATCAAGTAGAGCGTGTAGGATACTGGAGGATTGTGGAAAAAGCGGTCACAAGACCAGCTTGAAAAAGCCACTGTATACTTTAGACAAAGTTCACTTTTTGCTACATTTCGTATATTCTTGACAGGCATTTGGGCTCCGGTCTGTTCGGTAGCTATTTAGACGTCCGTCACATAATTTTAAATAGTATTGTGACGTCCATGACCGTAATGAAGAAAGCTCACCGCTAAAAAAGATATCAGTAAAAAGCTCTACGAAGCAAAGCTAAACGCAATTTTATCGGATGCAGAGCATGCCAACCTTTTGACGGATACACGAAAACCCTCCTGCAAATCTTTGAGATATAAACGCAAAGAACGATTGAAGCAAGGTCAGATGCAATGCTTTTTTCTGCGGAAATGAACACTACAGACATATATATATATATATGGGTGGTTTCATCTCAAATCGTGCAGGCAAAAAGGGTCGAATTTTTAATTTCGATGAAAAAAATATATGTTATGGCGCCGTTTCTAAAACCGCAGTCACCACAAACCGCAAGTTCGTCGGGTTTTTTGTTCTCGACTTATGAATTTTTAAAGAGGCCGCGGCGAAAAGCAGTGTTTTTCACACTCGCCGTGGGTCGGATGTTTCGCTTGATCTCCCGCCATGGATTTTCAGTCCACATTATATTATATTTTTTAAAGCACTCTGTGGACACATTTAAAAGGCTCCAATACCATGAAATAATTTTAGGCGTTTTGCTTTTTTTCTGTAAAAATGTCAAAAACGCCTCCTCGGTCAATTGTTGACGAACTTTGACAATTAATTACTGGCGATCTACTTGGGTTACACCGATTTTTTTTATGTCCACGGAAAGCCCAAAACACGCTTTTTATATTTATTATAAAATGACTCGGCTGTATAAAATATCCTTTGCGGTACGTTTACGTTAATATTATGCAAAAACCACAAAGTATCATTTTTGAAATCGATTTTCTCAAAAAACCCATTTTTTATTTTTTTCATTTTTTGTTCAAATGTAGATATGATAGTTGTCTACACGAAAATCAATCCTAGAAAGTGTATATTTTGTTTGTATGTTTTATATTTAGGCCTCAATATCGGAAAAAAACGTCTTTGTTTTGCAAGACCTAAGTCAGACATTGCGACCCATGCGTCTCTATGAATTGTGAAAAAGTTTTCTTGAATCTTCTTCTGCATTTTGTAATCAATTATAAACGAATTTTGTGGTATTGAATATTTATGTATGTTTTGATAAGAGCGGGAACCACGAGATACATATCTAACCAAATCAGCAGGCCTAGTAGACTTTTAATAACCAAAAGGCACAGACGTTGTATTGTTTCGATTTATAAACCTTTCACAGTAAACTAGCACGACTAGCTAATAGCTGTCATATTACTGAGACAAAGAAAGTCACCACATCGTCGATATGTTATATACAATTCTTTCCGAAACCAAACACTGGGGGTTTGTTCACCGCACATCGCACAGGTCACCAGGGAATGTCCTTTCACTTCCGTAATACACAAAAGTGGTGACACAGAAACGGTCCGCAACACACAGAGAGTGTGTCATGGAGTGGGGTAGGAAATAAAAATAAATAAATAGGAATTAAATTGCCCAACTGCGATCTTAACAAAAATTGCGTTAAAAAAAATAAAGTATTTAGGTTGGAGTGGTGGCAAGGCGATAGGTCCACGCCTGGTGGAGAGTCAGACAAAGAAGTCGACGGCACGTAAAGGTGAAACAAAAACAAAAAATCAATAATTTAATAAAGACGGGAAAACTCAGCCGCACATGGCAAGAACATAAACCAACTCCTCCGGGCATTCCCTAAATGGGACGCAACCAAATGCGTGCGAACACGCTCTCTACATCACCGCCTAGGCCGCTACGCCATGACAAAATAAACCCAACAAGTGAACAGTGCTAACAAACAGTTAGTAAGAAAACATTGAAAAAAAAAAAGTTCAAAAACGCTCCCGAGAAACTAAGTTCAGCGGGGCGAAGAAACACACACGAGTCGGTCGCACGACACTGAAGTCTGGCAGGATGACGGCGTCCAGATGATGCTCGAATCTGTTTTTCCCTCTGTTGCGCACATCCACGACGGCTGTGAGGAACAGTGGCTGTGCGAAAGAAAGTGAAGAATAGATTCGAGCAGGCGATGCGCGAGAAGGTAACCGAGACTATGCCTGAAGCTTCATTTCGGGAGAGGAGCTTTCGAGATAGTTTCTGCAGTTACTCAAACTTTCTCTTTCCCCTTCCCTTTTTCAAAAGAGCACGTCAGCCGGCGCTGACTTTTCATCTCGGGAGAAGCCCACTCTTCACAAACGGTTATAGTTGACAAGGAGGCTGACTTCGACCCAACTATAGTCTCCGGGCAAAATACCAACACAAGTATATTTACCAACACGCTCGTTTTAATGTCAGTCTCCGGGCTTTGCTGTTTCCAAAAGAGATAGCCCTTTATAAGGACAGAATGAGCGGGTTGGTGGGGATAATTAAACTTAAACAGCCCCTTCTCGTTTTCTTCCTCAAGTTTAATAGATAACCCTTCGGTGCTATCGGATCTCCCCGGAGAGAGAGAGAGAGACAGCACGGCCGTTTCAAGGTAAGGATAGGGCGCTCGAAGCTGGGGCAAACAGGCGGTATCGTTTCGCGCATGCACGGATGGCTGGTTTCAAATTTCCCCACATTCCTAACGAAACCGGCCCATTTTCGTGTGTGCGTCTGTGGGATTTCTGTCCCGGGCCGCCAGTTTTAGCGCGCACGCGGCGTTGTTTTGGCTGGCAGAACAGTTGTTGACCGTCGATATTGTAAGGCCGTGGTGTCCTCATCCTTTCAGGCAACGATTCCTTTGCTTTCCCTTGTGCAATACTCTGACTGACTCCTCCTGGGTGGCTGTCACTGTTCGCCGCGTCAACGACACAATCGTACCATTTTACTCCTCGTGACACAGGGTGCGCTGCTCGCTTTACTGTCACGGGCCGTCCTATCTAACACAACGAGCGCGAAAGGTCGTGGTCATCTGCTGGCTCCGAAAGGGCGGGACGTTCATGCAGGCCAATGAGGGCCCCGAATCAATACGACGTCTGCCGACTCCTACACGTTAAAAATTTACGACACCTGCTGGTCTGTTAAGAAGTGTTACTTTCTCTTTTTGGAACTCCTCCAAATGTAGCTTGCCGCCTATAATAAAATTTAAATAATCAATAAATATAACAGGGTGGAAATACTGTATTTCATTTTTATGTGGGAACGTTGAAAAAAATAAAAAAAACTATTTCCAAGCTTGTGAAGACGCGCAATTCGTAAGTCCATTTCGTGCCGTAAAAACACGTTTTTGTACGATATTGATGCTTAAATATAAAACATACAAACAAAATATACACTTTCTAGACTTGATTTTCGCGTAGAAAACTATCACATCTACATTTTAACAAAAAATAAAAAAAATAAAAAATGGGTTTTTTGAGAAAATCAATTTCAAAAATGGTACTTTTTGGTTTTCACATAACATTAACGTAAACGTACCGCAAAGAATATTTTATACAGCCAAGTCATTTTATATTACATATAAAGAACGTGTTTTGGGATCTCCGTGGACATAAAAAGTATTGATGTAACCCAAGTAGATCCCCAGTAATTAATTGTCAAAGTTCGTCAACAATTGACCGAGGGGGCGTTTTCGACATTTTTACAGAAAAAAAGCAAAACGCCTAAAATTATTTTATGGTATTGGAGCCTTTTAAATGTGTCCACAGAGTGCTTTAAAAAAGATAATATAATGTGGACTGAAAATCCACGGCGGGAGATCAAGTGAAACATCCGACCCACGACGGGTGTGAAAAACACTGCTTTTCGCCGCGGCCTCTTTAAAAATTCATAAGTCGCGAACAAAAAATCCGACGAACTTGCGGTCTGCGGCGACTGCGTTTTTAAGAACGGCGCCTTAACATATATTTTTTTCATCGAAATTTAAAATTCGACCCTTTTTGCCTGCACGATTTGAGATGAAACCACCCATATATATATATATATATTTTTTTTTTTCTGCTGTACGCTTTTTTGTAACACGTCTTGGTTTGTCACACACAAATATTTCGTCAGCTCATTTCGCAATGTCCTTGCTGAATGCCGCGGCGTAAATCTCCGCCAATTTCACATGAAACACGCGATGTCGGAACGAGTAGTCGGTCGGGTCTGGCCACTCGCGCTGGACTGGTTGTGCGCTCTCGTGTCGGGCGCTCTAATGAGACGCAAGAGGGAGTTTTAGTAGACCGTGTTTCCCGCTCCGCTCAGCCCCTCCGCTACCCGAAACTCTACAGCCAAGGCCATCGGCGCGCAGGCGGAGTGGCGGTTTCTTCGTAGCGGAGGGCTAGCGGAGCGGGAAACACGGTCTACTAAAACTCCCTAATGCTAACGTCGCAGCGTTCTTGAGTCGCGCGCTCTAACGTCGCGGCGCTCTAATGTCGGCGCTCTTGTGTCGTGCGCTCTATTGTTGTACAGGTATGGGTTGTACAGGTGTAGGTATTTGCTTTAGAACAGTTACTACCGCTGACGCCAGCACATGCGGCGCGTGGAACACCAATCCCTGCATTGTCCTTAAAGGGGTACTCGGCCGATTTCTTCATGGTCCCCGATAGAGATATAGAGCGAGCGATATAGATGTATTAGTTAACTGGTTCTCAAGTAATCTCATTTCTGTGGACGTCAATAAAACTAAATTAGTTTGTTTTCGTAATCCCCATAAACAAATTACTCTAGTACCAAACATATATCTTCACCTTCATGATCATGCTCAACACATTTGTACGGGTAGACCATTACCTTATGACTCCTCGGTTAAATATTTGGGGTTAATATTTGACCAACATCTCCTTTGGAACCAACAAATCGAATATATTATTAAGAGAATGCGGGTGGTATCGGCGTATCTTTACAAGCTAAAAAGTGTATGTTCTGTAAACTTGCGGAGAACTATTTTCAGATCGCTAGGAGAATCTGTTATACGGTGTGGGATTACAATATATGGGAATTGTTCAGAGTACAAAAAACAGGGAATTGATAGAATCATAAAATATAGTGCAAACAATATTTCTTACGGGTCAGTGTTCGATAAACTAGACATTGAAGAAAAAATGCGCGCGTTAGAAGTATTGTCATTTAATCAGTTTCATAAATATGTGATAATAACAAGTAATTATTATAGTAGAACATTTAAACAAGAGGTAAAAAAAATAAATTTGCGGCGTACAGATAGGTTCAAGGTCCCTAAGATACAAACATACTATGGAAAAAAGTTAAAAAGACACTATGTCCCTTCGATGTTCAACAGTTTGCCAGAATCTTTGCTGAACTTATCATCCTTTCGTGCGGTAAAACGAAATGTAAGAGAATGGTGCCTCAGGCTCGCGCAATAATAATTAAATAATTAATTAGAGCGTATTCGTTGCCCAAATGCCTACATTGCTGTTGTTTGTTTGTTTTGTTTCTCCAGTGTTCAATGTGCCACAGCATTTTGTTGGCTGCCTGGTCCCACATACAAGCATCTTTGCTTTCGTGGGCCAGCACGCTTACACCTGTATTTTTTCAAAGCTAATAAAGATATTATTATTATATTATTATCATTATTATTATTTGCTTCAAATTTTGCTAAACTCGCCAAACAACATCGCCAAAATAGTGTCCCAAATATTGAGTCAAACCAACTTTTTTTACGAAGTTATTTAATTTACAATTTTGGTCCTCACCGTGTTTTTTAAACTGAAAGTCTCTACTGGCAACCACGAAAAAGTGACGTCAGTGGAAGTGCAGGAGTTCACTCTTTGGACTGTAGAATTTGTTCCCAACTGATTCGAAGCAGTTTCATGGTGTCAAATGAATGCTTGGGAAGCTCGCATATTCTATTTTTTAGACTGCTCGCCCGACTGACAAGCTTGCCTTCCACTGACGTCACGGCACTGAAAAGGGCGGGTATATTTGAATGTTGGTTTTTGCATCAATTTCATTTGCCGATTTCGCAATAACTATCATGAATTTCGCGATACTAAATAGCATACCAGAAAGGGTAAAGGCCGGGGAGTCAGAAAATAGAGTTAGCTGAGGTAGCTCAAAAATCGCCGGAGTACCCCTTTAATGCTTGCGTAATATATACGCTTTGCAGCAGCTATGCGTGGACGCCGCCATAACTGACCTTCAGTTTTTGATTCCTCTTATTTCGTTTATTTCACTTCATCATTACTATAGCAAGCCAGGTTATTGCCATATTAGATTCATCTGTGCCCTTTCCAAAGCATTGGCCTTTGTAGAGGATCGCCAACTACCGTTTCAGTTGCTCGGCATCTCGGTAAGACAAGAGAAGGTCAGCAATGGAGGCTGTAATTTGGCGCGTGTGTAAAGCGTCTATAGCAATAGGTCCATTGCAAAAAAGGTATCTGGCCGCTGCCATGTTTCCGCTCGTGTGAGCATACACGTGCAACATCAAACCTGCCAAAGCTACGTTCACGCGCACACTGCGCGTGCTTGCATGTATGGGGCATAAAGCCCCTTCGTGTTGTAAAAGTAGTGCAAGGTGCGTCGATGCAAGTGGCGCGTGTCACGCACAGCCCTTGGGAAGATTATGGCGGCACAGCGCAGCATTGAGCAGTAACGTTGGCACTGAGCTAGATTGCAGACGCAATGCACTTCCAGAAGTGGCGCGCGCGCGGCACGTGTCTCGAGCATCTCGACAACAATGAATGGCTCTACTTTTCCCAGGATAGATGGATTCTCATTCGATCGGGATGCCATCTTGGAGCTCGTAGTGCCACTAAATAAGCTACGCTTCACAGTAACGACGCTTGGCCATACTGTGGCTTAAAATCATGGTTGCCAGTTATCTGAGGCCACAGAACAAGCTTTTCCGTCCTCCACAAAAGTTTAAACAGTTCGCCACAAAGCAAAGCGGTACTACATGAGCTTCATAACACCGAATCTAATGCTGAGGAAGTCGCACTTTTGAATCATGACGATCGGCAGTTGCGTCTGCTCTGCACAAGCATTAAAATGGCGACGCCTACAAGAATGTCGGGAAAAGGAGTGCCGATGCTCTAACCGCAGCTTACTTAGTGGTTTTAGGAGCACCTGGAACCAAGGCTCGCGTTGTAAATCCCAGGGATCCTTGGTTCGATCTCCACCCCTCCCCGTTTCTATCTGGATGAGCATAGTACCCCTTGCGGTCGTGTATCACTACTGAGTGATGCACATTGAAGACCCCAGGCTAAGAGCTTTATTCCACTAACTAAATTTCTCATCTACAGTGGGTAACAATGTCGCAATGCTTCTGGAAGGCTAACCTCCCGCTGTAGAAACAACTAACGACTACTTAATTTATTTAGGGGAAAAAAAGACACCTATGTCAGTTCCCCTTTGATCACACTGAAACATAAAGAAAACAAAACTGTTTCTATAGGGCACTAATCCTTCTGCTCACTAGATATAAGAGAAAGGGGTTGGCAAAATGATTAATGAAGAAAAAAGCAAAACGAAATGAACAACATTAGCAGCAGAGGATGAGGATTCAATAAATAGTTGGTACTGCAGCGGTCGGTTTTCTTTGTCTTATATCCTTCCTTCCATTCAATGTTCAGCAGGTTCGACCCGAAACAAACGGGTAATACAAATTTGCTGTGCATATCTGCTTTTTAGGTTTATCAATGCTAATTGGACAAGGCACAAAGAAATTTCGCGTTCCCCCTACAAGGTGTCGCAAGCGACGTTTAATATAAATGGCAATATGATCAGTGCCCGTCCACTGCTCAAAAGTAAAGTAGGTCGCCCCGGCAATAGGCGTCTCATGTCTCCGCTGTAAATGAGAAATTTAACGACAGTAGTACCACTACTAGTTCGAGGTCTTTAAGGTGCCTCACACGGTAGCGATGAACGACCACACGCCGGTAGGACGCCTATGCAGATCGATACGGGCATGCTCGCGTAACATTTATCGCTTGAAGTTGTGCTCTCAGGGCGCTCACTTCATGCTTTCAGTGTTTTTTTAATGTATAATTTAAAGAAAAGTATTAACTCGATAGCAACGAAATATTGTTTTGGATTCCTGAGCCGCACTGGCCGTACTGTATGAGAGTGACAAATCGAACATTTTAAGGCGTCCGAAAATGAGATATGAAACGTTAAGAATCGCGCACACTAGTTGTGTCGACACAACAAACTGTATAGAGCGTGCGCTATACTTGATATGTAAGAATATACCCGTCGACATCAATTGGGCAGGTGGAAACGTTCCGGAGTGTAACACGAGTTCTTCAAGCTCATCCGAATTTACGGTGAACGACAAAGACCGGATAAGAACGGGCATATCTATAAAGCAAAGGTTGAAAAATTCCTGAATGAAGGCAAAGGAAGTGTTAAGTGTTACATAGAATGAATGAAGTTGTTGAAAGTAAGGTAAATTCAAGGGATAGTGCCAAGAAAATGTTAAGTATCATGCACAATAAAAAAAAAACAACAGAGGTTTGAAGACTGATAGGTATAAATTTAAGGGGGAAAGCATTATAGCAGGTGCAGCTCTCAAGAAAAAGAAATAATATTATAGTAATGCTATATGTAGTAAGGCTGTTAAATAAAAACGCACATAAAAAGTGCGTGTAAAAAACATAATTAAAAAATCGAGACGACCTTTTTTTAAAAAAAATTGTCACAGGTCATTATGCCAAAAATCGGCCTCGGGCAACTCGTTTCACTGACTACTCCTTTTGGTAAAAATTGAATATTTCTTATAGATATTCAATAATAGATATTCAAAGTTGAATATCTATTACAACCTGCTCAACATAATTTTTTTCCCTCGAATGATTCATACGACTTGGTATATAGGTTGGTGATTTGAAGTACTTACATTTGTCAATCGCAACACTAAGATGTCATGCGCAAGTGCCAACCATAGGTTTAAAGATTGACAGGTGAAAACATGGGAAGTGCTAAATAAAATGCGAAAGAGGTGAAGATTAGTGGATGAAGCTAAGGAAAGCGCAAATATCGCAGGCGATAAAATAGAGTATAAAATATTGGTAAAGACAACGAACGTGTTAAATGTCATGCACAGGGTAGAAAGCATACATAATAAAAGTTTTGTGAATAAGCCCAAGGAATTTGTTGAATATTACACGCAAGGGATAAAGCAGGAATTGAAGAGTTGTAAGATAAAGCCCAAGAAAGTGTTTAATATCACACGCGATAAATAAAGCAGAGGCAAGACGATTCTTAGAGAAAGCCAAAAAAAGTGGTTATTGTCACACGCAAGAAATAAAAACGTTGGCCGAATGATTGGCACATAAATCAAAGAAAAGTTTAAAATCACTCGCAAGCGAGAAAGCAGATGCTAAAAGATCGGTAAATGAAGTCAAGGGAAGTGGTTGGTATCACAGTAAAAATTAGCTCTAGATGAGCAAAGAAAAACTATTTAGCTGCTTTTGAAAAGTCTTCTGTTCTTTTTTCTACGACTTCAAAGTTTCCCACTTTTTCCCCTCACCACAGACTCAAGTTTTAAACATCATGATTAACTATCACCAGATCGCCTGCCCAATCAATTTCTTTCCATAATTATTGAGGTTGTAAGGGACGTGGGCTTGTTGGATCGAGGTATCACACTGTAAAATTAAAATTCCTAGCCTTCATCGACCCAACCAGTCCTTGGTCTGTACACGTGCCTAACTCGAACAAAAACGCAATTGTATTTGTTCTTTTCCTTTGAAACAAGAGTCGATCCAGTTCACTCTATTTTCCCCCTGTACCAGAAGAACAGGTTTTTCTTTTTCTTTTTTTCTATATTTAATTGAGACCTCGATTTTTAATTTTTTTTTCTTTCCCTCTTGTTCTTCTTTCATCACGCCTTTTCCGCTAAAGTTTTAACGTTCGCCACAAATAGCCCATTTCCTCGCAGCTTCACTCGACTTAGGAGCATCAAGAGGCAGACTTCGGACATGTAAGGAAGCAACATCATCGGTGGGAAAAAAAGAAAGAAAATGTAAGTACCTAACATACTTGTTAAGGCAAAAAATGTTTCGTAACAAACCGCTTCCAATCTTTTCACTGCAACGGACTAATTCCTCGCAATGTACTCACTCGATCCACTCGTCGTTTTCTTTGTGGGGCGTTCCCGAGAAAGGAAAACCGCGTTTCTAGGCCCGCGTAAATTATTCATCGCAATGACCTCAAACTCCCTGAGAATGGGACGCGAGCGTTTGGGAGTAGAAGGCCAAAGTTTGAGAACACGACGTTAGCTCTTCCAGCATAAGTGTGGGGTGAAACGGCGCTTCAAATGAGACCTTCCGAATGCGCGCTCAGTACAGTTTGACTCACTTTTGCTAGCAGATGTGTCGTCCTATTATTTTTTCTGGTATCACTTCAAGCGTCAATAGACATGCATTCCACAAGGGGTCGGGAAACTGAGGGAAATGAGGAGACTAGAACGCGCGGGGACTTTAGAAAGCCGAGCTCTGGTTGGAATGATTAGTAGGTAGACCTCAAGCTAGCAACCTTTGTCTTCACTGCACTCGCCGATCGTCGCGTTAGAACGCGGAATGCCGGCATCTAACGTGTGGCTTTTGCATTCGTACGTTTTCGACGAGTGCAGGGAGACAATGGTAGCCTTTGTCTCCACTGCACAGGTCGAACGCGTCAAGGGCTGTTGGAAGAGGACTCTTCAAGAACAGGTAAAGCGACACTGCTCCGCCATACGAAATGCGGCTCTCCGCTTCTGACCGTTTTTATTTTTTTCTTCTCTCTTAATAAAAAAAAAAACAAAAGTGTTTGTTTTTGTTTTTGTTTTCTTGTTAAAATTCTTTTTTTTTTTTTCTTTTTTTTTTACTGAGGTTTAGGGTATGTTTATCACGTGGGTCCGGACATCATGCTCTCGGTTGGCCGTTGGCGATCAGTCAGTCGCTCAAGGCTTCCGCTGCATTTTCCGATTTCGAAAACGGGAAAGGGAAGGGCGCGGCAAAACCAATGGAAAGGCAACAAAGACGTCATTGGCAGCTGGCGTGTAACTTCAAGCCTGAAAGCACCACCCTAGCAAAAAAACAAACTTATATGTATACGAAATTGCTTTTTCCAATAAACGCATATGACCAAATATAAGAGCATACAATAGCCATATAAGAACATATAAGAACCATATACGATTATGTAAGAAGTTATAAGAAACTGATAAGAAGTCTCTTTAAAGGGACACTGACAGGGTGTTTATGCTGACCGAGGTTTTTAGTAGTACATGACATATGAGAGCCCAACTACCCAGAACACAATTTGCGACTCGAAATTCGGTTTCTTTCCTACCGAAAACCGCCGGTCAAGAACTGGCCGGTTCGAGTCTCGCTCACTCTCTTTTCCGTGGTCACGGGCCGTTTTCTAAGGTATCGATGCGTCCACCAAATTTAATCAAAGTCGTTGGTCACTGAAGGCACACATTCAATATTAAAAATATAAAAAAATATGAAACTCATTTTTTTGTGGCTTCTAAAAAGCTGCAAATACGTTGATTGAAAAAAAAAGTTCCACAGACAACCGGAAGCATTCTGTGCGTGCGTCGTTTCGCGTATCGTAGGACTCGCGGGGACGGCGATGGCAGCGGACGACAGGCGTGGGACCTCTATTTCAGAACTGTCTTTCGCGGCATCGGCGAATTCTGTCTGCCTTTTAAAGAGAAATTTTGGACTGATTAAAAGAATTGGTATTCATCCCGTACGACACGCCCGACCACCAAGCCGATTTGCACGAAGACGTCGCCGAGCCGTCGCTCCCATCTCGTGGCAACACACAGCGCTCGCGCAAACGTGAAGCACCACGTGTCTACTTCGAGTTGAATATGCACGCGTACAATTTCTTTACTAGGTGCGAATGTCGCCAATGCGTGGTGCTTCCCGATTTCGGCCCGGGAGCGCTTTTGCTGAAAGAAAGTCGGCAGCAAACTTTCCAACTTTTCAGTCTACCGGCTGAAATATTACTAAGGAAAGAGATTCGTCAAAAAAGAGTTGTCGAGTAACCCAGTGGGAAAGACGTCCGCTTCACACGCGGTAGGACCGGGTTCGAGTCTACGTGAAACTTGTTTTTTTTTTTTTTCAAACATTTTTTATGTTTACTTTTTTTTTTTTACAATTATCACTGAAGAAAAAAAAATATTGCGGACGACACATCACTGAATTAAATAATATGGGATTTCCTTTTCGATACCTGCGAACTCAATGTAATCACTTTCCACAAAATGCAAGTGGCATATAAATCAGGTAGGGTCCGCTTTCCGAGGTGCCCGTATATGTTCTACAGGAATTGCAGCCAGCCATTGGTCCCGATCCCGTTGATCTTTCGGAAACTCTGTCGCACAATGCCACTCTTTATCGGACGCAGGACATGTGAGCCAGCTCTTCACGCTTCGGAGCCGATCATGGAAATTCACCACGGGCACTCACTACTCATCTCCAACTCCTCTATGTACAAAACAACTCATCTTGGAGTACAAAACAACGAGCGGAACAAACATCGCACGGCGAACAGTTCCCGTACGCCGCATGTCGTCTGCTACAGAGATAAGAAGAAAAAAAAAAGAAACACCGCACGGTCGGGTGTAGTCATTTGACTTCCGCCACTCACTCTCTTCTCTCCACTTCTCCGACCTCCGTCGGGTTTCGGTTTCGGTTTCGAGCAGTGGCGTCTTTTGGCTTTATTAAAAAAATACGCTACTCTGTTGCAAAATATTCATTGGGTAGTCCTCCGACACAATAACGAAGCGCCTGGCAAAAAATGAAAAATTTTTTTTGAGGGGTGTCAGTGATCCTTTAACATATTATTTGATCATATACGTTTTTTGGGCGAAGATTTTTTTACAGATATTAGATTTTTTATTGCACTCTTACAAATGCCTACGCGTCTACTTACCCGAAAAACACTCGAAGAACCAATCTCTGCTATCGAGGAGATCAGCTCAGCGAATGATGAGGCGGAACGTCCGTTTAGACCTCAAAACTAAGTCTGCGCTGTGACATGCGCAATGCCAGCATGACGCTTTGCATTGCGTTCTGCCCCAGCGCAGACTTCATTTTTAGGTCTAAACAGATGTTTCGCCTCATCATTCGCTGAGCTGACTTCGTAGATCGCGGAGATTGGCTCTTCGAGTGTTTTGCGGGTAAGTAGACGCGCAGGCATTACTTAGAGTGTAGGGCGACGTCAAAGAAAAGCAGAGGAGGCGAGAAGGAAAGCCGTAATGTTGGCCTAAAGCATGTCCACATAGAACACGGACTGCCGGACTCCAAATTTCACTTCATATGGCAGAAAAGTGTCGCCTCGCGCGCTCTGAAGTATCCTGTTGGGGCATCCGTTCAGACCGTGAAACGCCGGCCTCCGGTGTTTGGCGTTCGCATTCGAACGCGCTCCACTAATGGGGAAGAGATCGAACAGTCACGCCTCTAGTGGCGTGCTTCAGCTGTGTGGGCAACAAACCGAATTTTCTTGTTTGTCATCGATCAGAGGAATCGAAGATGACGATTCGAAGGCCGCTCCCTTGCGTCCAATTAGCACTGGTCAACGTGAAGCGCTCTTGCCCAGATCATGCGAAGCGAGGTTAAAATGTTTTGCTTTTTAGTGTTAGTAGTAAACACCGGGCTGTGTGGAAAACAGGCTCGATAAAGCGCCCCCTATAGTTCGATTTCCGGCCCAAGACTTCGTTTCAGCTTATGTCCAGACGAAGCCGATGCTAGGTGCGCGAGCTCCGAGCTTTCAGCGTCCCTGCAAAGCACGCGGACTCGTGCAGTGCAAGCCCTGTTCAGGGCCACATGCTCGTGCTTGTAACAACGACCGCGTCCAGACTTAGGCTGAAATTAAGTTTTTTTTATAGATTTAGGTTGACCTAATATCACTGGATCCTTGGGAAGTACCGCCATTGCCTTCCCTGCCTTCTAACCGGACGAGTCGAACACAAACATAATCTAACATACAGTCTTACAGATGACCAAAACCTCGCAAAGCGATTAAGTAATCGGTTTCCGTTGCCATGGCAATCGCTATTTCGGTCTATTGAAATCTCGCAAGCTTCGAGAGAGTAGTTTTAATCCAGTCACATCAAGATCAGAGTGAAGCATTATCGTAATGAAGGCGTTCCTTGCGAATATAAGCGTCTGTAGCACCGTGTATGGAATCCACTTATCAGTCATGCCCATCTTCACGGATCTCTTACAACGATAGTGTTCTTGTTGCGTAATTCAATACAAGAAAATTATTTTTCCATGCCTCCGAGCATTAACACTGCATGTGGTTTTTGAACGAAGATGTACGCTTGTTTTGCCAGTGTGTGGATAGCGAAATCTCGGTATGGACGCAAATGTCTCTATAAAGCTACCCGTCACCAGCGAAGTTTGATGAACTCGCAAAAAATGAAGAGATCAAGGAGAAATTGCCTACTTCATGAACCGAAACGTCGACCATACGTAGAGCTTGGCGCTACTTTCCCACGATCTAGTGGCTATGCGGAGAGCAAGTCGTCTGCTTGTTGCGGGGCCGTTTCGGTGACGTCAGAACTGCCCCGAGTTCTGATCGGCTTTGATTGGGTGAATAGTGTATAGACCTCAATGCTAGATGCCTTGAGGTCTACCCAGTACTTTTTTTTAATCAGCCAATAAGAGCTGGGCGTTCTGGCATCATCGCAACCCCTGCCCAAGAAGCAGACGAACCTGCGCTCCACATAGGTGTGACCAGAGCCGCCTATCCACTAGTAATTCCAACCAGAGCTCGACGTTCAGGCGTCTCCGCTCGATCTCATCTCCTCCTCTCTCTCAGTTTCTAGGCTCATAGGTGCTTATGTAGAACTTATGACAATAATGTATATACTAATTTCGCGGGAAAGTTTAAATTTGAGCCCAAAACTGATCATCGAGCCCTCGTTCTCGGGCCCTACGGGGTGTGATTGGGGGAATTTCCTTGACTCTGAACAAAAATATAGCACACGCCGGGAAACCGGTGAGCGATAAAAGCATGTACGCAACAAATCCACTGGGCACCATATTTGAGGGCGATGTTTAGAGCGCATGCTCAGAACTAGCTCACATCAACAACCTGCTAAGACCGGCAATCTTGACGGTGTCGAATGCATATGAACTGTGCAAGCTCCCTATCAGCTCGCGCTCAGCAGTCGCGCACGCAGCTATGGCCGTCAGTGAACACACCTTGTATACCCTTTACGAAATTCAGCCTGGTCACTTCGATAGCTAGTATTATCTTGGTGTATATCATTTGTACATGCTAAAGGTGACTTTTAATGGCTTGGAAGCAAGAATTCGAGAACGGGTGCCTAAGCATTCCAGACGTTAATTCGATTTATTGTTGTTCGATGTCACCGTGACGAGTCTCATAAGCATAGCGCTATAGCGCTATGCTTCTGAGAGTATCAACAAATTCCTTGGGGTTCTCAGCTTTGGCACGCCCCAGGCGGCTGATGACATTCAAATGTAAAGAATTTTATAGAGAGTTTTACTCAACAAAGCGCCTCGAAGCAATACCACCGACATAAGCAGAAGGCCTCCGCATCGTCATTACAGTGAGATCTAATGAGGCTTGAGATTGAGCACGAGTGCTGCGTCAGTGTTCGACCGGGGCTCGTGACCAATGAGCGCGTCGAAGATCGGACTCGGGCCCAATAGCCGAGTTAGCGCGATACGACTCTGATGACGTTTCACCAAGGCAGAGGAGGCGATGCGGAGGCTTTGATTATTCTAAGCGGTGTTGCTTAGAATATTCAAAGTGGTAGTTTCTTGACACCATTCCAAACTGAAACAAATAGAGAAATAAGTGGGCAGAGAAGAGCACCGTTGAAGGAGCGATAGAGTAATTTTTTTAACTTGGTGCAAATACTGCTTGGTACGGATCCGTGACGTTAATGACCTGTGAAAAACCGGTTCGTTTTTCACCACACTCAGTTGAAGTCGTAGAAAAAAAAATGAAAGCCGTTTGCAATTCCCTGTAACGCCGGTTAGAGCGCAGCTCTTGAGGAGGAAGATGGAAGCGTACTGAGGGATAGGTGACTACTTGAGGTCACGTGACCTCAAGGGGGTCACGTGACTTTAGGGGGTCACGTGACCTCAGGGGGTCACGCGACTTCAAGGGGTCACGTGGCCTCAGGGGGTCACGTGACCTGGGTGGGTCACGTGACCTCGGGGGTCACATAACCTGAGGGGGGTCACGTGACCTCAAGGGGTCACGTGACCTAAGCGGGTCACGTGACCTAAGCGGGTCACGTGACCTAAGGGGGTCACGTGACCTAGGTGGGTCACGTGACTTGGGGAGTCACGTGACTTTGGGTGTCACGTCACCTTGTGGGCCACGTGACCCTAGGGGAGGGGTCACGTGACCTTGGGGGTCGCGTGACCGTGTGGTGATCTTGGGGGTCACGTGACCTTAGGATGACCTTGGGGGTCACGTGACCTTGGGGTGACCTTGGTTACGCCGACGCCGACGGCGACGCCGCTCAACCCGGGAACGGGCCCCTAAGAGCTGCGCTCTAAAAGTAAAGAAGAACGAGCCGTGTTCATCCCCTCAACTCGCAGCCAGAACAAGTGACCACGTGATCTGGAGACAATTATATGTCGCCAATGTAGATCATAGCCACGCGCGGGGGTTGACAAGGCACAGGACACTGAACCTACATCATCTACAGGTCACTAAATCTACATCACCCCCTTCTTTATACTGCAAACCTTAAAAAAAAAAAAAAAATTTTAATTTCAGCTGGTCGACTATTTTTGTCTATTTCAAAAGTTGAAGGCCTTGTGGGCGCGCACAACTAACATATAAAAGAAACTTGATCCCACGGCTACATTGTAAGCTGAAGGAGGCTCCCGGTTTGGACATAATCATTGTGACCTCTCGAGGTTATTCGGGAAGGTACAAAACTGAAAAGGTTAAGATATGCCAAATTGAATTGCGAAGTAAGCCATGCTGCCTTACTTCGCAATATACAAAATGCTAATTCTGCCATTTATTTCATCCATGACAAAAAACATCAACCTCAAAATTTAGGCTGCGTCTTGCACTGAGAGCTCGTTGCTGTATTAAAAGCAAAATTTTGTATTCTAGGTTGTTTTGTTTTTATACAATGCACCCAAACATCTACAATAATGTCCCTATGATTCATAACACTGTATTGCAGCGTATCTATTTCTGCCCCACAAAAATGGCCTCCTCTATTTGTACTTTAAAGTACTTTTCTCTTTTTCAATTTTGTTTTCGATACGTATCGAGATTTATTTTGATGTGCGTCTTTTGGTGTCAGTATTTTCACTGTGTTTGTCAAGTTTGAAACTATTTGTATTTCACAAGATTTTAAGGTTATTTCTCTCCAATCCTGGCATAATCTGCAGATAAATTCAAGCAAGCAGGTGAAAATATTCTAATTAAACTACCTGTCGGGTCGCCAAGATGACCTTTGTTAAAGTTCTGTTCTCGACTATAGTCGAAAACAAAGAACTGGAATTCCATCCCTTGAAGTCGGAAGTTGACATAGCTGATATTAAAAAAGCCAAAATTCTTTTATAAATTTAGGTAAAATTAGAAACATATACAAAAAATTAAAGACGTTTACAATGCCCTGTAACGCCCTATCAGAGCGCAGCTCTTAAGGAGGAGGAGGGGAAGGTATGGAGAGGGTGGCTGTTCTCCTCCTCTTCATCCGTACCCTCCCCTCCACCTCTCCTGCTCCCCTCCCATTTGGCGGAGAAATTTTTCTGCCAAATTTAGCGGGGAATATTTTCCGCCAAATTAAGCGGAGAAGTTTTCTGCTATATTTAGCGGGGAAATTTTTTGGCTAAATTTAGCGATGAAATTTTTCCGCCAAATTTAGGGGGAAATATTTTCCGCTAAATTTAGCAGGTATTTTTTCCGCTAATTTTAGTGGGGTATTTTTTCCACTAAATTCTGCGGGAAAATGTTTCCGTTAAATTCTGCGGGAAAATGTTTCCTCTTATTTTAGCGGGGTGATTTTTTTCCTAAATTTAGCGGGGAAAAGTTTGCGCTAATTTTAGCGGGGAAAAAAACAGGCGCCTAAGAGCTGCGCTCTAAAAGAAAGAAAAACGCCGTTTCTACGGCCATTTCCTTGAAAACGTAGCGAGTTCACGGTTCAGTTCAATCGATACAAGGTGGAACAGCGGCGTTCCCACGTTCCTGTGTGCCTTAGTCCCTCCGTTTCTTGGAACGCCCTTCCGTACAACCAAAGCCTCCTCTATCCTCACAAAGCCTGACAGTTCGACGACGGAGCCATAGAGTGCCCGGTCGCAGATTTGGAGCGCGAGGATCTGGTAGCACAGAGCATCAGACAGCCATATCTCAAAAAACTTTGACGTCAGGGCACAGCTTCTGCAGCGGCGAGGACCCGAAACACACTTGTTCGCTCGGGAGAAGTGTGTTTCGGCGTCTCACCGCACCGGGGTGCCAGTCACGTGGCTCTCCTCTCATCCGTTGTCTGCCGCTCCACCTTTTCCGTTTCGGCGGCCGCTTCTCGTGGCGATCTGCCAGGCTTTGTCTGTACATAGGAGGCTATGGTACAACACTGGCTGGAGCTGCCAACAAACGTGCAAAGCCATTTTTCCAAATGTGCGTCCCACCGTCTCACACAAAAACGAATCCGTCGAGACGGCACATTCTTCGAAATTCTCGGGGGAAGTAACTTTAAAACCCACTATTATTGAAAGAAAAACAAGTGGCGTTATATTTTGGGTGTATCTTATACAAACCGCAAAAAAAAAACACAAAAGAAAACACGTAATTTTCTAGATATTAAAGGCTTCCCGTAAAACACATTTGCAACTATCTTTTACCCTACTCCAGTAGCTCTCGTTGGCAGCATTTCAGTTTTTTTTTTTTTATGTATTTCACTTTTGAACTTGGAAAGCATGAAAGTAATATAAACAACATCCGTGCAGACACAGGGTTCATCCCTCGGTCTCGCACGATCTACAACTTCCAATCGTTACATTAGAATGTACTTTAAATAAATGTTTCACTTGCAACATATATATATATATATATATATATATATATATATATATATATATATATATATATATATATATATATATATATATACTCAAAATTGTCGAAAAAGACATCTTAATATTTCTTCATTGATTTTTTTGTCTAAAATATCAGTGTTTTGTATTTTTATTTTCCTCCCCGTAGGCGTTTCGTGTTAACATTTTAAGAAAATGTTTTTTGTTTGTTTCTGTTATCAGATCTCCTACCAGCGTAAAGGGGAACGCAGACCCAGCAAGCTATTTCTAGCAGCTTTTTGTGTAAAAACCCCTACAGCGCTTCTGAAAAAAATAAAACAAAATAAAGCCTTGATTTGGTTTGATTTTATCTCATTTTATTGGCGAATAAGCCCTATGGAATCCGATTCCTCGACTGCTTTCTTTATATATGTTTTATTACATTCTCAGTTGAAGGTACATCGCAACCATCTGCCTGATCATGAGCACGTCCAGACCGGTTCCAGACACCCAAAATGTCGACGGTAACGAGATCTGTGTCTACTTCAATCCATCACTCTACCGTGCGGTGGACGACTTCGAACCGCAAGAGGACGACGTGATTCAGGTGATTAGTTTCTAAACCAAATATTTTTACCTGCGCAAGCGCAGAAACCAGACGTCCGTGAGGAGACGCGTCTGCACATGCGCAGTGCCGACCGCAGCGCCACCGCAATGGCCTGACGTCGGAGAGTTGTGTAATTCTGTAAGGATGCCGGAGCCAAGGACAAAAAGGCCAGTTCTTGTTTGCTTGACGATGTGCGGGCCCCGACTGCTCTGCAGATGATGAAGGAGATGCAGAAACAATTCGATCACCACGTGTACAGAAGAAAACATTAGCTGGACGGTTTATATGAAATAGTAAATATTATATAGTAGGTGTAGTAATCTACGGTCTAAACTATAAATTTCAATGCGATATATGCTATAAATGCTGAGAAATGTAGGTAGGATGATTATGGAGGGATTACGAGCTGGTAATTTGTACAATTGGGAGACACCTAGCTTCCATTCTCCTCAGCACCGGGCGCGGATAGTTTTCATCGTTCGGCCTAAATTTGACCTACATTGATTTCTTAGAGGGAGGAAAAAGAAAACTACGCAGCGGGGGGGGGGGGGGGGGGGGGGGGGGGGGGGGGTATTTATCCAATCGATGTAGGACGTTGATATTTTTGCATTTCAAAAATAATTATTTTTTGTGTCATAAGTACTGACTGAGTTACTTTCTTAACTAATAGTAATTTATTAGAATTTGATTTCGTCGCAGTAGCCCACGCAAGGTGACAATAATTCATTTGATATTTATATATTGCGTGGTATATTTGTAATTCAATACTTTTGGGGACCGTGGCGTTTTTACGTTTGATACGACGTTCAAGTACTGATGTCGTAAGCATTTTTTTACGAAGCTATATGCATGAAGGTAAAGGATATTTTTTTGTCACCAAGGGCAGCATATCATTGGAAAAAACTAATTTCCGCTGCTCACGCTTTTAAGGTAAGCTTGGGTACTGAAATCGAAACACACCGGCTATGTGAAGGAAACAGAGCATTCGCAAGGAATCGGTCATTTCAACGCAATATAAAAGCGTTCCCTGGTGTTACATTGCATTATAAATCTCAATTTAAATGACTCCTTGCTCGTTGAATGGTGACTTAACTGACGGTTTCAAAAATAATCTCGTCCAATATGTGCAGGCATATTTATTTTACTTAAAGAAAATATACCAATGATTAGGCAGCGTAGACTCTGCAAGTGACGCCAAAGCGGCATCAATAAACACTGACAGGACGAATGTGGCAAAGAAAACCAGTATCGAATTCCCACCCATGTACCTCAATTACAGCCTCTTGCGGACGTGTAATTTGGACTGCTTACGACCGCACGCCTTAAAACTTCTTAAAAATCTCTTACAACGAGAGCACACACTGGAGTCATTTATCAGGTAGTCATGTTTTTTCTTGGTATTTGATAAGCCATTAAAGACATTATAAACGACGATTTTTCATAAACAGTATGTGCATTGACCCTGGCAAACACGGCCAGACCTTCGCTCACGTGAAATTCAGTTGTAGGGTCGTCTTAGTGATGGCGTGGGGATCGGTGGCCGAGCATTCCATTTTCGAACGCACGAGCGCAAGGAAGTGAAATCATGAGCTCCGAAGGAGCGGCGATAACGGCCCTCGCCGGCCGCGGTGATACTGTTTTTCCCGGCTCAAGTGAGTACAGGTTTTTGTTGCCCCAGCTTCCATCAGGTGATTCGATGAAGAAAGCGGACGTCCTTCACTGCGACATGGCCGGAAGGCCCGACAGGATTGAGGATTTTCGGCAACCGCTCGACGAACTAGGGGTCCTCAGGGAGGTAGCCGGAATTGGGGCGTACCAGATGTCCCATGTCTGGCTGCTTGACCTGAGGTCCGACGCGGTTAAGCTCAAGCTGGTGAACGCAGGGCGGCTCGCTGTCAAAGGACGCACCTGCATCGTCGTGGACCCCTCCAGGCAAGAGGTGCGCATCAAGTTGCACTGGGTGGCGTTCGACGTGTCGAACGACACCATTCGCAAGGCTTTCTCGGAGTACGGCGAGGTGAAGGACGTTGCGTCCGATCGCTGGAAGGTGCCGGGCTTCGAGGGAGCCGAGTCTACCACCCGGATAGTGCGGCTGGTACTCCGGGAGGGTGTCAACCTTGACCGCCTCCCCCATCAGCTGCGCTTAGGAGGTGGCTTGGTATTGGTCGTCGTGCCTGGGAGGGCCCCAGTATGCCTCCGGTGCCGTAGGACGCGGCATATACGTCGAGACTGCCGGGCTCCCAGGTGCTCCGAGTGCCACGCCTATGGCCATGAGCGTGACGACTGTGTCCGCTCCTACGCCCGAGCCGTGGGACGAGGAGTCAACGAAGACCACGTTGACGACATGATGGACGAGGAAGAGGCGGAGAGAGCGGCCGCGCCCGTGAAAACCCAGGCCGAACAAGCCAAGAGCGACGTCGCTTCCGGCACCTCCCCCGAAGTGAGCAACCTCGTGCTGCCGGACAAGCCGTCAACTGCGGCTCCTGCAGATCCACCTGCAGTCGAGCGCTTGACGGTACCTCCAACAGGGAGCGCCGGCGGCGCAGCTGGTGCTTCGCCATTGCCAGACGAGGTCTCCATCACACCAGAGATGGACGTCGAGCTGGGCTCTGCGAAGCGTAGGTTCGAAGACGTCACGGACACGACTGGCCGTTCACTGCGACAAACTGTCGCAGTGAACGGCAGTGTAGGCGGGTTGGTCCTCACTAACCCATGGTCTCCTTACAAAGTCCTGTCCGAGTAGCGACCCTTAACGTCCGAGGCCTCTCAGATCGCAGGAGGCAGAGGCAACTCTGCCGTCTAGCAGTCGAACAGGGCCTCGACATCATCGCTGTGCAGGAGACCAAGGTCGAGAGTGAGGACCAGACCAACTTCATGGTTAGACCTTTTTTGGCGCGTTACGAAGTGTGTGTTAGTCACGCGGTTGGGTCGTCGGCGGGCTGTTTGTCGTTAGTGCCCCACAGTTTGGGTGCAACAGTCGAAGCGGTGACGACGTGTGATTCAGGGCGCTTTGTTGTATGTGATTTTTCTCTTTCATCGTATGATTGGAGGGTCATTTGTGTGTACCCCTCCAATAGGGTTGATGAGCGGCGGGAGTTTTTTGATTTCATGCATCAGTGTTGCAAAAGTGATTGCCTCATTATTTTTCTTGGCGATTTCAATTGCGTCTGCTCCGCTGGGGACAAGTCCAGCTCAACGCCCTATCGCGATTTAAGCACCGAGAGCCTTCTGAGGTTAATCAACGAGTCTGGCTTTGATGACGTCGGGGAATGCTTGAGGAATGGCCGCGAAATCCAGTACACCTCTTTCCAAAGGTCGAGGCACGCACGTCTAGATCGAGCGTACGTTTCTTTAGATTTGATACCATTGTGTTATGAATATCGCGTGCACCCTGTTTCCTTTAGTGATCACTGTCTAGTTTCCTTTTGTATGCGTAGTAAATCCCAAGCCAGGAAAGTCTTCAGCTGGGAATTATGGAAATTGAACGGGAAACTGTTGGAGGATGACGTTTTCACTGCCCAAGTGCAGGCCGCGGTTGAAACACTGGAGAGCCAGAAAAAATTAGGGTATGGTATGAGATAGGAGCTTTTTAAGCAGGCAATAAAAATGAAAGCGTTAGAGCGGGCAGGCGTACTTAAAAGCACTGAAAGAAGCAACGAAATGTTATTGCGTAATAATTTGCGGATACCGCTAAAGGAGGAGACTAAAATGCCTGGCGCATACAAAGACGATATTTCTTGTGTGAAAGATAAACTCGAGATTCTAGATCGGGAACGATATTGTGGGGCGATTGTTAGAGCCAGAGCCGAAAGACGGTCTTCGCCAACTAAGCGTGCGCTGAGCCTCAAGAAAAGATATGCTCGGCGTAACGAGATAACGGGGGTAGAGAGGAACGGATCACTCACGACCGATAAGGAAGAAATCGAACTCGCATTTTTCGAATATTACAGTAGATTATTTGCGTCTTGTCCAGTAGATGTCCAGCTTTTGAAAGATGAATTTTTGGGTTTCATGCCGCGCATAGATGACGAAACGAAAGAATTACTAGAATCAACCATCAGCGTAGAGGAAGTGGTCTTTGCAATAGAAGCCCTAAACCCGGGAAAGTCTCCTGGCCCAGACGGCCTAACTGCAGTTTTTTATTACTCAGAAGCACGAGATTGCCGCAGTCCTAGCCAAGGTATTCAATGAAGCATATGATTTGAATATGCTGCCTCCATCTCTTATGTCGTCGCACAGAGTGTTAATTCCCAAAACAGATGACGCAGTTAAGTTGCAGCACGTCACAGCGTATCGGCCGATCAGTCTGACTAATGTCGACTACAAAATTTTAATGAAGATCTTAGCAAGGAGATTGCAATCTGTAATATGGGAAATAGTGGGGCCCCATCACACTTGCGGCATTAAAGGAAGGACTATTTGCACCAACATCCATAAAGCACGCAGTGTTCCGGAGTGTTGCGACGCAATGCGTACTTGCGTTGCGATGCTCCAGGTAGATTTGGAAAAGGCTTTTGATCGCGTGCCTCACGACCTGCTTTTAACCATTCTCGATCATGTAAACGTCGGCGCTGTTATCCGTGAAGGTGTCAGCATAGCGTACAACGGTTGCTCGACGAGACTTATGGTGAGCAAGTTGGTTGGAAAACGTATAAAAGTTAATCGATCCGTCCGCCAAGGGTGTCCTTTGTCACCACTTCTTTTTTGCATTTACATAGAATCCCTTTGCATTAGTATTTTTAAAAACAGTACTATCAGTGGTTTTCAGCTTCATGCGACCGAAGTTAAAGTGTTAGCGTAGGCTGATGATATTGCAGTGTTTTGTTCCAACCGCGAGAGTATTGTTCAAGTCGTTCACACGCTTAAACGTTATTGCGAAGTCAGTGGCAGCTCTGTTAACTGGGCCAAGTGCCTGGGATTTTGGCATGGAGAATGAAGCTCTACTCCTGGTTCATTTGCCAACATGCAGTGGGTGACCACCCCCGTAAAATATTTGGGAGTGCCTCTAGAAAATTATCGCGATAGCGAACCCTATTGGCGACGGCAGGTGGTGGAGCTTCGCGAAAGAGTAGAAAAAAGTCGGAGGTATGATCTGTCTATTTTTGCACGGGCCACAGTTTGCAATTTGTTTTTTGTCAGCAAACTGTGGTACGTTCTACAAGTTTTGCATTGTTCGCGGGTAAATGTGCAGAAATTGCACCGGGTATTTGCAGTGTTTATTTGGGGTTCCACGTGGGAGCGATCGAGTAGGACGAAGCTTTTCCGGCGCGTACGCAATGGGGGGCTTAGTTTGACGCATTTGTTTTTACGTCAACTTGTTAATCGGTTCATGTATTTTCGGGACATAAGTGACCCCTTTTTGCGCACCGTTTGTCAAGTGAGAGTTGCAAGCAGGTTGCCTGAGTTGATTGTTTCCACGTCTTCGATGTCGGGTGGTATTCATGGATATTTAAAGGAAGTCGTTGCCTCATGTAAATTTCTGTTATCTCGTTTTTCAGTTGAGTATTTGAGTGAGGTTCCTCAAAAAAGATCGTATAAGGCAGTGTGGGATACTGTGTTTCCTGTACCTCTATACAGAGCCTTATACTGTGCAGGCCCAGGGCAAGATGTCTTGAAGCGCGTTAAGCGTATGGTGGTGCCCGCAGGCACCAAGACTTTCTTCTTTACATTACTTTCAGGTACACTGCCGGTCAAGACATGGCTAAACGAGAGGGGACTTTTTGTACCGTGGGGGGATCACTGCTTTTTATGCAAAAAGCCAGAGACGGTCGAACACGTGTTTCTTGAGTGCTGGGATGGGGTCTTCTTCTGGGACGTCCTCCAACGTACCATGAAGAAGGACCTCCCTCTAGATGCGCATGGAATCTGTTATCTATCGGTTAAAAACGAGGAAGGTTTTCCCTTTGACCTGGTTATGTTGTTGGGTCTGCACAGTATTTCAAAGTCCCGAATGGCTGTACACAACGCTGACAATAATGTACGGGAGGCGCGGGAATATTTTCGTGAAAGTGCATCTTTGTTAGTTGAAATCAACAGAGCACATAAGTGCGAGCCTGAGTGGCTTCCGCGCATTGAGGCACTTTTGTCCATGAAACAATTTTAGCCTCCGACGCCAGTCACTTCGGACTGGTTTAGTTTAGCCTTGCCCTGCTTCCTATGGTTGGAGCGATATACCTGCCTATTTGACAATGTAAAAAAATCCTGCAATAAAGAAAAAAAAAAAAAAAAAGGATCGGTGGCCGAGTGGGCTAGCGCACGCCAGCTCGGAGCACGTGGAGCGAAAGCTCGCCCTGCCGAACCAACACCACCTATACCCTGTTTCATACTTAGCGTGCAACGCTGTGAAAGCTACTGGCGCGAGCGTGGGGCTTGATCTCGTTGATCATTCGCACGCGGTCTCGCCCAAACAATACCATAGATGAAGCCACGCGCTCGCGCCAGTAGCTTTGACTGCGTTGCACGCTAAGTATGAAACCATAGTATAGACAGAAGGCCTCCACACGCGTCATCATAGTCAGATCGATCGAGGCGAGAGATTGGGCACGAGTGCTGCGTCAGTGTTCGGCTGCGGCTCGTGGCCAATCAGCGCGTCGAAGGTCGGACTCGGGTCCAATAGCCGACCGAGCGTGATCCGACTGTAATGACGTTTCATAGAGGAAGAGGAAACCATGCGGAGGCCTTCTGTCTAGGTGGTGTTGGCCGAACCCAGGGCCGGTTTGCTCATCTTGCGGCTGCGGACGCGGCCGCGGCCAGGAGGGATTTTTACGTCACGTGACCAGCTCCATGGGGACAAGGAAGTACCTAGCGTCCCTGCCTAATGGCGGAGAGATCCGCATCGCTTCAAGCACAAAAGCCTAATTTCGCTCGCAGAAACTGATTGGAGGGACCTTCAACTGGAATCTAATTGACCGCCCCTTTATACTGTAGGAGCGGCAGGTAAAGTTACGGCCAGGGAGGGCAAATAGGAGCCAAAATAAAAAAAAAAACCACACGAGATAAAAGCGGTAGCGGCATGTTTATATACCTCCGCCGGCGCCGCGCTTTGCGCCTTCTGTTGTGGTCGAGAGGTTAAAGCGCCGGTACTTGTCGTCGCGGCGTGAAAGTTCCGGGTTCAAATCGCGCTAAGGACTTCTTTTTTTGTGTGTGTATTTTGCGCGTGTTTTACTTTTGAACTGTGATCCTTTTTTGGAAATCATCCACTTGCACTACTGCGAAGAAGAAGAAAAAAAGATCAACGCAAGTTAACGCGCTAATGCACTCATTTCGTAATGTTCATTAAAAGGAAACCAAGCTAACAGCATCAGTATGGCTTTCACACAAGCGGAGCCGAAACAAGCATCCTTTCCCCAGAGTTTACAGTTTTACCTGTTTTCAAATAACGCTCTTGCTGCGGTTCCTTTCAATAACAAGAGACGCCTATTTAGGACTAATAAAAACTGCAGTTGTAGCAATTAAAAAAAAAATAAAACAAGCAAAAAAAAAATACTAGCAGCTGTGGATACATTGATTGAGCGAAATCCTACAGGCAAGGCAGCAGGTCAAACGTCTGAGGAAGTAGTAAAACTGAACTAAAAGAGATCATACTTTTACTTGCATGGAATGAGATAAAAAGTATATTTATATTCTTTACATTTTGTTGTGACAATCGTTTTGTAATATTAACACATTACTTGTTGAATTTTAGTAGAATAGCAGACGATCACGACCAAATGCAAAAATGAATCAGGCATCGACCATCGCAAACCCTCTCTCTCATGCAAACACCTAAACTGACTTTGGATCAAGAAATGGGATTAATTATAATTAATTCCATTTCTTGATCCAACGTCATTTTAGGTGTTTGCATTAGAGAGAGGGTTTGCGATGGTCGATGCCTGATTCATTTTTGCATTTGGTCGTGATCGTCTGCTAGTCTAACTAATATTCAACAAGTAATGTGTTAATATTACAAAACGATTGCCACAACAAAATGTAAAGAGTATAAATATACTTTTTATCTCATTCCATGCAAGGAAAAGTATGATCTCTTTTAGTTCAGTTTTACTACTTTCTCAGACGTTTGACCTGCTGCCTTGCCTGTAGGATTTCGCTCAATCAATGTATCCACAGCTGCTAGTCTTTTTTTTTTTGCTTGTTTTATATTTTTTTTAATTGCTACAACTGCAGATTTTATTAGTCCTAAATAGGCGTCTCTTGTTATTGAAAGGAATCGTAGAAAGAGCGTTATTTGAAAACAGGTAAAATTGTAAACTCTGGGGAAAGGATGCTTGTTTCGGCTCCGCTTGTGTGAAAGCCATACTGATGCTGTTAGCTTGGTTTCCTTTTAATGAACATTACGAAATGATTGCATTAGCGCGTTAACTTGCGTTGATCTTTTTTTTCTTCTTCCCGGTGTTTCGATTGAACAGGTGGGACTAACAGTAAAAGCGTGTAAGGCGCAGTAGTGCAAGTGGATGATTTCCAAAAAAGGATCACAGTTCAAAAGTAAGACACGCGCAAAATACACAAAAAAAAAAAAAAAAAAAGTCCCTAGCGCGATTTGAACCCGGAACTTTCACGCCGCGACGACACGAGGTGCGGCGCCGGCGGAGGTATATAAAAATACCGCTGCCGCTTCTATCTCGTGTGGTTTTTTTCTTTATTTTGGCTCGTATTTGCCCTCCCTCGCCGTAACTTTACCTGCCGCTCCTACAGTATAAAGGGGCGGTCAATTAGATTCCAGTTGAAGGCCCCTCCAATCAGTTTCTGCGAGCGAAGTTAGGCTTTTGTGCTTGAAGCGATGCGGGTCTCTCCGCCATTAGGCAGGGACGCTAGGTACTTCCTCGTCCCCATGGAGCTGGTCACGTGACGTAAAAATCCCTCCTGGCCGCGGCCGCGTCCGCAGCCGCAAGATGAGCAAACCGGCCTAGGGATCTTGGGTTCAGTCCCCACCTCTGCCTGTTTTGATCTGGATGAGCATCGTACCGGCGTGCGGTCATGTATCACCACTGCGTGGTGCACGTTAAAGACCCCAGGCTAGCTGTTGTACTACACTGGCTAAATTGCTCATCTACGACTGAGGGACGAGTCACCCGCTGGGGCAGACTAGGTCACACAACGATTTTAATTTTTAATAGACTGCGTCAGTGTTTTCTTTCGTCGTGGGATTAAAAGATTCGCTCCTAAGCAAAGACAAGTTTGTGAGCAGTCGTTTAGCGGCATACTCTAAACCAAACCCTGCCGCATTAAAAAAAAAAAAAAAAGACTGAAGATTTTTTTTTTATGGTAGAGCGTATAGTTTGTCGTATTTCCCTTTTTCGTTTTTTGTTGTCTGTATCTTTTCTTTCTCACTTCCTTCTACAGTGCTGCGGCGCTTTGAGCTATGTAAAATAAATAAGCAGTCTTGTTTCCTAACAGTTTTTAAAACAAAAGATAATAAAACTTATCAACCGCGCAGTGTTTTTCTATCTTTTTTTTTTTCTTTTTTTACGTATGTTTTCAGAGTTTGTATTGTACATTCTCCTATTGTAAAAGTCAGAGATTAAGATACCACACCATTCTGGAGTTGTTTGTTTTTCAGATATTTTCTCTGCAAAAACTTGCTAATCCAACTGTTTTTGATGTTTCTATATTTTAATATTCTTACCTATTTTGTGCCGGGGATGCCGGACGCAAGTAGTGCGCATAATAGATAAAAAGAAAGAAAAAGAAAACAGAAATAAAAGTGTGAAAAAATAAATCGAAGGAAAGAGAGAGAATGACGCCGGCCGGGTTCTGGCTTCTGGGGGAAAGGGGGGGGGGGGGGGGGGGCGAGCTCTGCTGCGGCGGCGCGCGGGAGCAGCGCCGGTCTGTGGGGTGTCGTTCCTTGGAACTATCAGGTGCGCCGGCCGCATCGCAGCCATTTTAAAAGCCGTGCCGTGGAGAAAATTCTCCACGTTTTTTTGCGGTTACGGACAACGCCGCCTCCGCTCGATGGGGCAGTTCATGCCCTCGCATTAAAACTACATCCGCTGCTAAATTACAGTCAAAGAGAAGGCGAGCTGGTGGAAGTTTATCACGATGACTTAATCCGACACTGGTGCAGAAGGAGTAAAAATGTTTTACAATGGATATCATTTACGCTTAAAATGTGAGTGAGTGGAGATATCCGAACACATCGGCCATTTCACTTACCCCAGCTGGCGTACATGGGCATACTCTTTACTATGCATGTACAGTCTCCGGTGATATGAAAGAGCCTTGGTTAGCGCGGGACTCCGCAGCCCTATGGTGGTATCTAACGGAAAACTGCTGAGGCTATTGTGAGAACGAGGACATATCCTTGGTTGTTCATTTCTTGAGGTTCCTGACCACTTGCTCGGCAAACGAGTGCCGAGTCAACACCAATAATAGTAATATGCTCGCTAAGGAAGAAAAAAAAACGCTTATCGATATTTATTTGTTGAACTTACCACGCGCTCATGACTGATTACTCTACCCGCCGGCGGTAGTTTAAGTCTTGCTTTATTTTGCATTTTTTCGCGGAATGTCCCTACATTCGGTGCTAAAATCAACATCAACTCAGCGACAGGTATTCATAAAGGGGAATACCGGCAATTATTGAACAGCCGCTGAAGCCTCGATAATAGCGGAGCTTCCTTTTGGTGATAGCTCTTCGGGCCTTCTAAGCCACACACCCGCCTGGAATTTTTCAAATCTTCTACGGCTTTACGTTTCTTAATTATTCTTTTATAACAACTGCGAAATGCATTTCGCAGGTGACCTTTCCCCGATCGGGCACTCACTGGGCACAGCAAATCATCCAGCTCATTGTTCACAGCGGAAAATCAGCGAGTTCGTTCACCGAGTTCACCGAGAGAGCCCCGTTCCTGGAGATGCAGGGGCTCAAGACGACAGGCCAGCCTAGACTACTACGATCGCACCTTCCAATCGGCAAAGTTCCATTCAGTCCGAAAGCAAAATACGTCTACGTCGCCAGAAATCCGTGGGATTGCTGCGTGTCCTGTTACCACCTGGTCCACGAAGCACCAGCGTTCAACTTCTCAGCCGGAACTTTCGAAGAATTCGTAGACGTGTTTCTAGGGGGACAGTTCGGTTTTGGCAACTACTTTGACCACGTTTTCTCGGGTTACAAGCACAAAGACAAGCCGAACGTATTCTTCCTGACGTACGAGGAACTTCAGAAGAACAAGGCTGACGTTGTCTTGAGATTAGCTTACTTCCTAGGAAAAGGCTATGGAAGAATGCTGGAAGAAAACGAAAATGTCTTCAAGGAGGTACTCGACAAGAGTACTGTCAGCTTTATGAAAGGTTTTATGAGGCCCTCTCCCGAAGAGCTCAACCTGGCTCTTGGTAAGACTCCCGCACAATTCGAACGACTGAAAGAGATTGTCACAATTAAAGCGGATGAGGCAAAAGTGAACATTCTTCGCAAAGGTGAGATGGGCCAGTGGAAAAATTATTTTAAGCCAGAAACCACACGAAAAATGCAAGCTGCAATTGATGAGAAGAACAAGAAATACGGTATAATTGACCTATGGAAACAGATTCTGTAACCGGGATTTTTGTTTCATAACTGGTTGGCACGTTCAGCAACACCCTCCCTTTTTTCTCCCTAAAAGCGTAATAAAGAAAATGTTGTGAGGGACACATTTATAATCTTTGCACTTGACTCCGTTATAACTATAGTTAGGTTATTGCACATGCCTGCGCTTAGGTCGCTTTAGGCTTAAAAAGATGACATCTGTTTGTTACTTTGGTACATGTTAAAATAAAATGGGGGAACCACACGCAATAATTAGTAGAGGGAATACATTGACACACTGTGACACTGGGTCTTGACTTTCGTTGTCTTTCATTTTTTTTGTCTGTTTATTCCCTTTTTCGACTACAAAAAACGACAGTTGACTGTCAGCGCTCTGGCTGTGTAATCCTTCTACTTTTCTTTATGTCGTTTTCCGCTTTATTAATGTTCCTTGTAACCTTTACCTACCCGCTCATCTAGAAAGATAGTAGCAGGTTTCAGGCTAAACAGCTACCACGTAAAGCACTGTGAATGGGGTAATCGCCATCACCTTGAACTTGACAACATCTATAAAGGAACTCTGGATACAGTAAACCGCCATGGTACAACCATGAACTGTGGGATCTTGCAACAAATCGCACACGTACGCGTTGTCAAGATGTATTTATCTCTATGGTTTCAATGTAGGGTTGACCCGCAAAATTTCCGACATGGTTTGCCAAGCAGCATTGAACGGGACACGCATACACACATCTGGCATTCGTGAAATTGCCGCACCATCGCACACATTCGTTTGATTATAGCAGAGCTGTTATGATCGCTTACGACATTCCTCGCTCCTCTTACTCTTTGGTTTATTAAAAAGAAAAGGCTCTTAATAGACAATTTGTTTCGCGTTTAGGCCCCGCACAACCACTGTAGCAGATTTCCAAAATTATAAGGTCTATAGTCATATTTAAAAAAAAGAAAATGCATATATGTCTCACCGTTGTATAAAACGCACCGGCAATTTTTTTTTTTAAACAGAGAAACAAACAAAACAAGAAAAAAACAGATACATTGATAAATACGGTATATGCCTCATCTTCCTTATTCCGTTCGTTAACCACGCGGACATTTTAAAACAAACCGTTAATGACTCTGGCCATATGCTCTGGCTTATCTGCCCTTCATACCGATATTCACAATACAGTCATGTATTTTGTTAATAGGGAGTTTTAGTAGACCGTGTTTCCCCCTCCGCTAAGCCCTCCTCAACGAAGAAACCGCCACTGCGCCTGCGTGCCGATGGCCTTGGCTGTGGAGTTCCGGGTGGCGGAGGGGCCTAGCAGAGGTGGAAACACGGTCTACTAAAACTCCCTAATGTGGATACCCCGCTGCATCGACACAACTTTCCTGGACAAACTGAGAAAATACATGTATTTTTACAAGTCCCATTATAGACGATTTTTTACGTGAACGAGGTGTCCATGGTAATGAGGCATCACTGTATTGACTGCAGATCGACATTAAAAAAAAAAAAGAAAAAAAAAACTTTTTAAGGGCATTTTTACGACAACCCAACCACTGGATCCTCGTATCGTCGCACAGAAACTACCTCGAACTATGGCGCCTAGAACGGGTCTTCCCACTAGCGTGTTTAGCATCCTGTCAGGCCGATACATTACGGGGGGTCAGAAAGTGGCAACAACAAATGACGCCACACTAGCCAGCGTGTCAAGTTGTCATGTGTCGCGATCTTGGCGGTTGGTGCGCGCCAGAAATCTAGGCAAAAAGTATACGCCCGAACACGACTGTCGCCGTCGTCCCGGAGTCCCGACTAGAAGACAAAGCTCTGTCGTTTTTGCCCCTCTGACGTCGTCGCTAGTGGATTTACGCACCACCATTTATTGGGGACGTGCCCGATCGAAAGCGTCGCTGTGGTCGGCCTTCCACGATTGGCTGAATGCTGACTATGACGTCAGCAAAGGATTTGTCATCGACGGAAATTAGAGGAATGGAATGGAAGAACTTCAATTTCGACGGTGTTGGTAGTGTTGCTTCCAGAGCGCAATGATTTCGATCTTCCACCATGCTCCTTAAAACACCATCGAACTTGTTGTTCTCAAGGTACGGACGTCCCAAGAGGTAACCATGTGAGGGGGCCAATAAAACATCTCGCCGCTAATAGCTCGCGATCGTATCGCCACACGCGTATCTTCCAGCGTCTAACAACGGGCACTAGACTAGCAGTGTCACGGCACCTCGATTAGGACTCCCCTAGGGAGCGGCCTGCCGTATGCCTCACTCCGCCGGTGAGAGCGATAGTTCTACCTTGGTTCCACTTTACCCCGCCGGCGCCAGCCGTGGCGCTCGTTATCGGTGAAAGATAGGGTGCCTGCATGTCTGTCTGTCTCAGGGTGAAGACATCCATTGTTGCACTGAATGTGCCAGCGCGTGACGCTCTCGCGCACTCGCTGCATGACTTGGGCGGTAAAATGGCGTCTATGCATTAGCCAAAGCTACGCGCTCGAGCTGAGTGACACCGGATTGCGCGCACTTCAAAAGGCATGAAAAACAATTGAGCGGAAAAATGGCTGAGATGTCACCACTCAAGCAAAGGCACGCGTGCGTATGAAGGCACTCTAGTGAAAGATAGTTTCTTTCGGGGGAGCATATCGAGGAACTCTATACTTCGTTTCACGTTAGTATGTACTAGTTAGCCGCGCGTGCTAAAAGCGCGAGTTAGTTGCTTCGAAGGAAGCCTCGGCGGCTGCATGAGCGCTCGTGCAGCGAGTGCTCCAGTCAAGGCAGTAAAGGCTAGCCGCTCGCGCTAGCACAGCGTTCGCGGTTAGTCCATGCTAAGGTAAGACAACATATAGTGAGAGAGGAGTAGTACGCCCGGCCCGGCCCGGTGTGGCTATTTAGATTTTTTTTTTTTCGTGAAGCCGCAAGTTTCAAATGAAACGAGTGCCAGATTGCATGAATGATGTGACAAATCTGTGTAGAATAAAAGCACATGATTCTTTCTGCGAAAAGCTCACTCAGCTGCAGGCTGCGCGTTAAAGCTGCATTCTGCTGGCAGTATGAGCAAATTGTCGTTTTCTTGTTCCCGTAACTGTTGCCCCGTTTCTATTACCGCTGTAATATAGGAGTTATAGTTGGATATAGCTAGGACCGTATGATTTCCGATTTTAACCGACGCTCGAGCACGCGCGAGCTGTGCCATTTATTCATCTGTGAAGGACAATATAAAATCAGATTCCGCGTGCATAACTTCAGCAATATAAACTTCATTGTTCACAAAAAACCAACCAAGGGAGTCATATAGTTCGCAAGCGGAGTACCTTTCTGGAAAGAGGCTTCCGCGAAAGCCTCAATATATTCTCTAGTGGGCTGTTTAGGTCACCAGCCCAGTTTGCCAAAAAAGGTCTGAGGAGTTTTCTGAGAAAGAGCTCGCAGAGCTCTTTGCTGTGGTAGGGGTCTCGGCAGTTAACACACCAAATCAGCGGGCAGTCCATAAGGTGTGGAAGCACAGCGCTCGAGAGAACCTTGCAAATTCTTCCACAACCACGAATCTCTGCCGACCGTAGAGCCCTCTCGACAAAGGTTGCACAGCCAGACAGCTTCAGGTCGTGGATAGCTGAGCCCTTCTTGGTCAAGGCTATACATGAACTGATATGCTCCGTCATGTGATGCAAATCCATTAAGTTGCGCTTGCATTCAGGACACGTCACCTGCAAAGTTTAGTGGGTTCTACACATTAGCCTTGCTTGGTTTCACTGAGAAATTCTTATTGCTTTGCTAGGTTGAATGTGTCAGCTAATTACTTTGAAATTACGACAATTTCTACAAATAAAAATGGTCACCTTTTGTTCGCAAACGAAGGCCAAGTAGCCAGCCATATAAGTCAGCGGTGCGAACTCAAGTTCGGAAAAGACTTCATCAGCTGCAGGATTTCCGGTTTCACGAGTGGAGTTGGCACATTTCATCGCCGTCTGGCACTCAGAACTAGAACGCACATTTACATTTCCGGCAGCTTCCAAAATGCCAACACAAACCACACACGCGAGCGCGGAGTGTCACTACGATATTTTCGCCGAACACAGCGGTGCATAGGGGGGGGGGGGGGGGGGGGGGGAGGGGGAGGGGGCGGGGGAGCGAGTTTTGCTGCCTTCCGCAACCGCGGCAGCACCTCGGTATCGGCGAAGCCAATGACAGGCAGATATTTTATCTGGTAGCGGAGCAAGAGCGCGTTGGGCACCTTCTCTATACTCCGTTTCACCTTATGTTGTACCACAGCGAAGGCTGGAACCGCGAGCTCATAGCTTTGAGGGCTGCCCTTACTGCACGAGAGCTTGTGCCGCCGAGATCTGCCCCAGAGCAAGGAGCTCGCGCTTACATCCTTTCCTGCGGTACAACATAAGGCGAAACAGAGTACTTTTAGCTCACAACACCACTCACCGATGTGCAGCTCCTCCACGGAAAATGGGAGAAGTTCTCCTCTCACACGCGCTCTTTTGTTTTCGGAAAGACATCGGCAGGCCGCACCAACAGGGGGGATCGTGTGGCCGTGGCAGTGTTGTAGGCGTTATAAAAAAAAAAAAAGATGAAACATAACAAAATAGGTTACTCGTCACTTGCAAAATCAAGGAATGCGTCACCAACATACGTTACCTGAAAATAAAATGAAAAATCTTTACCGGTACCAATAAAAAGTAACGTATGCTAGTTTTGCCGTACTTTTTCTTCATAAACTAAGGGTAAGTTGTTGTCGTGCGACAGCTTTTTTAGACTTTAAAACAAAAACTTGGCAGTTTTTTTTTTGTGCTAAACTGGGATTCTTTGCGGGGGGGAGGGGGGGGGGGGGGGGAGAGACAAGCAAACTTTTTGAAGGTACGTGGCATGAGTGCAATAATTTATGACTTGGCGCCTGTACTTCGTTTCAGTGTAAGTCCAGTGGCAGCCGACACTACGAGCAAATGGAACTAATCAAGCCGCGTCAAAAGCGTAACTACCTGGACTTTTGTTAGGTTTCTGATTGGTTCAGCGATGATAGACCCCGTAAAGAACCAAGACGAAAACCATGATGGTGCCCTTCTCACACTGTCAAATTGATCCCAGCAACTCCTAGCGTCGGCTGCGTTTGCATCGTATTTTCGCTGAGTTTCGGTATATTTGTCGCTTGGGGTGGATCCGAGATCCACTAGGGTTCACGTAATTACGCGGCTTGTCTCGTAGGTGGTATTAGGCAACGTTTCTTTAAAGGACAGTCACCACTGAATGTCGTTCTGCTGTGTGTCAGTGACGTTCATACGAAAATTTGCGAGAAAAACAGTGTTTTTTGTGTAACGATAATCCCTGGAGAAGGGGAACAACGTACTTTGGTGAAACCAGACACACTTCATGATACACCTGTATAAAATCTTAGATGCCAAGATTAATTAAATTTACTCAAGTAATACAGTTCTACTATTAACGATTTATTTTTGCGCTCTCAGCTAAAGACATATCGCAACCACAGGGCTGGTGATGACGTCTGCTAAACTGGTACCCCGCAACCTTAATGTCGACGATGTAGCGATTTCTGTCTATTTTAGACGATAGATACCTCTAACGGGAGGGGAAGACTTGGAGCCGCAAGATAGCGACATCATCCAGCTGACCACGTATAATATTTTCTTTTAGTACATTGAAGTGCATCAAGCATGAGCGTAAACATATGAGACTTGGTCTACGAGGAGGAACCCAATAGAAAGCAGAATTTATATTTTACGAACTTGTGTATTTTGTAAAAAAAAAAAAAAGACACAGTTACGAAACTTGTAGTTGAGTGGCCAATCATGATTGCTTGACTTTGTTCTCATTATAGCGATAGGGTGATCTATATTTTTATTGTGAAATACAATTTCCAGGTCAGCTTTCCAGATTCGGGCATTCACTGGGTACAAGAGAGCATCCAGCTAGTTGTTTACGACGAAAACTTAGCAAGTTCTTGTACCAAGTTCACCGAAAGATCCGCGTTCTTATATCTGGAGGAGATCATGACGACGAACAGACCCAGACTTCTTCGGTCGAACCTTCCGATGGGTAAAGTCCCATTCACTCCGAAGGCAAAGTATATGTACGAGGCCAGAAAGCCGTGGAATTGCTTCGTGTCTTTTTACAACACGGTTCACAGAACACCAGCATTCAAGTTCGCGAACGGAACCTTTGAAAAGTTATTGGACGTTTTGGTCGACTGACATTTTGGTTTCGACGACTGCTTCCAACAAGAGATTTTATGCTACAAGTTTAACGAAGAACCAAACGTGTTCCTTGTGACGTACCAAGATCTCTAGAAACACTAGGCCCTACGTTGTCCTAAGTTTAGCTTACCGACCCCCCCCCCCCCCCCACCCTTCCCCCCCAAAAAGAAAAACTCATTTTGATTAGATCATGTTCATATAGTCGGGATTTCATTGTGTAGAACTAATGCTTTTTCTTTTCAGTCATTTTTTCCCCGCACATCATAGATTTTAATGGCCTCCTGGCCCCAACAGCACCAAATCATGATCACCAGCAGTTCAAGAACGCTATAGCTAATATTGTTTGACTAGGAATCGATTTACTGTGAGAATATTCGCTGCATTTATTCGCCTATACTAAATACGTTGTACCCACACCCCACTTAATGCATTTCTCCGGCCCTGAGGATATATGAAATAAATAAATAAGAGGTACAATTTAGTGCCTGACAGGGTACCTTCGAAATTAAGTTAACAAAGCGCGTCCGTGTCGTCTTCGCGCTAACAGTGCAACGCAGTGTACGTCTTTTAACCTTTTTTTGTGGAAAATCAAGAACACCTACGGATATTTCCGAGCAATAAACAGCGTAAAAGTGACGCTTGCGTCTACGCTGGGAAGAAGTGCGCAAAGATGCGAGTTGATGGTTTCTTTTTCACTCAACAACGATATAATTAATAACCTGCAAACTTTACATTAAAGAAAACAAAAATGATATGTATGTGGCCGACAAATAGATCGGAACGTATAAGACAAAACGACTTCTACTACGTATAAATGTATACCGTTTATAGGTTTGTTGAACAAATCCTATGTTTATTCTACTACGCTTATTGGACAAATTATATACATATATAATATTTATATTTTGGATTAGGTTATTCAACGTGATTTTCATATTTACAATAAAAACGTACATAATTGCAAGCGCCACAAGAAAGAGAAAGCAATTGTACTTGCCCGCGCTGCTGTAGGTTTGGCTGTCTGTCTAAAAATAACCTGGACAACGGCTGCTCCCTTTTGTGTCTTTCGTTCTTGAAATAAGGAGATCTAAACTGTACCTAATATTTAGGGTTCCGCGTTTTCGGTATCTATTTTTCTTCTGGTTCGGGGGTTATTTATCCGTGCTTATTTTTCTCTTGGAACCGGTGTTCTTTGGTGTTTAATTTTAATGCTGGAAAGAAATCGGTGATTATCGGGGCTTGTGTTGCAAAGCGACTGCATAATTACTAGAAAAACCATGACGCACATCACATTACACACGTTTATTGTACACACACCAAACACGTCACACAACCCACATGCATATAGAAATGACAGAAAGTGTCACGCTTTCAGAAGCATGATATCAAAACTTAAACGCAAAAATGTTCCAAAAGCCGGGATTCATGATTAAAAACAAATACCTCCGACTTGCATAACAATATCAACATTTATCAGACGTTTCGTCTCCTATACGGGAGACATCATCAGTGCAGCCTGGGAACACCCGACTAGCTACCAGAAATCCAACGCTTCTTCTTCCTTCTCTTCATCCGTGGCGCTGGTTCTGCCGACTTCTTCATCCATGGCATACGGGAGACATTATCATCGTCTGCCCTCGCTTCAACTTCATTTTACGTCCGTCCTGGATGGTAAGTTAAATGACAAGTTATTTCAGGATGTCGGTGTATATGTCGGGGAGGGGGCCGCGGTTAGAATTGCAGGCAGATGGGTCACTCCGAATACACCATGATTCCAGAAATCTTCTGGGGCCCCACCGTTGTTCGCGTGCCAGGGTCACGGCGTTCGCCAGGTCGAAAGTGTGACCAGTCGTCCAACAATGGTCCACCAGTTCAGTTTTTGATCTTGTGGCATGTGTTGCCTTCTCCACGTCTCTTTTGTGCTCTTTGAGGCGGGTACTCCGTTTGCGGCCAGTTTCTCCGATGTAACACTTGTCACAGTCCTGACAGTTCACTTTGTATACAACACCACTTTGAGATTCAGGAGGGGTTGGATCTTTTGGCTTCGAAACGTATTGAAAAAAATGGACACGGACATTGTCAGAGACTTGTCAGTCATCGGAGCACGTTCCTTGCGGCTGAAGAAACGCAGTACAGAAAACTTGCAAACAAGGAGCTTCTTCGCACCTTCACACAAAATCTTGAAATCGTCAAATTCTTGGACGTAGTCCTCCATCACTTTCCGTTTTCTACCCATACTAACGGGCACGCAATCCGTGGACCCTATTGCCCTCCCCCCTTCCCCTCGCCCCTCTTCGCCTTTCCTCCTTTCTCCCTTATACCAGGGAACCTATGCCTGGACAAAAGACTTGAAAACCGTCGTGCTAAAAAAGATAAGGGAAAGGAACGGGGCAATATAGAGCTTCAGCACACCGTTTTTTCGTCCCGATAACGATACCTCCTCTCCCTTCCGGCGGCCTTGGGCATGCATCCTATCGTTATCGGGTGTCGTTATCGGTGCGAAAAAACGATCTGCTGAAACTCTCTAATAAACATGATTGCAAAAGAAAAGGACGACCCCAAACAGTTCAGTGGGGCTGTGTTCCGGGTCATCGAGAAAAGAAAGCGGGCTAGAAGATTCTTTCAGCAGAGCTGCCATTTGTTCCACAGCTTGTTATTCTGTGTTTTTCGGTTTTTACCGATTCAGAAAAAAAAAAACACCTAGGGGGTTATTTATCAGTATTTATCGGTACACACCGAAAACACGGAAATATTGTACTATATCCGCGTTTCTGACTGTGACCCACTGTTCTTTTTTTTTCTTCTGTGAAGTAGATTTGTTTACTGAAACGGAGCCTTCAATTTACCTGTATTTTGGTCACAGATAAAGAATAAAGTGCTTCTCAACAATTCACAATTTCAGTAGTAAATGTCAGTATTTGCCATCCCGATTTAGCAAATCTAAATTCAATCAACATCAACGTTCTTGACGACTCATTAAATATCGTGTAAGGAGGGAAAAATGTGTTGCTCACGAATAGAACAGAAATACCAAGCGCGAGATGGTCGTGCGCTCAAGACTCCAGTGCCCCATCATCCCCGTCACCTTTCTCATAATATATAGGCTGTATCGAGACACTCTTGCGTCCAATTTCGACCGGGTTCTTGCGATCTCTTACGACGAGAGAACCCCATCAGAGCCGTACACACTAAAAGTTTTTACACCTTTAAGGGTGTCAAAGGGGTGTTTTGGCAATTTACACCCTTGACTACACCCCTTTAGCACCCTTAAATCAGCTACTGCACCCACATTATTGTACCGAGAGGGGTGTTGTTTCGTGTTACACCCTCCATTTAGTGGAGGGTGTGAGAAGGGTGTAGAAGAGGGTGCTAAATAATAATATGAAAGGATTTCTGAAACCTTATATGTGGACCTCCCCATAAATGTATAGGTTAAATTTATGCTTAAAAACATCGGTTGTTAGCAGTCGTTTTTTATAATGTTAGTTGTAATTCATGCAAATAGTTGATAATAAAGTGCCTCTCCTGCGTGCAATTTTTTGTGTTCACAAAATTTTATACGAGTTCATATTCAATTTTCTTAAAAATTACTCCATCCACAAAAAATTGGAAACCAGGGAGAAATTCTGAATGCTATCATTTTTTACAAATATTTATTGATCGAAGTGTAGCAGTAAGAAAATCAGTCTCCAGTTTACTTCTGACAACACAACATGAAATCAAAATATAATATGTTTGACAAATATTCATGACATGCTGCCAGAACCTGTCACATTACCATGTCAACCTATGAAAAATATTGATTTGAAAATATGACGACATGCACAAGAACTCACACACATAAAGAAGCAGAACCCATAAAAAACCAGTCCGAGACATAAGACTTCCTAAAATATGGGCTAATGCAGTATCCTGGTGTAGATCACACAAAATCTGGAGAACCAGGAGAAAAAAGGAGACATTTGACTTTACTGTCGACAGTGACATCATTCTATTTTTACATTTATCAAAAGAAAAAAACCAAGAAAAATAAGCTGTCTTGTCCAACCATTTTAAACAATCAAAAAGCTAATTCTACTCAGTGTGTGTTGTCCAACCAGTTATCGCAGCAAGAGTCAACTGAGAAAAGGTGACAGTTGTTTTCACTGCCTGTTTTTCGACTGTCTCTCATCGTTGTTTAGCTAGTTTCTGCAGAGAGCACCAGAACTGAGTGGGCTACCATTCAATGATCCATGAAATCTCATAGCAATGAGTGACGTGCGCTTATAACAGTCTGTCCTTTGTGCTCCCGCATGTATAATGGTTCTGTTGTACAGTCTGTAAGTGATGTTACAACTTTGAATTCTTGCGTCGCACGGACAACATAGACGTGAAAGTGCTCGTCGAACCGGACTGTCTCAAGCACATTCCCCAAAGATAAAAGCACTTTGTTAACATAAAAAATTTGACATATATGCAGAAATTCGGGCAGAGCATCGTCAGGAACACTTTGGACAAGAACACATCCTGTTTTGTAGACCCTGCCTTCTATGCTCACAGAGTTCGCTACGAATGAATCAACAGTTTCAAGATCATGCTGAGAGATAAACTCCTTGACGCATTCAGGAAGATGTTCACAAAGTATGGGGCGACAACCTGTTGTGATGGGAACGCTCTTCTCACCAACAGCTGCAAAAGAGAAACACTGCAAAAACTGATGCCTCACTGCTAGACTGTGCGAAAGACTCTTAAAGTTGCGGATTTTACGAGCCATGTCTTTGAAATATTGGTGCTTTCCCTCGAAGCGCATCGCCCAAAGTTCAACTAATGGTCCAAACCTTTCCATGCACGACGGATAGTGAATAAGGTAGTGCATTTTGCAAGGAACTTTAACAGATGGGAACAATGTCTTGAAGTCGAGACAAAAAAAATGAATCTTCCTTTGCAGGTAGCCAATGTGCGAGACTGGGATTTTCCGGCTCATGATGATATCCATGATTTCGCGAAAAAGCAAGTAAAGTTGCCATACTTCGTGTTCTGTTGGAACACATTCGCCAACGAAAAAGGTTAGATGACGAAATAGGCAAAAGACCTGCGTGGCTGATCCTTTCATGGTTGCCTTTCCTTTAAGAAATTCACTAGAAATAGGCTCTGGCTTATTTCGCGCATCACAAGGGTCATAATTCCACTCACTAATTTCCTTGTTTAACTGTGCAAGAGTAAAAAGTCCTTGTGATATTAAGGAAGAAATGATGTGTCTTAGTGCAAATGGTATAACACCCTCGTGCAAGTCGTGCATAACGTCAGGCGGAAAATGCTGTGTGGCATTGAACCCCTGGCATGTAAGAGCACAAGCTGCAGTGACCCCATACAATGATGCAGTTGGCAGTCCAGCCTTCAACATGTTCATATGATGCTCGTGACCTTCCGGTGTGCGCAGCACGAAATCGGTCTCCAGGTGCTTGTAGTTGATTTCACAGTGCACGGCCATGCAGAACCTGCAAATCCTACCTTTGTTGAAACTACGTTTAAAGCCTCCCATTCTATGGCTCGACAGATTATCCCCAGTCAAAACAAAGACTGACCCTCTCATCACTTTTCCGTTTGCAACTATGCCTTCAGTTTCTAATCTGCTCACATCCTCAAGCAAAGGTGCAAGAATCTTAGGCAGACCATAGGAGTCCACATGGTGGTCATTCACTAAAAGTGCCAGGTGCATTCCTGATAGCGCAGAGCGGAACCTTGCAGGAAAATTCAGCACTGAGAAATACACGGCGGTCATCTTATGCTTTCCTCTTTTGCTGCCCAAAGGGTTGCACACCTCAAATTCATCAGTATATAACTGCAGGCAGATTTTGTGATGGTCACCTTCAAAGTAGGCATGGTCGCGAAATGCACTGCCATCAAACACAGAACACATATGGTTGTCAACCTTTGTGTAAGCATTAAAGTCACCCGATAAGGTTGGATGTTCAAGGATACACGTGAGGAGATCACAGAGCGGCACATACTCCATGGTGTCGTCTTTTCCATTGCTGTTGGTTCCTAGCACTACTGTACGGGGCTCAACAAGTGGAAGATGTGTCCTCCAGAACGCGTTCCGGCCAGCTGTCGTCAGTAGCCGGTCCAGTTCGTCAACACAGAATAGCTCCCTCACGTTGGCGGCCACCTCGTTGTTGAGCTGGAGTTGTTTATGTTCCAAAATGGATTTTACGAAAGAAATCACATCATTTATGATTTCATCTAAGGTTGATTCTGGAAGTCGCCTTCCCTCTTTCCACTTGAGAAGAAGGAGAGCCAGCTGCTTTACACAGCCGCTTGGACCCTGGGTGGATTCACACACTTGTGAAGTCTCTGTACGCAGCTCCTCTTGCCTTTCTTCTGCGTCCGGATTACTCTGTACACCAACGTCATCACTTTGAAAGGCATCCCCAACACTCGGTGCTGCATCCACCAGTTCATTCGCTCCCACGGCTCTTTCTCTTTCGACTGATCCAGGGTGATTTCTGTACACATGTTTTTTATAGGAAGCGAAGAGTTCAAATGTCCGCATGCAGCCACTTAGGCCGCACACCCAGTTGCTTTCGTACCCATGAACTGAGTGAAAGTGCCTGAATAGTGCCCTCAACGAAAAAATGTGGGACGCACACCTTGGGCACCGGAAGTATCGGACACCTGGCATCTGAAAAGAAAGAAGCCCTCTTTTCATTGATATGACCTTCGTTACGTAAGTTTGATGCTCACACTACACGCAATCAACAAGAGGCAAAGTGCAATGTAACGTTTCTAAACCCGAGAAACACCGAAAAAGGAGATGCACACACAAACGAAAAAAAAAAAAAAAAATACACGCAGTCTCTAACACAGCTGTGAACTCTTCGAGACGGTGGGTGTGTGGTCCTTTTCCGTGTCTCATTTCTGTCCTCTTGTGTTTAAAGTTTACCAACGTTTTAAATTTACCTTCTTGCCTGTGCCTTTACTCTTCCTTCAGTTGCACTGACATGCAGGTATCGAAGAAATAAAAATCGAGAAGAGACAGAAAGGACAAAGTCGTGCCTTGTCCATCCTTTTCCTTTGTGTCTTTTCTGTCCATGTTTTCATTTCAAAGGACCGAGGAAACATAAAGAGCACAATCTCTTCCGACATTAAACATTACAATGTGGCGTGAAGTATGTAATTGCAATAAATTAATTTCTGCGTCAAGATAAACTAAGTTGGAAGTAAGTTTAGAGAAGATAAATTATATCATATGCCATTAGTCAGTATCATATATAAAGTTACTCGCTTCTTTTTGCCGTACTGAGTCATCGCTTGCGAACATGACTCTAAACGACAAAGCATAACTTTTATTTGGAAATATTTGTAAAACATAGAGCACGGCCACTAAACACGATGACAGGGTACAAGAAAACACATATTTTCAACTTTCAACACACAAAGTATTGTCGAGTTAGAGCAGGGGTAACCTCGCTTTACTGCAGTGATGTGATTGGCCTAAGCCGTTTTGGAGCACCCTCTGGAGCAGCCAAAACAGAGTTGTGGAACAGCAAATCTGGCTTTTGGAGCAGATATCCGTAGAGAAAAATATATATTCATTTCAAGTAGTGGACAAACGAAGGACACATTGCTCGCCGCAATCAACCAATTATTGTTAACATAGACCACCTGGGAGTCTTTCAACATGTAACTGAAATGCCAATGACATGACACATTTTGTAATGCTTCAGTTTGTGGCGATAGCCATTGAAAAAAGAAGATCGCGTGGAATAAAAGTGCCACATCAGCTCGATTTTGGAATTTGTCAGACGTAGCCGCTTTTCGTCTGTCTTTTTCTACATTTGGTGACCCGGACGTGATACAAATATATCGGACCACATGTTTAAATTTATTTGAAAATGACCAGCTTAGTAGTAGATATCACATTATTAGGTTTATTAGTAATACAATAAATGGAAGCAATCTCCGACTGATGAAGCACGTAACTACTGCCTTGTAATGCAAAATTGTCGCGCGAGCGGAGATGGCTGTTCGATCGAAACCATGCCACTCCGCTCCGCCTCAACTAATTCCCAAAATTGTATGCAAAATGTAACTGTCCAACATACGAGGAAAAAAAAAAAAAAAAGTCCAGCGGCACGTTCTTGCCAAGGCGGCAAACGAGGTACAAGCTAAACACAGAAAGAAAGAAAGAAAAAAAAAAAAAGAAAGAGGAAAAAAAAAAAAAAAAAAAAAACCTGAGCGCATCGATGCAAGACATCGCGAGCCAGGATCAAAAAGTTCTTGGATCGGTTTGTGCAACGACTGAACTCGAGACAAATAAGCACGCTGTGCGGGTTCAGCATGCGGACATTGCGTTCTTTGCTTTAGCTCACTTCTCTTCACCAACTTCCTTTCGCGGCTCATTTTTCACGTACCCGGGTACGTCTCGAAAGAAAGCCTACCGAGATTAACCTAGGTAATCAATACTTCGACACTGCAGTCTTTGAGCTTAAGGTATGTTTGTAGTAGCGCATTAAACAAGAACAGGATTGTCCTTACGTTTCAGTTCAGAAAGTGCCATTACTGCAGTGACGTGGGGACGGCAACACCCGATGTCGTGCGACCACAGTGACTGGAAGGCAGGGACCAAATATGGTTGGCCACGGCCGTTGCTTTTAGGAGCGAGTGCTTCAGCCCATAAAATCATTCCCGCCGCGCAAAAACATGGTTTCGTTTCACAGCATGACGGCATGGCTGGTAACCAGCACGCTAGCGTCGTAGCGTCCGCACATGCCCATGTCTATGATTAAATTTTTTTTAAAAGACGCGAGACTAGAGACGGCAGGAAAAACCATGCAAGACCAGATGAACGATTGATGCAGGGTACTGTGTCGGACGGCTGCTTGAACCACCTAGCTCATGTGTGCTCAATTACGGTACCCGGTTTAGTTTCGGTTTTCAAAGGCGACCAATATTCGTCCTTTGGCGCAGCCTACCGTAGCAGGACGTAGCGGGGTTAGCCCCTTGGCGCAGTTTGGGGCAGCAATCACATCAGTGCTATAGAGAGTGGCTCCAGAGAAAGCCGCGTGAAGGGAACGGTGCGAAAACGAAACTTGCCGAAATAGCGGGAAAGAACGGAAGGAAAGGCGGCATCCCGATTTCTTTCCCACCAGCATGTTCATTCGCCCGCTCCGCCAAGGCTGCCAATTTTCGGTGGCTCTGCTCTGAGGAAAAAGCTGACTTTCTCTCTCCCCGGCGCTTCTTCCACGGCGAGATTTTGTGGCGGGTGGAAGATAACGCGGAACGCAGCGTGCGTCAAATTGACAGGAGCAGGCAGAGACCGAAATCAACGCGTCCTGGGTCATATATACCTTTGGATGCGTACGACGTCGCTCGGATGTGATGCTCTGCAGTGGCTGTTTCGTTAGTCAGGACGGGAAACCGAAGCAAGTGTCCACACGGCCACACCACGTGAGTGGGGACAACGTGGTCAGGACGGGGAACCGAAGCAGGTGCCCACGCGGCCACTCCACATGAGCGCAGCCAACGTAAAGTGAAGCCGTGACAGCCCTCCACGCGCTGCGAGCAGTGCCAGCAAATGCTGGACCAGCGTTACCAGATGGAAAAAAAAATCGAAGTCAGTAGATGGGCCCCATACATATCAGTAGATCACCAAACAACCAGTAGATACTAAAAAGAAAGTAAAAAAAAGACCTTTGTGTATTTCTCATTGGTCTTAATACATAACATAACATCATAAATAATATACTAAGAAACACACGTAGAAATTAGTTGCGTTTTTTGCTTGCAGCATTTTTTTTTTAATTCCAATTTCCAGCGGCCAGGTGTAAAACACATTTTTTTCCAGAAAGCAAAATGATTACCCTTAGTACTTTCCAACGATGTAGGTACATTCCCATGCTGTATTCAACGAGCTTGTATATACTTTTTTTCTTTTTGGAGGGGGCCGGAGGTGTAAAATGGCCGCTATCTGAAGAGTTGCCGCTTCTCATAGTACGTGGACGACACTGATCTCTATGACAATTGTGGACGAAACCAAGCAAAGCCAAAGACGTATCCGTTCCGAAAGTACGCGCGTACGCGCCTGCGTTGGCCATTGAGATCAGTGGCGTTGGCTGCATACGGCTTTGGGTAGATGAATCGAAGGATACGTAGATGCATATGTATAGTTTCGTTCCTAATAATTTCACATGCGTTTGATGGCTAACATGAGAACAGCCCTTCAAAATTGTGCATTGCTGTGCCCTTGAAATGTTTTTTCATTCTGTTGAAAAGAGGTCTCCGACACTCCACTCAACTTTGGCGGGGTGGCGGAGAGCAATATAGAGATCAATGGCGGAGTGTGGCAAAGCCGGCAAAGCAGCTCGACCATGAGCTCGGCGCTCTATGCGGTGCAAGGTGCCGCCATTACTTTCTGGACGTTGCCTGTTTACGCCGTTTACGTATCCTCAATTTTGAGAGCTGTCGAGTAGTAAACTTGTTAGTGAGCGCGTTGGTAATGATATAGGTTTCAGAAAGAGTTATATACGTAAAGACAGGGGACGGGACAACATATCTTTCAACTTTCAACAAACAAATGATTTATTGCCGGACGCTTCTCCTTCGGAGCTCCACTACAGGAGAGGGAAAGTTAAAAGGAGGGAGAAGGGAAAGAGGGGGCAAGACAAGGCCCCGGGAGGAAACTGCGGGAAAGTAAAGCGCAGAGACAGCGGGAAGGAGAGGAAGGAAGGAGGCATCCCAATTTCCCTCTCAGGAGCAGGGACCACTCGCCCGGCCCGTCAAGGACGTCAACTCCGGTCTAAGGAATGTCACCTCCCTCGACAGCCCGCTGTGTTCGCCCCCGCAACGGTCTCCCTGTGTTCTTACACCTCCCCTCATCGCCCTCCCCTCTTTCCCCATCGCCTCCCCAAGTCGAGCTCTGAGCGGCTAGCCGCCCCAGTAAATCTGTAGCTGCAAGTCGAAAGCTGTGTCGTCTGTTTCGTCCTCTTGTGTGTTTCTTTCGTTTTAAGTCAATGGAAATGTTCTTCGGCGCCTCTTTTATGGCGTACGCCTCCACGATCTCGCGCCCGTAGCGGTTCTTGATGGCCCCCAAAACACGCGCGGACGGGAACTCGGGGGCACATGGAGCGCAAACCTTGAGGTGATGGACCATGGGGTGTTGGGAGCAGGGGCGGATTTAGAGGGGGGGTCCGGATGTCCTGACCCCCCTCTTGAATTCTGCATGTGTAAAATTTAGGGCGTGAAACGAGGGAGAGGGGGGGGGGGGGGTCCTAAACATGTGGTGCGCTGACCAACACCTGACCCCCCCCTCAGGAAATTCCTGCATCCGCCCCTGGTTGGGAGTCCTCGTCGTTTTTTTTTTTCTATTTCTCTCCTATGTTCGCGCAGGTGGCAGTTGAGGCCGCGCCAAGAGGCACGCGGCCCCTTTCGTTCCCTGCGCGGTCGGACGGGTGTATTCCGTGCCCTTCTCGTGCGGGGCAGAGTACATCGTACAGACGGGCCGCTGCCTCAACGACCGCCTGCGCGAACATGAGAGAGAAATAGAAAAAAACGAGGGGGACTCCCAACACCCCATGGTCCATCACCTCAAGGTTTGCGCTCCATGTGCCCCCGAGTTCCCGTCCGCGCGTGTTCTGGGGGCCAACAAGAACCGCTACGGGCGCGAGATCGTGGAGGCGTACCCCATAAAAGAGGCGCCGAAGAACATTTCCTCGGCCTCGCTGTCGCTGTCGGAGAGAGAGGTGACATTCCTTAGACCGGAGTTGCCGTCCTTGGCGGGCCGGGCGAGTGGTCCCTACTCCTGAGAGGGAAATCGGGATGCCTCCTTCCTCCCCCTCCTTCCCGCTGTCTCTGCGCTTTACTTTCCCCGAGTTTTCTCCCGGGGCCTTGTCTTGTCCGCCCCCTTCCCCTTCCCCCTCCTTTTAACTTTCCCTCTCCTGTAGTGGAACTCCGAAGGAGAAGCGTCCGGCAATAAATCATTTGTTTGTTGAAAATTTAAAGATGGTGTTCTCCCGTCCCCTGTCTTTACGAATAGTAAAGTGTTTTTGTTTAAATTCTTAGTTTTGGCGCGGTTTGTTCCTCAAGTATTTTCCGGAATATATTGTGTGCTTAAGCTACACTAGGTGGCGCAAGCTGCCACATATACACCATTAACCATCGGTTCAGCCATCTATCCACCCACAGCCTTCACCCACTTATCGTTCCTTTGTTCTGTTTGGCGCGTTACTTGCGGTGGTGACGAATGACGGTTGGCGAGTTTACCGAGTTGACGAGCCAAACGAATGTCAGTATTTTCGCGCCTAGCTGCTCGCGTGGCTTTAGCAGCGTTCGACAATGCCGCCCGTGCGGTGTCTGGTCACCGTGCCTCACCTACAGGCTGCCAGGTCTTTCAAGCTCGAGGATGGATCGGTAAACTCTTTGAAACATGCGGTGGCTACGTGCCCCGTTCTTGGGAACTCCATCAAACTGTCTTCTGTCAGGTTTCAGGCAAGTGCCTCGTTTCTGTTGACATTTTCCCCGTGCTCGAACTGTAGCAGGTCACAGTAAGCTAAGTAAACGAAGGATAGAGAAGACACCGAACTGCGAAGCTGTGAACCACCTAATCCAGAAAAAAATATCGAAGTGATAAGATTTTAACCGCCTAAACCACCGTCATCTTCGAATCTATCTTGGAAAGGGTACATGTTATATGAGGAAATGACGTTGTAGCGCGAAGAGTAAAGTATAGACCGCATGAAAGCGATTTGGCGAGTGACGAGGCAAGCGTCGGTGAACCCGCTTCGCTGTCGCTCGGTCACTCGCGCGACGAGGCAATCCGCATGAAAGCAACGGGAGCAAGCGACATTGTAATCCAAAAGGAAGTGTCTAGAGTTCCGTCCAGGCGGAACGATGGTCGCCACTAAAGTAACGTCCAAGTTGGGTCTCGTATAAAGCAAATGTTGAAGGCTAGTTTCTGAAGGAGTAAAGCTATACGCACTCCGGAGTGCGCTTCGGACGGAAATGGCTACACGCACTCTGCGGAGAGCTCATGCCGCTCGGGTCACCCTTTTCGAATGGCACGTGTATCGCTGGGGAGCCCGCCTGCGTTCCCCCCGCTTCGCGGCGACAGTGTGAGGCTGCTAATTACAAAACGTAACCAGTACACGCCGCTTCGCGGCGTCCAGCCGGCAACCCAAGCCCCGCTGTCCCCGATCGCATCAGGAAAGGGAGTCCCGTACCATTTAGTTTTGCGAAGTTTCGTCGGCAACGACTCTTTTAGTGTTCACCGGGGGAAAAAAAAAAAAAAAAGTAAATATTGCCAAATGCTTCGACAAAACAAAATGTTTGAGAAAACGAAACAAAAAGAAAGTGGGACCACCGCGGATCGAACCCACGTCCACTAGCGTACGAAGCTGACACCTTAACCACTACGCTATGCCACCGCTTAAAAGAATGAGTTGTTGTGACTATTCCTTTTATATGAGACTAGCGGAGTGCGTATAGCCATTTCCGTTTGAAGTGCACTCCGGAGTCCGTAGGCTTTATCCTTTCTGAAGTGGTGGTGTAGTGTAGTGGAAATGTGTCTGCCTTACACGCAGCGGGCCCGGGTTCGAACCGCAGTGTGGGTTTACTTCTTTTTTTTTTCTTCTCGATTTTTTTTTTGTCGGTATTTACATTTCTCTTTTACAATTATCTCTGAAAGACATGAAGGCATGTTGTCGACGAAACTTCGCTGAACTAAATGGCCGGAGGTGCAATAGGGCATAGCGGGTTTGGGTTGCTGGCTGGGCGGCGTGTACGGAGGGCTAAGTGGGTTAATAGGGAGTTTTCATAGACCGTTTTCGCCGTCCCGCAATGCCCTACGCAGCTTGCTATGATGTCGGAACTCTACAGTCAAGGGCATGGGCGCACAGGCGCAGTAGCGGCTTCTTCGTTGCAGAGGGCTTAGCGGTGAACGAAACATGGTCTACGAAAACTCCCTCTTAGTTTTGTAATTAGCAGCCGCATACTGTCGCCGCGAAGCGGCGTGAATGCAGGGGAGGGGGGGGGGGGGGTGTTAACGAGCCCCCCAATGATACACGCGCCGTCGGAAAAGGGTGACCCAAATGGCACGAGCTCTAGCTCCGCGTTCCAGACGGAACTCTAGTAGCAGCTATCGTTCCGTCTGGAACGCTAGCCACACCGTACGTCCAAATCGCCGCCTTCCCTAGGTTCACAGGGGCGAGAGAGGAGGGTGGGGGAGAAGGTTAGGCATATCCATTTCAGTGCTCTGTCTGGACGTAACGCTAGCCACAGCGTTGGACGTAACGCTAGACACCTCTTTTTTTTTACTTTTTTTTTGTAGGGCATTTGACAGTATTTACAGTAAGCTCTCCACGTCGTGCGTATGGCCATTTCCGGTCAACGTGCACGAGCTCGTGCCTATAGCCTTTACTCTTCATTGAATAGGACTGATTTGAGCCAGCACATATGAGAACTGAAAAGAAGCTAAGTGCCTCTGGAGCTGATTTACTAACTATATAAAAATATTTTTGGGTTAGATATATGTGAAGCTAGTCCATGCGCATACATTTTACAGATGCTGGATTTGGTATTTGAAGAATACACTGACCTTGCTGCGGACGACGAAATACATGACATGGCTAAAATCACTCTCCTGCCCATTGTAACTGTCCCAGAGGGTGGGCCAGGCTCATCTTCCACTCAGGTATTTGGTTTTGCAACAAGTTCAAGGTATATCAAGCATTAATGAAAAAAAAAAAGAAACGGTTTATTACTAGGAATATAATCACAACTGTGATAGGCTGTGTCTATACGAGCGTTTTTTTTAATTTTTTATTCTTTAAAAATTTTTTAATGGTGATAGCTATGTTAATGCCGCCTTCACTGTATGTTTGTGGAGCTTGGTGCCTGATTATGATTGGTAGAAAAGCGTCCTGTCACTTCTGTACGTCCGTCACTATCCAGCAAGTGTGACGCCGGCGCCTCCAGCAGACACGCTGTCTGTCGAGATAGTGGCGAAGGGCATGAAACACGGGCGTCACTTTTTTTTTTGCATCATAATCAGGTGCACCTTTCAGCGTGTGGTTTTGAGTTAACCCTTTAGACGCCGAGGACGAGTCTGACTCGTCCACGGAGTTCGTCCCGCAAATGCCAAGGATGAGTGTGGCTCATCCGCTCGTTTCAGCCCGTGTCTGTAGTGCCAGCGACGAGGCACGCTCGTCCAGTCTATTTTTGTGTTGAGAATAGTTCTCCCGCTAGCCAGCAGGAGAAAAAGCGAACCAGAATTTCGCTAATTTTTGCATCATTTTGAGAATTTATCATGCTCCTCCGGCAACATGGGTTTTTAAAAATGGCGTCTCTTTCGAGTGGTGACATGCATCGCTCGTCTAGTCGGAAGCGCGTTTCTTTAGTTGATGATGAGTTTTCTACAGGGTGAAACAAGGAGACGGCACGCTCTTTAAATCGACCGGAAAATTCGGTTTCTTAACCTATCGCGCTACGGCTTTGTGCAGCGTTGCCCACAGATGGTGCATTTTTTTTGTAAAATTTGCAAAGAGCGAACTTACCCGAGGAAAAAGTAAAGAAAGAAAAAGGCTTAGCTCCTATGGAAACACAGCGAAGCCACCGGTCTTCAAACAACACGGCGCCGGTTAGCACGGGACACAAGAGGTGGCGCAAGCGGTCGCGACGCCAACTGCCTCCAACGAACGAGCAGACGACGCCGAGACTCGAGAGCCGGCGTTTTTAGCAGACAAGGAACTGCAGTTCTTCGTTGTTACTGCGCCTGTTTTTTGTTTCTGCGACTGTCGCCGCCTGCGGAACGCACGTCGCTTTTGAGTCGAAAAGATTGCCTGCTAATGACGCTGGCTCTCGACGCCGTATGCTCGTTCGTTGACGGCGTTCGTTGCGCCATCTCTTGTGTCCCGTGCTAACCGGCGCCGTGTTGTTTGAAGACCGGTGGCTTCGCTGCGTTTCCATAGGAGCTAAGCCTTTTTCTTTCTTTACTTTTTCCTCAGGTAAGTTCGCTCTTTCCAAATTTTACAAAAAAAATGCACCATCTGTGGGCAACGTTGCACAAAGTCGTAGCGCGATAGGTTAAGAAACCGAATTTTCCGGTCGATTTAAAGAGCCTGCCGTCTCCTTGTTTCACCCTGTAGTTTGGATGATGATGACTTTGCGCTAGACGATAGTGACGGAAGCGGGGAGTCCGCGGAAGAGTTTGAAAGCTCAAGTGACTCGGACCTTAGCGGCGATGAGGTCCATGCTTCGGCGCGAGACTGGAAAAGTGTGGACACGACAAATCCTCCATGAGCCCCTCCCCGCTTTCCCTTTATTGCCACGCCGGGCGTCACGACACCCGTCGACACGTCGCTCGTCGAACACGACACCCTCAATGCTGTTGGGTACTTGTAACTCTTGCTAAGCCAGACGTAATGACTCTGGTCGTCAATGAGGCAAAGAGGTACCTATGCCGATCAACACTTGGCGACCGCGCTGATCTCAAGGGGATCCCAAATGAAGGCGTGGTAACCGGTGACGGAAGCAGAAATGAGTCTTCTTCACCCTGCTGCTTCTACAGGAAATAGTAGACAAGCCAGTTGTCGAGTGGTATTGGTCAAAGCGCACAGTGATTGAAATCCTAGTGTTTGGGGAGGTGATGAGTAAGAGCAGATTTATTTTGCTCACGAAGTTTTTCCACTTTGCGAATAATGGAGATGATGCTGGTAAAGTGGGGCAAGCTCGTCAAAAACTTCTCAAGATCTGGCCGGTGTTGTTGCTCATGAAGGACCGCTTCAAAGCAAGCGGTCTCGGTTCCCATTTTTAATTTTTTTGCCTCACATGGCCTAAGATTGGATCAATTTTGGTTTTCAGTTGTTAAGCTTTTATACCCATGTCTTACATGCTTGAAATAAGGAAGAATTCTTCTATCAAAGTGTGCTATAAAAAAAATTTGAATTTTGGGTACATTTTTTCGAAAACTGGCTGGCGCTTAAAGGGTTAAGCAAAAAAAGGAAAAATTAACAGATGAATATCTCAAAGCCTGTTGCTTTTTCGGGAACCGTGTCAATTGGGTTGGCTTTTATTAATGGCCACCTTTAAAACTACAATAGACCCTTTCCGGAATTCAGTCTGGCCACTTTGATCACTATCATCATCATCTGAAAACGCCATATGTGCTACACTAATGGCGGACTTCTGTTTACTGATGAAGGAAGTTGAAGATGCTCCTGAGCATCTTCATCTTCAGACCCTCAGGGCTAGGGTGACCAGACGTCCCGTTTTGGCCGGGACAGTCCCGTTTTTCAGGTCCATTTCTGCCGTCCCGTCTTTTTATCCCAATATAGAATCATGTCCCGTTTTCGCAGAAGTACATAGTTTCAAAATTGGCACCAAGCGAGTAGAAGCAAACTGCAACTATGCCTATTCGTTGCAAGTATATTTTACAAAACTAACCGTAGGTACTTTACAATATTTACCCAGAGAGTAAAATTTAGGACTGTTCTTGCCCACAAACACTTTTTCTTTCGCGAGGACGGTAGAAATATTTTTTTTTTTTAGTTACTGGATATAGCACGGATGTAGAATCATGTAGGAATAGCACGCCTGTAGAATTTAATTACATTTTTTCTCAAACTTTAGTACCCCCCCCCCCCCCCCCCCCCTTTACCGCTGGGATGTCCCGTTTTCTACCTTGAGGAATATGGTCACCCTACTCAGGGCCTGAGGACATTGCAGAGGGGAGTGTGTTACAAGGAGACATCAAAAGCAAACAAACAACAATCAAAAGCAAACAAACGACAATCTTAAGAATGAAAAAAATACATAATAATGAAATGCTAAAAGTTAACACTGTTAAGGCATCGTTTAGAAGCGATGGAATCGGATATGGATGCCACAGATGCTGGAAGGTGATTCCATAAGACCGTCGTCTGAGGTATAAATAAATTATAAAAAGTTGTAGTGTTACATTGAGGAATGCCCATCTGTGGATGGTCAAGAAATTATGATATGTAAAGAGGTGTCAGTAACTTGTCACATAGCAGAGGATTATAGTAATAAATTTTGTGGAACAGACACACTGTTAAGATTTCCACGTAATGCAAGGTTAGGTAGGTTCAAACTTATTTTCATTGATGTTACACTGGCAGTGCAGTGATAATTAGCAAGGATGAAACAAACAGATCTGTTCTGAATTGCTTCAAAAGCCAATATCAACACGTTAATGCCAGGGTTCCCAATTCAAGAGGCATATTCCAGCTTAGAGCGCACGAGCGTTTTGTAAAGAAGCACCTTGAGAGATAAGGGAACTGATGAGAAGTTCAGTGTGATTGTTCGCCTGCACTCAAGCACGTAGACCAAAGTATAGGGTGGTCCAAGTCACCAGGATCGATATAAAATGGATCATAGAAATCGACACCTGCACGCAGCAATCTAGACTTTTTGTCAGAGGTGTATTTCACATGTCGCTTTCCTTTTGTAAAATTAGAAAGCGTAGCTCTCTTTCTGTAAAAAATAAGGCCAAGAAACTTGCCAGGGTCTACGGCGGACAGTGACGCAGACGACAGGGGTCTAGTAGCAAGGTGTGTTTGGCGTTCGTATAGATTGATGGGCTACCTCCTTACTGCGACGGCTTGCGACCAAGGTTTTATAAAATGAAGATAATCTTTTTCAAATGTACCTTCGGTTAAAAAATAAATGCGGGCAATAAAAGCAGAACTTAAAGTAAAAAAAAATGTGTCTGCATAACGACAGCGCTTTTGCTGCCAACGTGTCGTCTGCTAGCTTTAGCTGGTCGGCTGCACCGTCGGACGCTGCTCCCGATGCCATCTATGAATACGATCGCCAAACACGCCCTGCTACTGGGCTTGGTCGTCTGGGTCGTTGCCTGCCGTTAACCCTGGCAATTTTCTTGGTCCTATTTTTTGTAATTTTACAAAAAAAAATTGACCCGTGAAATAGATCTTTGACGAAAGGTTTAGATTGCTACGTGCAGGCGCCTGTTTTTATGGTCCATTTTAGATCGATCCTGGTGACTTGGACCACCCTATATATAGAGTATTGTATCGGGCACATAGGGTTTTGTCGAGGGGGGGGACCGCCCATGTCAAAATGGCATAAATGGGGGAGGGGGAGCGGGCAGGGAGAGGAGGTCCCAGCAAAACTGAGGATTTGGGGCTATGTGCTCGTATTGTATATGCAAGTACAGTTGCTGGTGGTGTGAGCTGGAATATGCAAGCGGTGACCGGGCTGCGCAGACCACATAGCCGCAGCAAGTGACTGGCCACAGCCTGGTCGTCACTCATGCTTTCCTGCTTATATCGCTTGCTAATGTATGTATCGAGGTCCTCGTTAGATAAACTTTGTTTCGTGTTAGTACTGGATACCAGAGCAGTTTGAGTGTTGCATTAGAAGGAGGGGGCCAGTCAGGGCCATGTCTTTTTCAAAGTGATATGGCTTGCATGCTCTACTGGACGGTGTTGCACTGTACTCCGCATATTATTCTTAGCATTGAACAGCATCTCTGTTTGACACTATGTGAAATTGCATGCTGTGCATGTTTGCATCTACCGAAGAGCTTAAGCTTCAAATTCGGGCTCAGATTATGAGCCACGAACCAAGAATACGGTGCCGAATTTCTGTATTATTGAAGACGAGCGTATTGGTGAAGGTTCATATCCACACACGAAAGGATAAGAAACGGAAGGTGGACAGGGCCGAAATAGGACCTCTGGAAAGATATCTTGGTTTGTTCTTGTCCACTGCGTTTTTTATTCTTTCATGTGTGCATATGAAAATTTTGTACATTACGATTTATACTGAATTCCTGAAACGGCGAGCATCTAGCGGCATTTATTAGTAATAAATACACCAAACCTTACTTATAGCATGTAAAGTACAAACCGTTATATCATTAAAACAGCCTGCTGGGGTCCTTAACACAAATCCAGTAACTTTACACTGCAGGGATTTCCTTTCGTTTTAGGAGGAGGCTTCATTGGAGACGGTGCGCACTGAAAACTGTGAAACCGCCCAAAGAGAGAGCTTGCCAGATGAAACTTCTCCAGATGACTCCTCTCCAGATGTACCATTGGTAGGCATCGAGCCCTTTGAGCTGTAAGTGTGTTTTAATGGTTGCGACTATAGAGGCTATGTTGTGATACAAGGCAGCCTCGAAATGCTTCTATTCCGCTGTCACTATAGAACGGCGGACAAAGTGGCATCAATGGAAACGCTCATACCAGCTGCACTAGCGTCTCACCGGGTGCCTACCGTACATGTGCGCTTTGCTTAGGGTGGTGACATCTAGCCATTTTGGTTCGCGTCTTTTTATTTATTGTTTGCTTGGATCACATGTCGGCTAGTAGCTTTACCTGCGCGGTGCCGTTTTGTTTCATCTACTTCTTTGACGCATCTCACGTACATGGACCATTGTGTTCTGCTGCGTTCCCTGGGCAATGGAGGAACCAGGCACGTATCCAGGGGGGCCCATGGGGCCCGGCCCCCTCCCCCCCCCCCCCAATATCTTCCATTTTGCTGGGGCCTCCTCTCCCTCCTCCCCCTCATACAGCATTTGGCCTCTGCCCCCCCCCCCCCCTCCCTCCCTCCCTCCCTCTTCCGAAACAAGACCCTGGCTAAGTGCCTGGGAGGAACACGGGCGCTTCACAAGACTGATACACGCATGTGTCCTCACCACATGCAGTTTATTCAGGGAACACAGAGCTGATAGCTCAGGTGGTAAAGCACTTGGCTCACACACAGTAGGCCCATAGTTCGATCCCTGGCAGCGGCAAAGTGTAACAAATGTTTTAGAGCATTCATCAATATCGACGACGGTTTCTCTACACCATCATTTCAAAGGGGGGTGAAGAGCCCATAACAGCTATCGCTTTAAAATGAGGTTGAGAAAAAGCATGTGAGACGCCTATAACATATTTATTGTATTTCTGTTTTTTTTTTTTTTTTATATGCTTCTACATAGCAACATTTTTTTTCTTTTTTTTTTTAATAATCATTTTCTTATAAAATAATTGCACTATTTTTAGGCCTTCGTGTTCAGACGACGATGGGAACACCTTCATTTTCCCCAAGCTTGGAGCTCTCCATGATACGATCATCTCTGGCAAACCTCTGACATCTTCATCATTCCGAAAGATTGTGGAGCTCCTCTTTCGTGCAATGGTGAAGATAACAATGTAAGTAAGGTGGTCTCAAAATTCGGACTTATTCCTAGCTTCATCATTTCCAGTTCCTTTCATGGGTGACTTCTTTGTGGGCACCGGTCAACCTTTGTCTTGCTGTATCTTTCTGTATCCAGCTAAACCTATGTCTTAAATCACAGTATCGAAGCAGGTGAAACTGATTTTTGCAATATATTTGAAGTGGGTTTAATCCCTCTAACCCTCCTTGTATACAAAAAAAAAAAAGTAATTCGGAAAAAAAGCTAGGTTGCTTCTTTCTGGTCCTTATCTTGCCAAATTTTGTGCAGTGGTAAACATAGTAGATTGATGGCTTATTTGCGTTGTTTCACAAGTGCATCTTTGTGCTGAATTTTAGGCTTCTTGGTCGAGACCGCTGCGCCAAAAATGAAATTAGTCAGTTCAGGCTAGAGAAATGTTTGGTTAGTTAGGTCACTTCTTGTCATTTGCTAGAAGCAATCCATGCCCTCGCTGTATTTACAGGTGTATGTGTTGCTGGTGTGTAAAATTAATGGAAGCTTTAAGTAACTTGCTCGTTTTCCTTCAATAGGACAACATGTCTCTTTGTCGAAATTCATATTACAAGAATTTGCTAAGCGGAAAATGTGTAGATATTCCTTTTTTTTTTTAAATATCTGAAAATTTGGTGCGAATAGTTATAATCGATTGGGGGTCATTGGCATGTTTAAAACATTGATGCACTGTGTACCATCTGAACAATACCTTGCATCTTCCTCGCGTAGGCTCAGTCTGTATACGGGACCTATTGATTCACAATGTGGGTTATAATATTAGAGATTGTTGAGCCATAAGAATGGGCACGACTTTTCTGCAGGTTCCCATCTCAGCACTTTTACTCCAAGGTCACTCAGCTACTAACTGACAAGTACCCTCAGCTCCAAGATGTTATAGGAACTGGATCAGTAAGCACATTTCTTTTGCACGTTTATAATAATAGCTGCGATCAATTCTTAGCATTGGTGCTTCTATACATCTTTCCAAAAAACGCTCCTAGGCCGCCGCCATGTTGCTGATGCTGATGCAGCTGGCCCTCTATCAGCTAGAAATTTTCTGCCACCCTCTTGGACTGTGAACACCCGCTCAGTGCGGTTCTCTACCTGTTTTGGCGGTTTTGCATTCAACGTTTTCTCGCCCCTCTTGAAAGTTCCCACTTAATTTTTTTTATGAGTGCTGCATACCCTTTCTGTGTTATCTTCCATTGTGATATATAAGACTGGTAAGTGCCTGCCATTCAAGCTTTTCTGCTCGACATTCATGGGAAACGAAGGAAGTGATGGACGTCGAACTGCCCTCAACGCGATTTTGCAAACATTCTTCTCCCCCCTCCCAGAGATAATCCGCATAGAATCCTCGGTCATCTCCAAAAATAGTTGTCTGGGTTGGGGTGGGAAACGGGTCAGTCGCGTTTGTTCCTTTACCTTGGTGCTTTAGTGAAAAAGAAAGCTCTCCCCAGCTCAAAGGTGAAAAGAGTATAGCTGGACGCCATAATTTCATTCCTTGGCGCAGGAACGATTCCCTTGGTAGGCTCCCAATAACTGATATCGCAGCAAAAATGCTATGGCTGGACCTAAATTTAAATTTAGATAGTTGTTCAAGCTGTGGTATTTCTTTATTTTACAGGACTCGTGGAGAGTAGCACTGCGGTACAAGTTCAAAAATGAAAGACGTCGCCTTTCAGACGACGTCCGGGTTGCTGAAAACCGTGCAAAATTTGGATCAAAAAGACCAAATGATGGAGGTGCAGCCACACAGCTGAAGCGGCAAAAAAAGATTAAGCTGGTGAGGGGCAATGTTTAAACTTTCCGGGATAAACTTGGAAGATCAAAAATTGCTGATGTGGTTCGGATGCGGATATCGTGTCTGCATAGTGGATGATCAAATTGTTATCTACGCATGGTTTTCTTTCTACTCATCAGTGTCTGCCTTAGAAATCAACGAAACGCTTCCATCAATCAGATAACGCGAATCGGGAAAACTACAATGGTTTATCCCGTCTCCGCGAGTAGGTGGAAGCATGAAATGCTTTCGAGTGGAAAGGATTCGGAAAGATGATGATGGCAGGGAGCTCGATTCATTCCGATTCGATGGTTGGCACTCACTGGAAGCTCACCTGAGATTGGAGCTCACCTGGAAGCTCTCAAGATCCCAGGCGAGCTTCCATTAAGTGTCAATCAGTGATTTGGAACCAGTGGAGCCTCCTGCAATCGTCCTTCTTCTTGGGTCCTTGTCTCACAATGTCCATAAGATCTGAGAACATGCAGCACTCTAATGAGCAGAAAGAGTACTACCCTTGTCGCACTATGGTTTTCGAGATCACTGGCACGTAAAGCTCCTTGCACATCGCCAAAGAGCTTTGCACATGAGCAATCTTCAAGACTTCGTTAACACTACAATTTCTTCCTGTTGTGCGACGGCCATGTTCAGTAGCATACTTGAAAACCTTAATCTTCGAACCGCATGTTAGCTAATGTATGAAACCATCGTGGAAACCCCACGATCGTGCTGTTGGGGCAACCATAAGCTATAGACATTTGCAGAAAAAGCTCTCTGGCCGCCGCCATTTTGCGAACCAAGCGGCCCCTACCAGCCATAAATTTCTGCCACCTGCCTGAGCTGTGGAAACCCGGTCAGCATGACTCCCCAGCTGCATTGTGCATTCAGAGTTCGCCAACTTTTCTTGGAAATTTTTACTTTATTTGCCTGTTTAGGATGCTTACCCTTTGTGTGCTATCATGCACTGTGAGAACCAGGGAATACCAGGGCTCATAGCCTGCTCGGCCTTCGCAGGAAACAAACGAAGAGAGTGAACGTCAAGCAACTCGCGAGTCGTGACGGAGGCAGTTCGACATTCTTGAAGGATTATTTCCGTTGAGATAATCTCCAGAAAGCCTTCCCGACTTGTGTTCCGAGTCTTCGCGAAAAATAGCTGATAGGGTCGGGTCCGGAGTGTTTGCTTTGAAGCTGTGCAAAAAAGCAGCTCTCTTCTACATGTGCCCAAAACACGCCGGATTCCGTCTGATCGTCGTGAAGTTACTATCGTCGACACTGTTTATTGGATATGCTGTGTTATTTGAGACCTTTCTCAAATCCTGTTCGGATAACGCGGCATTGTGGGGTACGTACAATATATGTTGTTCGATTGATGAGACTCGTTGAATTTCATTTTGTGGGCGAGTAAATCTATGCAGTTTGAATATCCTGTGCGGTCAAATATTTTTGACGGTTAAGATCTTTGTAGATTGACAAGGCGGAGTGTATGGTGCCGTAAAAAGACCAACATAAAATAAAACAAACATCCCAGTTGCATTCGTTCTGTCGCTCACGGACTCACCAAAACAGCTTTCGTTGCTTTGTTTTTGTTCTCAAAAATAGTACAGAGCATTCTTAAAAACCCCGAGAAATTCTATTTGCCATAGAATACAAAAGAAAAATAGAACACGGCAATTTAGCCTCCACCAGCGTCCGAAAGTGTGCCCACGCAGGCTGCCACAGCCCACTGACGAGAAACTCCACAGCTCAGCGCAGTCTGGCAACACTGACTTATCCTCTCAAAACCAGGGATGCCTGCTGTAAATCGCTTCGTTCGAGACTGCCGCTTGAAAGGTCTATAGGCAACTTTCAAAAATCCTGCCATGCAACATTGCATGCGTTGCACGCTCGGAACAGTTGGCTGCGAAGCTGAGTGACATGGTTTCAGTCGAACAGGCGTTGTCTCTGCTTGCGCGACGAAACATGTGCAATCGCAAGTATGCTGAAGTTTCTCTCGCGTAAAACATCAACCAAGGCACCTGCAATTTTTTTGCTTAAAACCTGGCATGCTCGAAACCAATAAAATAGTGGCCAGTGTTTTTTTAATTGCTTGGCGACATTTATGGTATTTTACACTTGTGGGATGTCTCAGTTGTGAAAATGAAGTAGCGAGTTCCATTATGACACAATAATCATGGCAAATATCTGAAGCCGGAACTAAATGGCCCGCTAGTACCCGGAATTCATTTCTTGGCATCTCCTCACCAGGGGCCGCCCCGATTCGGAAAAAAGCTTATTGCAAAATGGCGGAAGGTTCATTTCTTCCCACGACCCCGGCTTGGCTTGGCCACCTGGAGATGGAGGTCGTTCCTTCCCATGATCGTCTAGCTGTTTATCGCTCAAAGTGGCGCATAAAAAAATTTGAACGTTCCCACCTCGTGATACAAAGTTGGGGGTGCATTTATTGAGCAAGGTGCAAGGAAATATGTTATATATTTTTATCTGGACTGTTTCCTTTTTTATATTGTGTGTTTTCTACTGTTTGTGCTCCCGTAGGGTAATGCCTTGGGCAATGTTAGGTCAAATGATTGAATTCAATTTTACCTTATCAGAAATTTTGGCATGCTAAGAGCATCAAGCACTAAAAAGGTAGTCAGTTGTTGTCCTTCTGTTAATGAATATTCATGTCTAAATCGCGCCCTTTCGATCATGCCTCTCAAGAACATCACTGCTTCGGCTTTGGCTGGAGAGGACGAAGCCAGCCTGATCGCCCATGAGGAATGGCTTATACGAGAAGGACGAAAGGCAGCTCCTGATGAAAAAGGAATCCATGAAAGGATGACTCTCACTGCGAGGAAGAGGCTCTCTGACATGGCACAAATGGGCATTGATGCTGTTAGGACAAGGTACCCATACCTGATGGACTCTCAGCGAGTGAGTCATTGCTGCTACTCTTCCGCTTTATTGAATACGAAGGTGTTGTTGACTTTTTTTTTGTACTCTTGTTTGAATACAGAAACTCTTATTGAAGGGACACTGACAGGGTGTTAATGCTCGCCGATGTTTTTAGTTGTACATGGCTTATGAGAACCCAACTGCCCAGAACAGAATTTGAGGCTCAAAATTCAGTTTCTTTCCGCCCGAGGACCGCCACGAGAACTGGCCGGTTCGAGTTGCGCTCTCTCTCTTTGTGATCACGGGCTGTTTTCTAAGGTTTAGACACAACCACCAAATTTAATCAAAGTCGTGGGTCATTGAAGGCACACAGTCAATATTAAAAATAGCAAAAAGATGAAACCCTTTTTTTGTGACTTCTAAAAAGCTGTTAATAAGATTATTGAGGAAAAAAAAGTTGCACAGAGAACCGGACGCATTCTGTGCATTTCCTCGTTCAATAGCCCTTTTGCGAAATCCCCCAAGCGCCCTGGCCCGCGCGCGAGGAATTGTGGGAGAGACTGTCCCTGGCCTGGCCACTCTGCCTTGAGATCGCATTGCCTCGTCGCTCGTCTCCTCATAATCTTGTTTTTTGCTTTCATTACCTATTTTTATATGTTCAAGTGTATATTTATTGGTTCTAAGTGTTTCTATTTTCTTCTGTGCGCAGTATTTTTTGCATATATATAGTTTTTGCCTTTATTATGCCTTTTTCGACGGGAGTGCTGACGAACAACAGGCCGCTTCGCGTGTCGTTCTCCGGGTGAGTGTTATCGTTGCTACTGGTTCCTGTCGTGCTGTTAGCTGTTCATTTTGGTTCACTTGACCCGCGTGCAGTCGTGAGGAGCCGTTTATGAACACCCACGCAGATGTCATAGGGGTAGGCAGACTCTAAATCAAGAATTGCGACGCGAGAGCAGAGTGCGCTGTGATTTAGCCGCCCGCGCCTGCTCCGTTGACTCGCAGTGCAGCGTATGCCTTCGGGTGCCGCTTGCTTGACCAAGATACAGCAAGCTGCTTTGTCGCTGCGAACCATTTGTCCGAATGTTTGCAAAGCTGAGGCATATGCAACGCTGTGGCGTTTGACAACTGCGCGCTGCGGTGCGATCCCTTTGCAAATGCCGACGGCTCAATGTCGCGGCTTGAATGTGCCTATGGCATGCCTTCATAATCTTTCTTTTAAGCGGTTGTCATTTGCCAACGCCCTTTTTCAAGTGCAGAGATAAGTTGCCGCGAATCATTTGTCCGAATGCCTGCAAAGCCGTAGCACCGTTTGTCATATCCAACGCTGCGGTGCCTGACAAACTGCGCTCAGCGGCGCGAGCCCTTCGCAAGCGCCGGGCGGCCCAACATCGCGGCTTGTGTGCGCTTATAGTATGCCTTCTTAAACTACTTGCTAAGCGGTTGTCAGTTAAAAGCACCCCTTTTCAAGTGCAGAGGTGTGCTGTCTCCCAGGCAGTCATCTTGAAACTCGTAGTTCCTTCGATAATTTTATTTCTCTAGTCAAGATGTCAGCTCAAGGTATTTTATTTCTTTAGGTCACCTTCAGCAGTAACATGCCCTCATAGTACAGTTTGCTGTGTGCCAGGCTGTACAAACAGTACTGCCGGCGGACGGCATGTTTCCTGGCACTGCTTCCCAAAAGACAGCGTCCTGCGAAGCGTTTGGGTGAAGACAACTGCGTGCAGTTGTGAGGCGCTGCAAAGTTGGACATGCCGAACAGTGTTACGGTTTCGCAGGCATTCAGACAAATGATTCGTGACAGCAAAGCGGCGGGCTGTATCTTACTCAAGTAAGCGGTATTGAAGGCACATGCTACAGTGCCAGTCAACTAAGCGACGCGAGAGCCGAGTGCGATTGAGCCACCTGCACTCGCTTTGTTGACTCGCACCGCACTCGGCTCTCGCGTCGTGATTGTTGATTCAGAGCTCTGCCTACCCCTATGACATGGGTGCGGGTGTTCATAAACGGCTCCTCTCGACTACACCTGGGTCAAATGAACCAAAAATGAACAGCTAACAGCACGATAGGAATCAGTAGCAATGGTAGTACTCACCCGCGGAACGACACGCGAAGCGGCGTGTGCAGAAGAGAATAGAAACATTTATAAGCAATAAAAAATACAGTGGTACAGATAAAAATAGGTAATGGAAATGAAAAACCGGATTAAGAGGAGACAGGCGACAAGGCAATGCGATTTCAAGGCAGAGCAGCCAAGCGAGGGAGCCTGTTGAGTGTTAGCAACATCCTAGCTAATGCAGCGACCAACGACTTAGTTGGAAGCTATGGTTCACAGGCCAGGTTTGGAGATCCTATCAACTCTATGCCATACTGCATGAAAAGGACTCGAGGGTCCGAAAGAAAAGAGTAAGAGATTGCATGTGAAGAAGAAGGTTTGATATTTCATCAGCGTGATGTCTGTAGTACCAATTATTTCTCTGCACTCTTGCAAGACTTGCTTGGCAAGTCAATAGACATATAAAGAACTTCAGAAGCAAAGGGAAGTTAAAAAAAATAATGTTACTAAAAAAAGAAACTTGCGTATTGTGTGTTCGTATGTTTGTTCCTAAAGCCCTTCCCACACCTTCAAGTTGTGGTAAATGGGGGATTCGGCCAACTCGCTGAAAGCCGACTCATCGACAGTCAATTCGTAGTATAGGCCAATTTGTTGTAGGACAATTCATCAAAAGGCAACTTGTCGAAAGGCAACCTGGGACTGTCATTTAACCCATTCGAGGCCGATTCCTCGAATGGGTTAAATGACGGTCCCAGGTAAAAGTTCATGGTTCCTTGTTATCTTTTGATCTAAATTTTTATTTGTGTTTGGACTAGGGACAGCGGTCTTTTTAGGTTTTAGGACAGTACCTTGAGACAAGTTTAGAAATGTAAATTTCGGGATTGTCCTTTTGCTAGTTTTCTTTATTACTTTTTGTAATGAGCCGCTGCGGACTGTTGCCGCGAAGCAGCGTGGACGGGTAGGCCAAGCAAACTCACACGTGCCACAGTGATGCACACGCGACGTAGTAACTGTCCCCCACTGCACCGTGAAAGTGGAGAAAGCTGCAAGTTGTTATCTTCGACAAGAAAGAGCGCACTGGATGTTTATTACGTTACGGCGATATTACGCATTACTATAGGGCAGGATTTGCTTTAACATTTCAGGACAAAATTATATATTATGGCGTTGAAACAGCGGCGACCAGTTGGCGTCTTCGACTAATTTTTCTTCGACGATTTGCCTTATGACGATTCGGCCTATTCGACAAATGGGCTGCTGACGAGTTTACCGTCGATGAGTTGGCTTTCGGTGAGTTGGCCTAGACTCGGTAAATGGTAGTGCCAGTAAAATTTGAATTTAGGCGTTGTTTCTTGTTTCCCTTATTTAAATTAATGAACAAGTGCCAATTTCTTTGTAAATTTTATTAAAGAAATGCCGTGGCATATTTCCTGAACTTTCAATTTTTATATTTTCTTTTGTGAAGTTCGCTAAAGATTTCGAGAGGCTCACGAAGATGAACCTGGCCGACAAAGTCGCAAAAGGGATTGACAAGATCGTTCTGTTGGCCACAAAGAAGGCGATCGACTGCCAGGAGCATGTCCTACTTACACTGCAAGCAGCACCGCACATGGATCTGGGGAGGCTCAGGACACGGCGTGAGTACAGTAAGAAAACCGCTGCGCAAGGGAGGCTTTTCGACCAAGCGATAAAATACCACCATTCAATGCATGCATGGGAAAAGATAGTAAAAAAACAAACAAAAAACTTTCAGTCTTTCTCTTTTGTTGAGGAAGGAAGACTAGCGGAGCTGCACTATGGTGGGAATGAAGTAATGGCCGATCGCTAGTCGGCAGGCCAGAGTGGAAAGGTTGCGGCCATCTATGATGGTTGCTGCCGTCTCCTATATATGGCGGTAGCTGTCCAGAGTTCTGTGTCATCGGGTTATTTGAGGACTGACACGACCCTGGGGAAACTAGCCGCTAACAGCTCCACTGTAAAAAAAATAACCGAGTTTATGTGTGCAACCACGTTGGCGCATTGCTCGGCTGAGAAGTAAGCGAAACTATAGCTTTCAAAATGCGGCCTTTAGGGTAGGCTGCTTTGTGCTGGCCTCCCCTGTATTGAAAGATGGAACGTGACTGGCACTCTCGCTATCAGCGCGCTCGGAAACAATAGTGCTACGTGCTGCAATTTTGCCGCTCTGGTCGTTGGTCGCTCGTGCTAATCTTTTTCTGCTGCAGCTGTACATGCGCAGCGCCTTGGCAGAGGAGAACCCTCTGCCAAGGTGCAGGCAGCGTGGTGGAGGGCCGTAGAGGACAGACATTTGGGCTGCACACCAGTGTATGGGGAATAACTTTGGGAGTTTGTATCATACTCCCAAGGTTATTTCCCCGTGGTGATTTGAATTGTTTCATACCATTTGGTGACATGTCCAATGGCTTATCTATAATATTATGTTGCACCCATTTAGGTCGTTCTGGTGTGTTGCCTTCTTTTCTTTTAGTGGAGTCTGAAGTTCCCTCATTGTCACTGATCCTACTGGAAGATAAGCAGAACAATGCATACATTTTTTTTCTGAAACCGTCCAGGACACGTGCAACGAAGAGTACAAAAATGTATTTGATATCTTGCACAAATGTTGTTGGTGTTTTTCAGACATCCTGACTGTTGCAACTCTGCGCATTTTGGCACTGAACGTCAAGGAGTCAACATCACTGCCCCTAATGTTCGTGCAAGAAGATGTAAGTTATTTCACTATATTTTTGCGAAAGTTGATGCTAGCAAGAACAAAGTTCCAGCCTACCTTCAATATAGCAGGGTTAAATAAATGCTAACTAAAGAGGTTTTTTTGTTGTTTTTTGTGGGTAGAGTGTTCGTTTTTTTTTTGTTTTCACGGTATGTTTTTTCATAGTGCCCGCAGGGGCTAGAATTGGAGCCTTCTGAATACATATTAGTGACCATGTTGATGTCAAAGGAAACAAACATGTGAAATGCACATGAATACAAGTCCTGAAAAACCAATGAAGGCTGGAAGGCGGCAGGCATGCTGATCTTTCTAGGGTTTTCAATACAGAGACAGTGTAGCGTGTTAACTGGCTTCCAACAGTTCAATAGCAGCTTGTTCACCTGGCCCCTTTTGTTAATGGGGTGTCCCAAACATTAGGCCCACCAGGCCCCAAATACTTCTGTAACGCTCAAGAGATAATGGCCACCTAAATTACAGAGATATAAAGTAAAAATTTGAGGCGAACCAAGTTTCGGGTACAATGGCTGAAACGCCAAAAACCTAATAGTCTGGCTTCCAAAACACAGCCATGCTCAACGTGCCTCATGCTGGATTTTCACTGCTCCGGTTGGTGTTCGGACGGGAGAGATATGGCCAGCGACTGCACATAAAATGTAAATGTAGCTCGTGAAAATTAATTTATACAACTACATACGAGACATTGTTATGTTTGCTGTTTTCTGGAACCTTCATCTTTGGGTTTTTTTAGTGTAGAGGAGGAAGCAAAAAAATTAACATTGGCCAACGAACAAATAATAGCATGTACCGTTATGGTCAGTCGGTAGCCCTGTACGGTTCATAAATGCGGGGTGGCGAGGTAAGCAGGGTGCGTCCATGGCAGACATAGATTGTAGCACCTGAGCTGCCTGCCTTCTGTCGGTGTTTGCCCCCTTTTTTCTCCTTGAAACTTGTCTGCCCTTGGCTATGTTCGCTGATACCGATAAGAACCCATTATTGCACCCAATGAGCGCTGACGACCGATGACACTGCCTGACAAAGCGCGTCTGCGCAAACATCCCTGCTTTTTGTCTTCTCTTCCTTCTGCACGTATTGTTTCTCATCTGTGCATTTGTTGGTGTCCTCTTATCCAAACAATAACCTCAAATGCAGACTTGTACACGTTACTGAAAAATAGTAAGGAATTACATTTACAATTACTCGAGGCTGAATTGTAATTTATTACAATTACAATTACCCTTGCATAAAAGTAAGTGGCCGTTACACCTAAAAGTAATCCGTTACTTTCGTGGCGTTACTTTCAACATTATTTTCCTCAAGTAAGAAACAAAGGGAAGGGGGTTATTCAAGTTCTTATTGTTGCCACCTGTTCCATTTAATGACCCTGAGTCTCTTGAGCAACAGCTGGCACTCGAAAGTCTCGCCAGACATTTTGGGTTATTTCTTACTCAATATGTCGACTGCTACGCTGAACACCCACTGAACTGAGGCACTGGATGGGACTGCCATATTGTTCCTGATGAATGCTTTATGGTGTGCATTGAGCTTCTTCAGCAAAGCAATGGAAGTACTATTTACCTGGAAGATAGAACAAAGCTTCGTCGTTGCAGCCGTTTTTTGATATAAGAGAGCTTCAGTAAATCGTTCCGATTCCTCCGATGCCCCCGATAACAATGATGCATGCGCAAAGGCGGTGGCGGGGTATCGGGTATCGTTATCGGAGTCATCGGACCGATCTACTAAAATTCTCCATTGTCTAAATCGCAAAGCTGTGGAAGTCATCATGTCGTCTAGCCAAAACTAGAAAAAAAACTGATTTATGTCCATCTTACTATACCTCCATATATTGCCAGGCAATAGCAAAACATAGTTGTAACAGTTAGGTGATAATTAAATAATAAATAAGGTTTGGCTCCATATTCTTTTTCCTTTGGTTATGAAGAGGTCGAGCCTCGGTTGAGACGTTGGTGAATACAAACAAAGTTCCTAGTATATAAATATAAGTACTAAAAAAAAAAGGACACTCATAACAACTTAGAGCGTCGGTTAAAACAAGGTAATGTAAACGCACGTTTGCCGTGTGTACCTTTTTGGTGCCGTTCAAAACCGCATGGAGCACGAACCGACTGCAGTTTACTCCGGTGTTCTCCAGATAGAGGTCCGCTGATGCCACGGGCAGCGAAGGGCAGAGTACTAAGTAAGCCGCGCTATGGCCCCACTCACGAGTTTCACTCACCCCTCAAGCATTGAATATCAAGTGTACGTCAGCCACCATTATGTTTTATTTGTAAAAATATCTGCTTGAGATGAGATGCGTCCTGCTGGGGCAAAACAGAAAAAAGAAGAAAGGAAGACTATTACCATTTTCCAAGAGCTCGCAAAAAGCTGACTCACAAAAAGGGTGACTTAGAGGCAGATAACATGGCTGGAATTCACAAATAAAGAGGGCTAACCCTAGAGGTTAAGTAGCTTTTAAAACGGGGTCAAATAATGTGAAAAATGCAGAAAAATGTACATCCTGTTTTCTAAGAGAAGATGATAAGTGTGCAGCAACGAACGAGGATGCTTGCGGCAATAACACCTTCACATATTATCACATCTCTTTTAGTGGATTTTAGGGCAGGCGGAGCGTTGTCTCTTTTTGTGACATTATGGAAATGGTCGTAGTCCCTATAACCGAGAAGGGCATTGTTAATTTTTTTTGTCCACTTACCACCTTGAGCTTCTCGAAGAGGCACACAATCACTTGTGTCCTCCTCTCCCAGTTTTCGATCGCAAAGAAAAAACAAAGGGACTAAAAAGAGCGGATATAACTTGCCCCCTCCCTCTTTTTTTTTTTTTTTTTTTGTAGAAATATTTATTTGGATTTTTTTACATTGTTGTTAGGGTCTAAAAAAAAATAGATTCAGGGGCTTGGTGTTGCAAAACAAAAAAGGCATTGCGCAACTGAAGAGTGCTAAGCCTCCCTTTGCGCTGGTCAATTCGCGTGACAGTGTCACTGCGCTCGACTTTACCAAAATAAAAACAACCCTTTCTTTACAAAGGGGGGGGGGGGGTTGGTCCTGAAAAAGAAATGTAACGGATTACAAGGAATCCGTTACGCAAAAAGTGTAACGGAATTACTTTAAAATTACTCTAGAAAATATGTAATTATTCCGTTACTAAATTACTGATAAATGTAAGGGATTACAAGTAATTTCGTTACTTGTAACGGATTACGTACAAGTCTGCTCAAATGTACACAGGAAGGCTGCTGTCCGCATAAAGAAACCAGGCCACTGTAAAAGTGAGATGTGATAGCAAAGCAAAAAATCACTCTCATGGTGAAAACGAACCAGTGATGCGTCAGATTTTTGGCGTGACTTTTATTTTTTTTTATCTCCAGACCTGTACTCATTTCCAACAATAAATAAGTCTAGCAGCGTATCATAATGCATCGGAAAAGTATCTCACTATTGAAATGCAAATAGGTTTCACAAATGCATCTTCATACTGAAATAGAGATACTAAAATATATCTCTAAGCTTATATCGCAATATTTTCATGTCGTGATGTTTCCCCAATTGTAATTCCTCATTCATTTTACATTGTTGCAGATGCCGGTTACTTATTTAAACATAAGCAATGCTCATGGCCTGAACTGGAGTGAATAATAGCAGTTGACAAGAGCAAACATGTTTTGGCCTTCTACATTAAAATATGTTGTGCCTTTTCCTTTTACCTAACGCAGGATGAAAACATCCCACCGACACCGTGTGTCCTGTACAGCGGGCAAGACTTAGAGGATGCAGACTTCTTTCACCTGGTTGTTGATCGTGAGAGGTTGTTCTCCGTTCCAAATGCCGAGGAGGGGCTGTGTATGTTGTTGGTAGCCTATTGGTTGTTCAGTATACAATATGAACGGAAGGCCTTCAACATGCTCGTCACTCTGGAGAGGCTTTTTCTCGGCATGAGCCACACAACTCCAAGGGCAGTGGTAATTAAATTTTTAAACAAAGTTTGCAGGCACGTGCATGGTTGAAGCAATGATTTGTGCTTCAACCACACGCGCATTAACTGCTTCGTTACGGTTCAGTTTGAGCTTTTTCTTTTTTTTTTTTTTTTTTTTACGGTGTTAGTTTGCAGGCTCTGTAAAAATGGATGTCCACCCACGGGACAGTGGGGCTTTACAGTTCAAGTAAGGAAAATGAACACATATTTTATTCAACATTTTATAAGTTAATTTTTACAAAATAGGTTTTGGGAAGAATAGCAAAACTGGAGTGATACCGGCAGAGAAATGAGGCTCATTTATTGGTACGAAAATCAAAGAAGCAGTGCCAGTCAGATTCAGTGCAGAGGTAGATTTCACAGGACGTGCAATGGTGCTGAGTTTTCTTTGAGGAGCCAGGGTTCCTGCACTGTGTAGCATTCTTGACGTCTTCTTTCTTTGGCACGTGAAGTGCCTGCGCCGTCTGGACTGGCGAGTTCGGCAGTGGCTTGACTCTCTTGCGCGGAACCTGTGGCACCGCACAAACTTTCTAAAATGGCATCAGCCTGACTTGTTAGTCCTGTAAATCGAGCACAATCAATCAAACCAATTGTTTTCACTTCGCGAGTGTTTCAGATTGGTGCGAGCAAAACATGATCATCGCGAAATTCGTGTCATAAGTTTTGGGTCCCAGCGTCCACCCACGTAGACAGTTTGACAAGGGACTACTATAACCCTTGCTAATACTGTTGAAAATATTAAGCATTAGTGACCATCTGTGAACTTTCAAGAACTCTAGAAATATAAATTAACACAGCCTCCGTTTGTGTAAATCACATAAACTGATTACATACCTTGGCGTCGCCCGTAGAACATGCGAGTGCTGCAGGTCGCCATTTTTAACAGCAAGCAACAAGTTTTCAGTGCTGTTTGCTCAACACTCCTCCAGATGGCAGCACAGACTACGTCCATGACGGTGGACAGGCGTCCTTTTCTGTGTGCAACGAAGTTTTTTTTTTTTTCTTCTTCTTCTTACAATTCAAAACCCAATGTTTACACTGGTGGACGCAGGGTCTCAGGAGGTTATACAGGGTGTTTCACGAAAGGTGGACAAATTCAATATTGCAAAAACTGCTCGAAGGCTTGTGTCGTTTTGGCCCTGGGCTCGAGGCCTATTTAGGAAAACTTTTGAAGTCCGGGATAATTAGATTGTTAATTATTTTTGAGTAACTGACTTTTTAGTATTGTGTTTTAGGTTATGGTTTCAATTAGAAAATTGCTCAGCATCATTGAAAAACACTAGATCAACATATTACACAACAATAGAAGGCACGTGCAGCATCTTACGACTTTCTGAAAAACCTCACAAATGGGATAGGTTTTTAAGTTTCGGTTTGCTATTGGAGCGCATCTCGACCTCGACGGCACCATGCCCCGTGGAGAAATGGTGCAACCAGCCTCTGCTGCGTTGCGCAAGGACATCGCAGCAGAGGTTGCTTGCGCCATTTCTCCATGGGGCGCGGTGCAATCGGGGCCGAGATGTGCTCCAATTGCAAAACGAAACTTAAAAACCCGTCGAATTTGTACTGTTTTTCAGAAAGCCGTAAAATGCTGTGCACGCCTTCTGTTGTTGTGCAATATGTTGATCTAGTGTTTTTCAATGATGCTGAGCAATTTTCTAATTAAAACCATAACCTAAAACACAATATTAAAAAGTTAGTTACTCAAAAATAATTAACAATCTAATTATCCCGGACTTTAATCATTTTCCTAACTAGGCTCCTCGTCCAGGACCAGAATGACACAAGCCTTTTTTTTTGTTGCGACCCATAGTTTTCGCAATATCGAATTTGTCCACTTTTCGTGAAACACCCTCTATGTGGATATTGCACTTTTCGCGACAGTATTATCAGGTTAATTTTTATTTTGCTTACAGAACAAATGATAGAATGTTTTATGGAGGCATGTTTTCTTTTTCTGTCTTTTAATGTATAACTTATGCCGACCTCCTGTAGGTGAGGTATAATTTATCTGTACGGGGGTTCCTCATTCCTAGTCACTTTCCAAAACTTTATAATTTTCTTTGTACTTGAGATTTCTGTGATATTTTTCATTACATGTTGGCAGATAGCATTGTTTATGTCAAGGAATGGCATACATTGTATTTTTTTTTCGTTTGTCTTTTAGGGCACAATAAATGTTCAATTTTACACATTCTAATTGATGTCATAATGAGCTTCACTTACTGAAATACTGCTGTGGTTCAGTCAAGGGCTAGACCGCCATGCTTCCAATTAGTAAATAGATATGCTTAAGGAGATGAGTGAAGCGTGTTTCCTGCAATCCTCTGAGACAAAACTTGGCACTTGATCTCCAAACAGGAAAGCTCCACATGCTTCATTTGTAAAAGCCCATTATGTTTATAACTATGGTTTAGCCGTGCAGTACGATGCTTGGGGCCACTGCTTGCTCACTTGAAGTTCGAGAAAGGGCGGCACCGGAAGCACTACCAGTTGCCCTCAGGCTTATGATGTGGCTTGCAAGTAGCTCTTTTGTATTACTTCATGAAGTGAGTTGCGTTCAATGCGACTCGTTCTTTCTTTATCATGTGCCTTGTATGTGATTTGGCAATACCCCCCCAGGTGAAAAAAAGTAAATGTGTTTAGTAAACATGATAAGCTGAGAATCATGATAAGAATATCCAATACTTTATATGATTTTCGTACAATTTAGAATTTCTGATATGTGTATTGGACACATGCCTATAAAATTTTTACTATGCTTCATTTCAGCTTTCGTCCGAGTGTGGCAGACGCTACCGGCCAATCCAGCATCGGCAGAGTGTCATGTGAGCTTGAACTCCACATAACCAAAACGTTGCATGATACTCTCCCGGCACTGGATTGGCTGGGGTGGCCCAGCATCCACTGGGCCACCCCAGGGGGCGCCCATTTTACGGCAAGCACCCTCTACCAGGGGTGTTTGGCAAGCACCCATTATAAAGGGTGTTTGCCTGAACACCCTAAGGGTGTTAGCCCTGGGACAAACTGGTGTACACCCTTAAGGGTGTAAAAACTTTTACTGTGTATATTAGGAGAGTTTGGCCAATGGGCAGAGCAAAGGCCGCCGCCAGCGCAAAATACTCGCCCCGCGGTTAGAGCGTAAACTAAAGGCACGACACAGGGTCGACCAATCAGCAGACCGCGACGTCACAATATTGGAAACGACATTTAAAGCGTGAAATAGAAGCGTTCAATCTCGGCTTCTCTACTCTATCTCACAAATGTCTGCAGTAAAGACAAAGGCACAGGTGCGCGAGCCTAGCTCTGCGTAATGCGTGTTTGTACAGAACTCGTGCATAGGAGGCACTTTCCAAAGCCACACTTTCATGCCCGTGCCTCAGTCTGCACTGCAGATGTTTGTGAGATGGTCTATCGGTGACAGTTTGCTCTGGTCCGGCTTGCTACAAGAGAGTTTCTGCTAAGACTGGCTGAAAGAAAACAGCAAAGGCTTGAGCGCGCGAGCGTCTTAAGACAAGGAGTCCCGCTCGGCTCGTGCGCTGGCTTTCGCAGTGCTTTATTTCCCCGTCACAGCTGAGACGCTGTTTCTAGCAAGTTGACCCTGGTTTGGAGCGCACGTTCGTTTATTCCACTCATGAATATCGGCGTGACGAGAACCTCACATGCGCCAAGTTTTCGGTCACCCAAGGGTTATACCTTTTTACTCGAGCGACGCTAAATCGGCTTAATTAGTCCAGCCGCGTTTTTGAAGCTAATCACCGCTAGGGGCTGTTTCACGGCCTGTGGTTGTTCCCGAGATGCTTGCCTATTCAAACCAATGTATGGCCAAACTCTCCCAATACACGGCTCTGAACCCCATCAGAGCCATGTATTGGGAGAGTTTGGCCATACATTGGGTTGAATAGGCGAGCATCCCGGGGCCTACCACAGGCCGCGAAACAGCCCCTAGCGGTGGTCGTGTGCTCTAAGTATGTGACACGACTAACTTGAGCCGTTTTAGCGTGGCTAGAATGAAAAGGTTTAGCTCTCGGTGACTGAAAACTTTGGGCATGTGCGGTTTTCGTCACGCCAATATTCAAGTGTAGAATAAACGAACGTGCGCTCCAAACCAGGGCCGACTTGCTAGAAACAGCGTCTCAGCCGAGACGGGGAAAGAAAGCACTGCCAAAGCCAGCGCACGAGCCGAGCGGGACTCCACGTCTCAAGACACTCGCGCGCCCCACCACTCTTTTTTTTTTTCAGTTATTCTTAGCTTAGACGCTGTTCTAGCAAGCCGGCCCAGAGCGAACTGTCACCTATACTCCATCTGCACAATCATCAGCAGTGCACACAAAGGCATGGGCACGAGCGCGTGGCTTTGGAAAGTGCCTGCTATGCACGAGTTCTCGGACAAACAGAAGCGTTTTGCTGAGCCAGGCTCACGCGCCTGTGCCTTTGTCTTTACTGCAGACATTTGTGAGATGGAGTAGAGAAGCCGAGATTGAACTCTTTTATTTCAGTCTTTAAATGTCGTTTGCCATATTGTGACGTCGCGGTCTCCTGATTCGTCGACGCTGTGTTACAAATTTAGTTTACGCTCTAAGCGCCGGGGAATATTTGGCGCTGGCGGCGGCCTTTGCTCCGCCTATTGGCCAAACTCTTCCAATACACGGCTCTGAACCCCATGGCACACTTGTGCGATTTATGAGGCGACCCTGAAACTTCCATTCACTAGAGCGAAGGTGTTGCGGTATTTGCGAAATCATAGGTACGCACTACCTACGAGAAATGGTCGTTTATAACAATGCCAAGCGTTTTTCGAGCCAAGAAAGGAAGAATGGCGCGCGAAAGCGACATTAAATATATGGAAAGGCCGTGTGTTCCACGGCTACCCGATAGATGGCGCCACGGTGTTCTCTCGTCGTAACAGGTTTCAAGCGGTTTTAACGTACGCGGTCGTAAACAGTCGCAATTCTGTGTGAACCATTTGTTAATGCCACATTGGTCGATGAGAACGCCGACGAAAGAATCACGAAGCAAGAAACGTGAACAAGATAACTCACCTCCGAAGCTGTTAGTTATTAAAGCAACATACATTTTGGTTTCACTTGCGCAGACCGCTAGTTCGTGTCTTTAAAGCTCGGTGAGTGAAAATTCGGACACCTCTTGTATTGATATAGCTCCACTGTTTAACCTTGAAGCTACTTACTTTTGTTTGGGTAGAATGGTACGAAAAAGCAGACATGTCGTAAGAAATTGCTTTTAACACCATAAATCTAAGATCAGGAATCAAATATACACGTATTATGGCCGAAATTGCAGGGTGTAAAATGTACCACTCGAGAAAATCAATAATTGATTCATAATGGACTAATGGACTATGGAACGTCATGAGTGGACCCTTGCCAACGATGGCTGGAACGCCTCTTCGTCTGGTGTGTTTCGAGTCCATTCCCTGTCATATATCAAAAGTTGTCCCGAAGGGGCAGCAAATTGCGTCCCAGGCGCCGGCGTGTCAAGTTATCGGACATCGCGATTCTGGCGGTTAGTGCTCTAAACCCCCGATAGAACGTACATGCGAACACTGATCTCTATGTTGTCACTGAGTTCCCAATTCCCTGCTACTAAAGCTTCCGTGAACTGTCAAATTGGACGGCGACTTGCAGCAGGACCGACATCTGTCTCATCCACTACCGCTTCTGTGACACCGCCAGGATCGCGTCCGGTGAAAACATGACACCTTTTTTGCCGTCATTAGGCGGAAATCGAGGGACAACTTTTTTAGGACTAGGTGAACACACCAGGCGCACTTATCTGGACACTTGGCCTAAACGTCGGCCCGAATTTCGACCGCCAAGCTTAAGCACGGCGCCGGCCAATCAGGAATGCAGGATTCCTGGCCTACTTTTTCTTCAAGTGTCCAGATTAGAGCCCCAGTCGGTGACGCGCTCCAGGCGCATACCCATGCCCGGAACGTTTATCACTCAAGACAAAACGAATGCCCTTGCCAATTCTCAGGAACAAAAGCTTATCTCTTATCATTCCCTTTCGGAGTTAACACAATTGCCGAGTCTATGGAGCGCGAGTTTCCAACCTACGTTTTGGTTATCTTGTGAAGTGTCGGCTTCAATCCCCAAGCTTTCTTTGCTCTCCAAGTAGAAGCGTGGAAGCTCAGTTGTTTAGAGGATAACTGTTCGTTAAACAGAGAGTTTAACAAGCGGTTTCTGATTGCAGCGACGCTACAGCACGTCGGAGGTTTGTAGAAACATCAATTAAGGTAAGGTGAGTGTTTTGATCGCAATCAAATTAAGCTCGTTCTATGTCTGTCTTAACTCGTGCGTGCGTTATTCTAGGAGTTTCTAAGGCTTACATTGGTTCCGTGTACCAGCCCAGGTAGCACAGTTCTTTGGGCCAACATCCGCTTTCTGTCTGAGAATTTAGGGACTTAAAACCTCCGGAGGAGAAACGCAGTGTCGGAGTTGTGCAACTTTGGTTAGAAAATGACTATCCTGGCAATAGCTTGCCAATCTAGTGTGGGGTTTCGGCTTCACTGGTGGTACTTGGGTTTATATATGACATCTTTGTCTCAAGTCTGGTATTTAGGAATTACGTAGCAAGCCAGAGGAAAGCATAGTAACGTCAAATAAAAATACTCTGGCTCTAACTAACGGCTTGGACCAGAACCGAGTTAGGCCCAAGTTAGGCCATTGGGATTCCCGAGTTCGTGCCATGTTGGACGTTTCTCTGGAGTGCTACCTAAGACGTCTTCGGATTAATTTATCTCAATGCTGCCGCTCATTTACTGGGTGACTCGCTGATAATAGGTCAAGGCAGTGAACTTTTAATGGCTTTATGCTAGATGTAACGCACGGTACGGGCTATTACTTATTCCAAAACACGCCATCCCGGATGAAGTCATTAATTTAGAATGAAAATCGGGACGCTACTGCAGATATACTTTGTTTCAACCCGACGCGATCTAGACAAAGGCTGACATATATATGAATGGAGGATTTGGTATGGCTCCCTACTGTTTCGTCAAAACAGCTTTCATGAAAAACTTTTCATCTACAAACATTTCATGGACACACGTTTCGTGGGTATACGCTTCTGCGACGTTTCGTCGACAACGTATTTTGAGAGCCATAGCTGCTTTAGGTTCTTCGCACCCCTGAAAATGACGCCCGTCGTTGACGTTGTTGTTGTGGCTGATGGTGTTGCTGATGTTGCTGTTGGCGATGCAGTGCGTTCGTCGTCGATGTTGCAAAATCCTTAAAAAAGATCACCCTCCGCCCTCGGGGAATCGAACCTTGGTCCTCTGCGTGCGAAGCAGGGACGTTATCACTGAGTTATGCCACACCGTTAAAAACTGCAACCCGGTATTCCATCCTTCGCAGGTGTATGTCCGGTCTTATCTTGAAGAGAGGCGTCAGACATATTCCACCGTTTTGGGGGAAACTCCGGTCGTCGTCGGCACAGAGTCAGGCAAAGGGAAGAAGAATTCGCTCTGGGTGCCGCCGCGGAAGGAGCAGAAGCGTAACGGAAGGGACCACTGACATACGTCCAATCAAAGTAGTCCAGCAGGTCGCCGATGTCACCGGTAAACTTTTCCCTGATGTAGGTTAGTCCTTCGGGCACAAGCTGTGGTGGAAGGAACGCCAGCCCATCCAAAATCCCGCACAGCTTTCTATATTATTTAATTTGCCGAGCCATTCACTTTAACTATTAACCTGAACCCCCCCAAAAAACCAATGCATCAGTAATGAAGAGACACGGTGCCTAACCTTTAGGTGCGCGTTTAGCGTAACATAAGCATAATGAAAATGTGAGGTCGACAACGGGTGACTTCGCTTCTTCGGTCACTCTTCGGGTTCAAAAATTTCGGTTCACGAAGTTTCTTGGGCGTGGCACAAAGGTGCTCCGGCATACCTTGAGCCAAGCAAGCTTGATCTTATCTGCTCCACTGAATTTCCGTGACCTAAATTTTGGCCCAAATGGTTGCTTCTCTGCGTGTTATGGCTTATCTGTTGACACCTTTGCACGGGATGGGATGCCAGTTCTCCTAAAAATGGTAGAATGTCCATCGCGTCCGCACGTTACTCCAGTCCGTGTCTTGGCCGCGGTAGCTAAAAAAATGGAAAAAAAAATGAGGTGAGCTTTTGTCAGGGTTTGTGAAAAAACTGGTGAGCTTTTGTCCGGTGAGCTTTTGTCCGGTGAGCTTTTGTCCGGTGAGCTTTTGTCCGGTGAGCTTTTGTCCGGTGAGCTTTTGTTTGGTTACCTCGAGGACTTGGGGGTTTTGTAGTACCTAATGCCCACTGTACGCGGATCATGAAAAAAAAAATATTGCCGATATCAAAATTATTTTGTAGCACCCCGAAAGTCGAGAGCTCGTGTTGGTGGGAGACGCCTTTTTACGCGCTCCAGAACAAACAAGAAACAAAAGCGTTCGGAACAAAATGGAACAAAACAAAGGAATTTTGAATAAAACAGATTTCTATTTTATTCCGAACGATTTTGTTTACGCACCCCACGGCGCGTGAGTGCGACAGCGATACCCAACGACTTTGGCGTGACTGTACTTTGAATAACACAAAACAACTCAATTTTATTTTTGTTTTTTTATTACGTGGATGTGATTTCATTGCTGGATTTATTTCGTGTGCTAGAAGCATAGCGAAACTAAAGTAGACTTGCCCACGCGAATTAGGTCGAATAAAAACAAATTTGAGTGCCCTAATTCTAATCTTAAAAGCAGCCCGCGCTAGGTGGAACACACCTCGCTTCGCTGGGGGAAACTTTGGTATAAGCTTAGGCCAGAGGTTGCACTAGGCCTCATCGTAACCTCCAACGGTACGGAAAGCTAGGCTATCATCCGGGTCCATATCACATGCGCGAATGGCATTTTTGCGAATGACACTTTAGCGAAAAGAGGTCATTTGTGCGAATCGACATTGTAGCGAATAACGCTTTAGTGAATATTGCTCATTTTAGCGAATGACATTTTAGCGAACGATGTTTCAGTGAACATGCTTGTATCGCTTATTTTTTCTTCCCTGAAGCCGGAAATACTTGTCTGACTTTTTCTTTTTTACCGCGAGGGAAAAGAACGATTCAAAAATGCCTATTTTGGTTTTAGTAAAAGAACGTAACAATTTATTACGAGGCACCACAGCGTGGAACCCCCAAAATACTCACAGCTGAGCGGAAGCTGCACGCCGACAGATAGCTAGCGACGGATCAAAAGGGACACCCGGGTCACCCGCGATCACTACAATATGGGTACCTGTCGCTGGAAAAATCCGGAAGAGGCGTTACGCGGTATGACCGCTGCCACTGCGATCGTTGTAACTTCGTGCTTCTGTGAATCGAAGTTCTCTTGCAATAACGACGAACGGCGACGGATCACAACACAGTTCACTGCCAGAATGTAATTTCACGCGTATCACGCAGTACATTCGCCAGAGTCAGGAAATCTTATAACCATCAGCGGTATCAGAACGACCCAAGTCACGAAACATGAGTGCGAAACATTCAACCGAAACCATGTGTTTGTCGAAGGAAAATAAATTCTGTTCGCTCAATCGAATCTAGGTTCCTAGGTGGCAGCTAGTAACCCTCTCTGGGTTATCTTTTTCACGTGAGAAACTCCAGCGTTCTACTTTTGAACCTTTAGACCACGGTACTTTAGGCTGAAAGGAGGAATACTTTCTTCAAAAACGTGCTCTGTTTAATTACTTTTTGGAAATAACCTAATATACAATATTATAGCCCGACTTTTCAGACAAATCGTGGTCTTTTTATGTATAAATGGATAAGTAAACCAATACAGGCTGCATCTCTTTTACCAGGCGGTAGCTTGCGTCACCTACCCTTCAACATTTTTACCCTTTTGTTTGCTACACTAATTTATTTTCTCTTGAAACCGCTGCAATTATCACAGGGCACGGGAAATAATCACCAGTCGGTTCAGTTGATGAGGATGATAAGATTATTTTTGTAGCTACTTTCCTTAAACCGAGGCAACGCGCATCGTACCAACTTCCAAATTTGTGGTTTTCTTCGAATACTTTCTAGCTTGCAAAACTTGCTCACACCAGTGACCGACCAGCAGGGGATCAGTGGCCGATTGGGCTAGCGCACACTAGCACACACCAGCTCGGAGCACCTGGAGCGAAAGCTAGCCCGGCAGAACCTAGATATATTGGGTTCAATCCTCACCCCTTGCTCGCTTTGAGATGAGCATCGTACAGGCGTGCGCTCGTGTATCACTACTGCGTGGTGCACGTAAAGATCCCAGGATAACAGTCTGACTCACTGGCGAAATTGCTCACGTCGAGGCCTGAGCGAGTTGGTACGACATACTTCGGGATTAATAACATCGCAGAAGACGAAGGACCATACGAAGGAGCAACACGGAAGAAGGAGCCCGGTCATCTATAGTGGGTAACAATGTCGCCATGTATAAACAACTAACGACTAATTTGTCTTTTTGTTTGACCAATCAGCCAAACATTTACAGAAAGGTACTTCATAAAATAGTGTGATGAAAATGTGAGCTCTCCACGTGCGAGTGTCGGCTTTTCTTGTGAATTTTACATAAACAACTTAGATCGACCCGAAAACACACACAAACACAGACACACACACACACACACACACAAAAGAAAATATATAGAAATTGTATTGAAAAACACGGGGCACAGGCTTGGTTGCAAGTACAATCAAGACGCTTTTTTCTTTTTGGCCTGCCATCTATTGCAAATACCCAATGGATCAAAAGTACTTAATTGGCGTGCTATAGTGCTGTAATTCGTCATGAAGGTTCTACTAAGTGGCGGACATGTCTATTCAGAATTATAAAAGAAACACTGGCCCTCATCAAAAGTTAGAAATAAAGACGCCAATTTTTCCATGGGGAGAGAAAAAAAATAAGCATTTTCGTGCTCCTGAAAAACGTTTTTTGTGAGGTTTGGGGGCATTTGAACAAAACAATATTTGAAAGCGAGATCAGACGAATTTCCCTCCTGCCGCGTCCTTGTTTAGCTCAAACAGCCAAGCAGCCAGCAAGAAAGGTCTTTTCTCAGAGGGAAACCCCTCCCTCTTTGTCAGTAGGGAAATAATAGTCTTCATTTCTAACTTTTGATCGAGGGCAGTGTCTTCTTAGATACTCTAAAGAAAAGATGTCACGTTTTCTTAAAGTGCCTTCAAACCATTGTACCCACGCGGTATGCGCAATATACATATACTGTGAATTACAATGTGCGAATATAAAGATGTTCTTAGCGGGACGTTTCACAGGATTCACGATTCAAAGATTCACATGAAGTGTTCGACATTAGTACGCAGCGATAAAAATATCACGTGTGCGTTAATTTTAGAGCAGACTCCCTTTGTCAAGTCTAGTAACGAAAATCTCCTATAAGAACCAATATTTCTGATAACGGTCAATCTGAAGATGTAAGTAAATTCGGGGATTAATGTTATTTTATGCTCGACAAGTTGGCAGTTCGGAATCAGACACACTCTGGGAGAACTGTTTCTTGCAACCTGAACTTGGACTGCCGTCTTTCATTTCAGTAGCCCTGTATTACTCATGGAGGCTGACAAGTGTGCACTGCAAGACACCGTTGTGTATTCGAGGGTGCACAAATAAACTAATAAAAAAAATTGTTGATATATCACAGAAAATCTTGGCCTTGTTCACTAGACTTGACGTTCAAAGACCCAGTCATGGCTGCTGTGAGTTGGTGCATGGGGGTGATCCTATGCGTAGCAGGGGAGGGGTTTCTCGGCTAGGTTTATTTTCCATATATGAATCCAGACATCTTGACCTAGGTTCCCTCTAGAGGATTTGTTTTCTATGAATCGGTTGCTTTTATACACAGACTAGAGGAGAACTGGCCACACTGCACTGGCCACGGGCGTGGCGGTGAGGCTCCTCGTACACACTGCGTTCATCCCTACTGCCATCAGTTCACGATTTGTTTACTTTACAAAGTACCAGTATCTGTAGTGGCTAATCACTTTCATTAAGGGTGCGCTATCACAGTGCAGAGAGATCACAGATCTTAAATCTCGTGCTCTAAGGCCACTGAAGGGCGCGTGTGATGGGCAACGCTGCGCTCGACATTGCAGACTTTTAGCAAACCGTTACCGTGTTCCGCGTGCCGCACTACCGGAGCCTTTGAAGCATGCTTTTAAGTGCGCGCCCGGAACACGGTAACGGTTTGCTAAAAGTCCCTATAGAAGAGCCTTTATGACGAAACGATCGGTACGAGCGGGCACGAGACGCCGAGACGCTACCAGGTGTTGCTATGACATCAGATGCGCTGCGACAGGGTAACGCCAGGGCACCCGAAACGAAACTGAATCTGATCTCGTACACGGAGTTACTATAATATCTCGATTGTTTCGAAACAATCCTCTGGATGAAAATGCAATAAACCTGAACAAGTATTTCTTTTGCTAATAACTGTCTAACACAAAATAAAAAAAAAAAACCTTCCTTAAAAAAAATCGGATGCTTCTATGGAGGCGAACAAGGTAGTCAGTCACTGCAGAAACCGCCCCACCATCGGCATCATAAAATGGACGTAACATTGCCTTGCATAGACGTGATAGCCGGATGACCGCGCTCGAAAAGTGTGGGTACTAGGCAACGTTACTAAAACACTCAGTTGGGAAGCTCGCCGTCGAAACCTGGGCCGCTGGCGCCCACCGAGACCGAGCTAAATGCGAAAACAGCGCCACTCTTTATCATTTGTCTGTACTGTGGTCACCTTGAGCTTTTTGAAAGCCTGTTTTTGCGTAAAAACAAACGAAAAAGGCTCTTTTTGTATGAAATTTATTGGAGTTTAGTACCAAAAGAGGGGCGCGTTATGTTTTTAAAATTTTTAGTTTGCAGGGTTTTGCGGCACAATTAATATTGTTTTTATACAACCATGCCTCAGCGGGCCTTTCAGTTAGCACGTCCCGCCCTAGGCGCATTTTAACTTCGACAGCTCAACGCGGCGCGTCCGCCGGGGAGAGGGGGGTGGCACCCCTGTAGCCTCTTCCGCTGTACCTGTTCCAAAATAGAAGTCACGTGCAGTTCCTCGAGTGGCCGCTGCGGGAGAAATGGTGGCATTGTGTTCGTCATTAGCTCGGTGCTCGGAGACAGTTTGGGGCCACTTTTTGAAAGCTGTCTCTATGGGAGTTTCCCAACTGAGTGTTTTAGTAACGTTGGTACTAGGTACTGCACGATCACCTGCGATAGGCCGATATTTATGTAAAAGCAGCTACAATATCCCAAACTGTCTCTTTCTACAGTATTTCATGCTACGATTGTGTCGCGATGCCTCCCCCTGCAATCTGAAACAGTAAGTCCGTCGCGCAGTCTAACATAGTCCAGCCATTGCGGCGATCGTAGACGCCGCTGTCTTGAAAACGCGGTCAGGTTGCAGTCGGACTCGGTATATTGTCAGAGTTTACGTGAGAAACGATGATTGAAGGGAAAAAGATAAAAATGACAGAAATCAAGAGGCGCGACAGACGCAAGGGGCCATTCGCTCAAATGAGCGCCGCCGTTCGTTAAAGTTTCATTCGATCAAATGTAGGGGGCGGGGCTTCATTTGCTAAAACGTCATTCGATCAAATGAGTGCCTTCCCGCCGCTTTTAAATCCCTTACATCAACAATCAGCGCCGTTTTCAGGCATGTGGCGCCATCTAGGATATTACACAGAAACTCTAGATTGAGTTTCTCTTTCGTTTTCTCTTTTGTCGCGAGGGGGCGATTTTTCAGGTCACTTTACGTCTCGGTGTCATCGATACACGCCGTCGCCGACGCTAATCCAAAACGTCATTTGACTCGCGATTCTGGCGCATGAATTACCAATGTTGTGGATGAAATTGGCAGCGGTGAGTCAGAAGATAACGTTCATTCATTACATCTTTGTTTCGACTATGGCAGGGGGTCGAACTAGCCGGGATTAGAGTGCCTTCATGTGCGCTTCGCATAGAGTGATGCTAACTGTCTGTTTCCCTTCCCCACACCCTCTTCCACCGCCATTTTGTTTCTCTCATTGTTTCCCCGTGCGCCGGAAAGTGGGCTTTG